>NW_024582064.1:1176120-1476431 GCF_017639235.1 Corvus kubaryi | reverse complement strand
AACATTTAATCTCGTTTGGTTTTAATCTCATTTCTGGGAATATTTTGAACCTTCTAAGTTCTTTCTGGTTTATGCACAGAGACTTACCTTTCTTTCCTTTTCTGGGTTTAAACTGGATCATAACAATGAGCCAGCCTCATACATTGTAATAGCATTGATTTACCCTATAAACATTTCCAGTGAAATATATGAGAGTTCAGGTATGTTTTCCCTTCCACTCAGGGGAGCCTCTCTGTTCTTCAGAGCCTGTCTTCTAGGAGGTGTTCAAGAATAAAAGATGCTGTGCTGCCACTTGTGACTGGTCTTCAAGAAGTTGCACCCCAGCACAGGCTGAGCGTTGCCCTATGCAAAGCTCTTTTCAGCTCTTCCAGAGTCAAAACCTGAGGAGCTCTGGTAATGTAATTCCATTAAAAGTGCTTATTTGATCAGTCTGGTTTCATGCTTAAAATGCTTTTGGTCTCACTAGCCCAGCCATCTGCTCTCTTGTGACAGCAGTTCTGGTCAACAGCAGCTTCTCCTGAGAGAGGAGCCAGCCTCTTTGGGAACATCACTAAGAGGCAATAAAATACCACTCTTTCCAAACAGGAGAGACCTATGTCTAGTAAGACACCACCAGCGTCTCTGAATTACATGACATTTCACTGCTCAGAACCTCTGTTCCTGCCTCCTTTTATGTCAATCTTTGCTGGATTTTGCATGTCAATCACCATTTTGAAATTCGCATCTTCTGAAAAAAGTCAGAAAAACCATATAACTTCAATGACATCTGGCCTTAAAATGTTTAGCCCTTGTGGTTTTAACTTTTCAAGTGACCAGCTCTGTCAGAGTTTTCCGTCACATTCATCTGTCAGCAAGGTGACAATGCTTTGAACACTTCTGAGCCAGCTCCTAAAAACAGAGACTGTGTGGTCAGAAAGTCAACCCATACTATACCAAGAACTGCAATTAAAGGGCCTAAATCAGCAATTAAAGAGTTACTAAGCACAAACGTCAAACTACTATTATTACAGTATATCTACTCTTCCAATCTTTAGAAAGAACAATATTAACACTCAAGAAAGTAAAATTTGGCAAGGTAAAATAACCTCTTTAAAGTCTTTTTTTATGTTAGCCCTTAAAATTAGCAAGTTTGATGAAAGGTAATGAAATATCCCACTTTAACAGCAGCTGTAGGCAAAGTGGATCGATAAACCTGGAGTCAAAACAAACATTACATTGGTTTTGTTCCAGTTCTCTTATGGGATTGTAAAGGGTAATGACATTAAGCTTCCTGTTAGTTAGGTGATGAAAAAATGTCCCTTGAGAGACTCTTTCCCAGTTTTAAGACTAGGCATAAGCTACAAGAAATGTGTTGCAGGCAGTATGATGAAGAGAGATATTCCTTTCTCTCTTCGTCAGTTGTTTTACCCTTTGAACTATCCTGAACAGTTCCTTTCTACAGGCTGACTGCCATGTCAGAGCCTATGTCGTGCATGTGCAGCAAAACCTGTAAATCAAGAGCAGGGACAGCACAAAGCTCTGCTCCTCCCTCACATGTCTCATACCTGCTGCTTCTGAGGGGCACTGCTGGTGATGGACATAGACCCTTTACAAAAACAGAAAAAGACTTTGCCCCCAAAGAGGCTGCAACTGAAATCTAAGGATAAAGGAACAGCTGAATCCACAGAGGCAAGAAAGGCTGGTTTTGTTCTTTCTGCGCTTTCACACAGGCAAGAAGAAGACAGGGCTGAACTTTTTCAGGAACAAAACCTGGCCATAATTTTGCACTCTTGTTTTAAAAAGCTAGTCTGTTTTATTTCCGGGGCAGGCCTTTGTTGCAATGCTGAAAAGCACTGTAAGTCTCCCACCTGTTGTTTTTCATTATCGCTCACTGAAGAGCTCTCTCCCATATACACATCCTGTTGGCACACAGAAGCTGCTGGGAACATGGCTGGTGATTTAATTTTGCTTGTGGCTGGCAGCTGTCTCTCTTCTTTCTGCTTTCCAGCAGTGTAAGAAAGAGCTGTGGGCTGCATGGTTGGGGTTTGGGGAGGTTTCCACTGGTTCTGAACCACTGGGAATTATTTTATGATAAATTGGTTGCTCTGCAACTTTAATTTCTGAGAAGTCCTAAAATTTTTCTCACCAGAGCATTGTTTACCCTCTCTGCAGCCAGAGGGAGTTGGCTCAGTGGGACAGATTACTTTTCCCTGTGGGAGAAGCTAATTTGATCTCAATTCTCTTTTGTTTGTTGACTTCTTGAAATCATAACATTATCAGAGCTTCTAACTAGCTGTAAAGTTACCCCAAAGCTATGTTGTGTCTTGATTTGAATCTTATTTAAGGCACCTACACAAGTGAAAACCTCAAAAATGAAAGTAAATTTGTGAAATCAAATACACCAATACTGGACTGAAAGTGCTGTAAAAAGATGTTTCCAGTACCAGAGATACATACTCAGTATCTGAAATGAAATGAGAAAGCAAATCTTTACATCAGACAACAAAATTAAGAGATATTACATCTTATGTTCTCATCATTAAATTTCTTTAAGAGGCCTCAGAGAATCAAGAAATAGGCTGCCCAGTGAAGTGGTGGGATCACCATCCCTGGAAGTGTTCAAAAAGCATGTGGATGTGGCTCTTGGGGACATGGCTTAGTGGTGACCATGACAGTGCTGGGTTAAGGGTTGGACTCAAGGATATTGGAGGTCTTTTCCTACTTTAATGATTCTATTCTATGATTTGAAGGGGGCAAGGCTGAGAAGCTCTTTTTGCTGTGCATCAGTCTAAAACTGCAGTATAATTTTTAATGCTTGTCATTATTTTCTTTGAAATATGTTGATTCATATAGTTGTGTTTACACCAGGGAACAAGACGCATTTTGAAGGCATTTGTGCTATAGTAGGATGAGCTTTAGAGCAGGTTTTTTTCCAAATATGTATAGAACTGCCAACTTATCTAGTAACTCATTGATGTGGCTTGATTATTTGTTTATTTGTTTTCAGAGCCTCAGCTACTGAAACATTTATACCCAGCAGAAAGAAAAAGCTTGAGAATGTGACCCTTCCAGTTAAAAAAACCCCAACACAACAGAAGGCAAATAAAAAGGACTGAAAATTTACATCCTCTTTTTCTGTCATCAGATCAGCTCCAATATACCTTGTGATTTTAATGTTTCTATCTAGTGGCAGTGCTTATCATCAACTTCTGAGAAAGTTCAGCTTGCCTGCCTTGATTTTTAACCTAGAAGTGTGAAGGATTAAAAACAACCAATCAAAACCCCAGACATTATTCGGAAAAGTATCTTGAAAACTCAAGGAATTCTACAGATACTGAGACTGTGAAGGGAGGTGAAAAATACCTATGTTCCTCCTTATGATAACCTATATTAGTTAATCTTAGTTAAAATCACAGAAAAGATTATATAAGCTGGAGTTTCATTTATATTGGCAATCTGACATCAAGCCCAAAGAGAAACTCGTGCAAGAATCTGACCAGCTGACCTGATTTAACTATTGCAGCTTTCTAGCATGGGCAACCCAACACAGACTAATTCATGGGAATTCAGATGAATGTTGTGAAACCAGAACTGCAAGCATGTGTTATAACCAGTTCATGTAAAAGGAGAAGCCCAGCCTGTGACCTTTTCCTGTAAACTAAATACAACATGCAGAGCACTCAGTGCTCTGTTTGCTCTTCTGTTTATTCTGCTGAGCCTCCAGTCCTGACTTAGTGTAGTGGTTTGGTCCAAGATACTCATTACTGTTTATCTTCTGTGAGATAAGAATTAGGAGAAACGCAAAGCAGGCACCAAACTTGAAAGAATATAGAGAAGTTTATTAACAGACCTAAAAGAAGGGAAAAAAAATTATAACACCTTCAGAACTCTCCTCCTCCCCCCCACCTTCCTCCCTTCTCCCACTGACAATGTAAAAAGACAACCCTTAAGATGTTCAGTCTGTTTACCACTTCCATAATAACCTTGTTCAGTCCATTTAGAAAGAGAAGTCTCTTCTTGCTCGTGCCATGAAAACATTGTCACAACGAGACAGCCACCCACTTCCAAATATTGTTCAGTCCATTTAGGAAGAGGAGTCTCTCTGCTCGCATGTGAGTCCCTTTCCCCGACTTGCAGCTTTTCCCGCAACTGCTTTCGAGGGTCCACTCTTGAAGTTTTTTGGGGTACAATTTTAAGGTTGAGCCGTTCAGAAACAAAAAACAGAGGCCCTTCTCCTTCCCTGGGAGCAAAGGGTCTTCATCATCTTCATTGTTAGGACTATCTCTGGGAGCATCTCTAGGAACTGAGGTTTTCTCCTTTCCCATTTGGAGCAAAAGTCCTCATCTGGTCCATCTCTAGGAACTGAGGTTTTCTCCTTTCCTGTTTGGAGCAAAAGTCCTCATCGCTTCCATCTCTCCCTGTCCAAACTTCTCATGAAATTACAGCTGCGTCAGCATCTGCCTATCTCAGCGCAGGTGCTTTTGCTTACGAGCTGAACACTCCACCCCCCATATCTTCATGAAATTACAACGGGATACTCTGATATATCATAGCTTCACAACAGAATTTCAGCTTTAAGCATCTCCTCTCTCTCTTCCCTCAGGTTTTGAGCTCTTCACAGCAATAAAAGGGTTAATCTCACCTCGGCCTTGCAGCTGGAATTTTTCTTATCACAGTGGAGAGGTGGGGAGAGACAAGCTGCTCCGGCTGCCCACGGCAAGGCAGTGGGGGGGGTTCCACGGATGGTACAGGCCCATGGCTTCAGGATGGCTGTGGCCTGGCCCGGCCTGGCCTGAGCAGGGCCTGGGCCAGGCCCACTGGGCCCCGCTGCTCCGGCCCTGCAGCCACCTGTCCCAATGCCGGAAATGAGAGAGAGAGAGCTGGGGGGGAGTCTGTCTATTCTTAAGGGCGTATCACAGAGGCGGTCTCAATTTTAAGTGACTTAGAGAATTGTCCATATTCAAACTGGCCAGCTGATAGGTTCTATCAGGTCCCAGAGGAAGCTGTAAGCACCCCTTAGCAAGGACATCCCTTCTGGGACTATGCTTGCTAACCTATGACACTTAGAAAGGTGATAATGGGCAATACAACCTCCCTGGAGCAGTGATGGAAGTCCTGCTTCACTTAGCAGCCATCAGAGGTACAAGATTTAGTGTCTCAGAACCAGGAGTTTTTCAAAGAATCAGGTCAGTTGAAGATTAAGTTGTGCAAGAAATGCTCGAGGGTAGAAAGAAGGAGCAGAAACAATGCAGGAACTGGTTTCCAGTTATGAATCTAGTTTTAAGCATTTGAGATTTGATGAGAGATTAGTGTTTTATAGACTGATGGGAAAACAAGAGAATCCAAAAAAAGAGCAGAGTCAATCCCACTCATTGATACAGAAAAGAGCAGGGCAGGGACACAGGAGTCCCGCTACTCCTCTAATTTGAAGGATGTCTCTGAACTAGTCACTTTAAAATTAATTTTTACTAATTTCAGGACCTAGGAAGACATTATTAAAAAGTAATTGGTTTGGTTGGATTGATTGGTTTTTTACAGGTTGTTAGGCCAGGCCGTGCAAATTAATATGCACTATTGGAAGGAATGAGGGACTTGTCTTTACAAACTGTGGGCCTGCTGGAAGATGAAACTAGTACTGAGAGATAAAAGAAACAATGGGAAAGATTCCACTGACTGATGAATGGAAAGAAAGAGATTTGTCTTTACAAATAAACTATAGGTCTGCTGATAAATGAAATTGGATATTGAGAGATGAAAGAAACAAGGAGAAGAACCATAAATTCCGTAAGAATTAAAATAAAGAGGGGGTTATACATTAGAAGGGAGTCTTAGGGGTTTCAGGGAGTCTGTACCTCTCAAGTACCTCAGCCAATGGGGAAAGAGAGAGGGAAATGCGGTTGGGAAATTAGGATAGAAAGGAGGCTGCGTCCTCCAAAAATTTGAGGGACCCCAGGGGAAATGCCCCATGGCCTCTCCCTTTCTTCGAATAAAGTTACAGGACTCCTTTGTCTCCTTTTTGGACATAAACCTCTGACATTGTGGATTAATTTTCCTGACACTATCATACACTGTGATACAGGTAGCAGCTTCTCTACAGGCTTTTTAAACATATAAAATATTTGAGAGTAATATTCCTTGAAAGCCTGTTTTGTCCCATGTTTTCAGAGTAAAGGCATTGGCTCAGTAACCATTAATGCCACCTGAAGATGAAAGCAAAAAAAAGGCATGCAAAGACTAGTCAAGCATACTTTGTAACTACCTCAATCAATTTAATTTAGCCTGTTAGAATTTAACAACTTGATACAGGGGTAAGAAAAGCTATGAAAATCTTTACTTATTCCTGCTTCACTGCTTTATTTACTCTAGCTCTTGTTAAACCATCAGCACAAAATGTAAATTTGGAGTTACACTGCTACTTCCCATTCACCAGGGGGGAACTAAAAGGCAACTCCTATGCAGTTAACAAAACCCACAGTGATTATTCCTCTCCTGAGTGGTTTTCACATCCCTGGTTGGCATCTGTCTTGTTCTGCACACCAGGCTCACCTGTGGATGACGATGTGGATAATCAGAGTCTCCTGTGTCCCTCAAACCAGAGCCTTGCTGCCTGACCAGTAGCGAGGGCAAATGGCGCTACAGCTGATAAACCATAGCCTTGATGATTTGCTTTGGTTAATTGTACTGAACAAACAAAGATGATTTGGTCCTACAGTGCCTTAATCTTCTCATCTCCCTCAGTAAGTTTATTTTGTCCAGCATCCATTGAAGGTTTTTTTTTAAAAAACTGCTTTGGATGCAGTGAGCTGCCTTGGCTTGCCTTAGTTCCTCAGTAGAAAAACCTGCTCCCAGACTGATTGTATGCCTTGAATGGCTCTGTGCAGTCAGAAAATGAGGAACACATTGCTGGCTAAAAATGCCATTGCACAGAACTCTACAGATCACCTACCACTTTGACCAATCAGGTCAGACCTGTGGGAGCGGAGGGGGTCTTGCTGGATACAAATACAAAGAAGGGTCCTGTAAACCGGCCTTATAGAGAGATAGCTGAGCTGCCCTGACTGCTCTCTGGAGAGAAAGGTTAAGAGGTCACTTGAACATGGCTTGTGATTACTTATGTGGGGAGAAGACAGCTTGGAAAATGTTTTTTTGAGGTAAAGGCAAACAAGGTCCAAGCCACAAGGCTAAGACATCAGAGATGCACAGGGCAGCATCACTAATATCTCTAGCTGTATTTTACTGCCACTGATTCCACAAGGCAATACGGAAGGTATGTCCTAGGCTCCCCCCTTAGACAAGTGTTTTTAGTGGGCTCAGGTGGGTGCCTGGTTTCTGGATCCAGGTAGATTAGGTACAAGGTAGGCAGTGAGCTTCTCATACAGGGTGGCTACAACATGGCCAGGAAAATATCTTGGCGATAATAATAATACTAACTCCAGGTACCCAGGGAATTTAAAAGATGAACAGGATGTTTCCCAATAGCTCTGCTGCATATAGCAAATTGCTGTGTATTTCCTTTTGTCCCTGTGACAGCCTCTGTTCAGCTTTCAGGGGGAGACTTCTGCAATGAGGGCATCAGTAAAATGAGGTGTGCATATATATGTGAGATGTAATCTTAAAATGCTGGTCAGAATTGTAGGGGGAGTGTGTGATTGGTTTGGCGGTTTTTGGTAAATGACTGGAATTTAGTCACTGTACAGTGAATAATCTCTTCTTTTCATGCCACTACCTCTGTTCTAAAAAGTGCTTTTTACAAGACAGGAAAGTACTATCAGCTCCAGTCAGTAGAGGGAAAACAGCATAGGTTTTCCAACAGATAACTCTCAGAGCTCTCCAGCAGATCAGTTGGAGAGCAAGGAACAGGCTACAGCCTCCCCGGTTGCAACTCTCTTTGCTCTTTTCAACAGACTGAATTTTGAGAGTCCAAGACAGATGAAAAATCATGCACTATAAGTTATGGCTAAAAAACTTTAAAAAGGCAGCTACCAGATTTTTGTTTCCAAAGACTGTAATGCTGCCCCATACTTCAAAGCCTCATAGCTTTTAGTGTCACTAAACAAAAATGACCATATGTCATTCAAGCCGGTGGGGCAGTGACCTCCACCAGTGCAGTTTGGTTACTGAGGCACCGCTGGGGCCACTATAGTATGACTAAGCAGCACCCCAGGGCGGTATGGTTCTAGGATCCAGATGAGGCACAAGGATATTTAAGCCATAGCTAGTGCAGCAAATGCAAAAAAAAAAAAAAGAATATATTTCTAAAGTAACAATTTTCCCCCTTCCCCATGCATCACAGAAAGTGCTGAGTTGGAAGGGATCCAGAAGGATCAATCATCAAGTCCAACTCGAATGTCACTCTTGAAGATAAAGTCTAAACTTCTGTAAGGAAAAACTAGTTTGTGTAATATTGGTCTTTCTCTGGAAAAAGTTGAAGAACAATGACCTCCAAAAAAAAAATTATGTGTCAGAGATGCAACTGAACCAAAGAACTCTGTGCAGGGCTCATGTGTGAGCCCTAATTTTGGCTTGCAGGTCATTTTGCTTGGCTGGTGGGGAAATTAAGAATGAAGCACAAGGTCATACCCCGGCTGTCACTGGAGCTCCAGAATTTCACAGAACAATTAATGCACACTAAATCTGGAGATCATTAAGGTGGTGGCAGTGAATAACAATTCAGTCCTGAAAAGAAGCAAAAACTTTCTCTTAAAAAGTCACCTTTTCTTTGCATCTTTTGCTTAAAAAAAAAAAAAAAAAAGAACTGATAGAACAGATGGTTTTTCAAATGGTTCAGCTATTATTTTAATAATAATAATAGGGTAAGTCCAGCTCATTTCAAAGTCACTGCTCAAATTCTGATCAAACTAGGCAATCAGATTACCCAAACTTAACTGGGGTCTCAGATCCAACTGATTGTAACCTAGGGAATTCAGATGTTCTGGATCTAGCAAGCTGTGCTGTCAGTTCTTGGGCTGTGGCTAACACCACAGATGAAGATGAGCAAAGAAAACCTGCGTCTGCAGTGGATAATGGTAGAATATCCTATCTAAGAAGATTGTTTTCCTAAAGGGCTTCAGTTGGTGATTAACTAATGACCCTGTCCAAAATTATTTATATTTATTTCAAACAATCTCATCTGCTGTAACTGTAGTTGTAGTGGATAACAATAATGAGACATAATATGCAGTAGACAACTTGTTAGATAACATGATTCATTAGACACAGAATTTTGCCTAATTCCTTAAAAAGGAATTAATTCAGAGCAACTGAGAAAAGATACCCCAACAATATATTGGTGGGAAAACTGATGTCCACAAATAAAGGTGTTATGGTCTTTGCCATAAGAAAATCTATGATGTGCTGCCTGTGCCTTCATAAAGGCAGCTGACCTCAGCAGAGTAATCCAAATTCCTCTGGCAGTCCCAGTAATGCTGACCCACAAAACTTGCATACCAAGTGTGAAGATAAGTGATTAACATCACGTCACTGAACTGGAATTTCAGCCTATCTCTGCCGCACAGGCACTTGATTGAGGATTATTTGTCCTATTTATTTCCATGTAGCTGGGATCCAGATCTTTGCCTAAGTTTAAATGCCAGGAAAATATTTTAAACAGTTTATATCAGAGATTTCAAAAATGAGAAATTTTAAGAGTACCTAATGCTGGCTTGACTGTACTCCCACTGGATATGACAGCATTAACTTCAGTGGCAACAAAACAAGGCCAAAGCTGACTCTCCTTGAAAATCCCACCTTTCGGGACCAATGTTCTTTCAAATTTATTCTGCAGACAAAACTGTGTGGAGTTTTACCCATTGTTCCTGACTGACCTCTGGACTGCAGGATGTTTTTCAGTCAAGGTAAACACTTTCTGCTTTTATCTTGGACTGAGAAGTTTTACATAACTTTTTAAAATGTTAGCATTATCAGGAACTAATTGACTGTAGACATCTTTTTCCCTTCTTTTAATTGCATTACCTTAACACAGCCTTCCTAGAAGAACGCTCAGTGACACTGAAGTCCCCATGGCATTTCATAGAGCCCCAACAGCTTTCCCTTCTCTCTGCAAACCAAGGAGTTCTCATAGAGCTAGAACTTGTGACAGCCTAACCTTTGCATTCTCCTTTATTAACCATTTCCCAGGTAATGTTTTAGAAGCATGAAGTGTGTGTGCTGGGGAAAGGATAACTAGCTCATGTCCATCACTCCTTCCTAAACAACTTCTTCATTTTCTCTTTGCTCCAAATCAGTAATTTTTTGTTTGGGGCTCTCTTACAGTCCCATCTCCACTATAAATCCACTGTAAATCCAAAGAAGCACCACTTAAATCAGCAAATTTGATAGGAAATAATACATGTGCTCGTAGACAGACACTTGAATCAGGGAAGATCACAGCTGCTAGCCAGCAACACAGGTGCTGTCACATGAAAGAAATGAAAGATTATTATAACCTCCCCTTGACGTAATGTTTCAGCTATGTCCCACAGGTATGTTTACAGGAGTTAATCCAGCACACAGTGAAAGCTGTCCTCTATAATATACGCACAGAGTTTAAAACCACAAAATTAACAAGTGCTGCTTAGTCCTGGGTAATACAACTGATCTCCATACACTACTCCATCTATCAAGTGGTGCCTCTGCGTCCTTTTTGGAGCAGTTCCCACTTTGCCCGGGCAGCTCTGGATGCAGCAGGCTGCGGGGGCCAGCCTCCAGAATCCGGGAGACCAGAGGTCTGGCTCGTGGGTCCTTCCACAGGACCGTGGCAATAGAGGCAGGTGGTGGAAGAAGGAGGCAGGCTCAATTGTGGATGAAATCCGGAAGGTTTATTGTGTCTCCGAACAGGGGACCTCGCCCCCCGGGGGTGTCCAGCAATGAGCAACCCTGAGTGCGCCTGCCAGGGGTTTTATGGGAGGGTGGCGACAGGGGAGGGATGACAACGGCATCGAATCAGGGAAGGAGAAGGATGGGTCTGCGGGATGAGGGACACACAAGGGAACCTATCCTGGGAAAGGAAGGGAGGGATCCTCCCCCCAAGACCAATCACTCGACGCCCCTGCCAGAGCTTTCTGGAAGCTTGGGAGGGGTGACGGAGAGATTGGCAGGGGTCTGGGAGGAGACAAATAGAGAAAGCAGGGTTATGAACACGAAACCAGGAGGGTATAAACTGGGATGGTACAGTAACACGAAACCCAAAGGGGAGACCTGGACTGAACCAAACAAAACACACTCCCACATCTCCCCCTTTTTTGTTTTTTAAGATGGTTTAAAGTTCGGCTGGGGGTAATATTCAGAGTCTGGATAAAAGACCTCGAACTCTTGCAACTCAGGAGCCGTAGGTTCGAGCTCCGGTTCTTGCAGGGTCTCTGCATCCGGGAGTACCTCGGCTCGGTCAATATCCGTAGGGGAGGGGGAGCTTGTAATCGACTTTACTAACATTCTCTTCAGGAGTCCGAACAAAATTAGGGCAACCAACAAAACAAAAAGAAAAATCAGTCCAGGTCGGAAAACAGATCCTGCCCATCCGGATAGTCCCCATTTGCTGAAGATGTCGCCGAGCCAGTCACCAGTTTCTTTCCGAATTTGCATCACCATGGCCTGCATCTTGTCTGTGGATGTTCTCTGCCCTTGATGTAAACATATGTGGTCTTGGCCCATGGTTTGCGCCAGGACTGACCACATGTTTGCTGCCTGTTGGGGAACTATCCACGGCGACGCAGGCCATGGGAGCAGCTGCAGGATGACAACAAGCTGCAGGCTTCTGGCGACGGCTCGGATGGATGGTGCAGGATCCATTTCTGTAGTCTCTAAACTAGAAAGAAACTCAAAAGGAAGAATATTAAAATTGGGAAGAATACCTGGGGGCGAACTTAGGGTCCAAAGGGGTGTAGGATTAACCCACCCCGGTTTTAGGGGGTGCTTGACTCCTTCCTCCAGTGGGCTGGGAAATACACGGTTTCACCCATTTTGATGGGATCCACCTGGGGCCCTCGGGGGTGGATATGCATGCATATCCCTTCCCCCATGTAACTAGTTCATGAGGCCCCTGTATTTCCCGAGTCTCCGGGTCTTTAACCAACACCGGAGGCCTTTCTTTCATTTGCAGCTGCTGAGACCGCCTGAAGTGCCGCACGATCGGTGGATTCAGGTTCTCAAAGGCACAGTTGAGGAAGTTTAGTGTGAACAGTGCCCTTGAGAGCCTGACAGCTGGGGATTCTAATTTCTTTGAGGACCTTTGCCTTTGTAGCATCCTCTTGATATTTTGGTGAGCCTTCTCGACTATTGCTTGACCTGTTGGGGAATAGGGGATGCCCGTCTTATGTTCTATTCCCCATTGCTGCAGGAAGCCCCTGAACTCCTTGGATGAATACGCAGGGCCATTGTCCGTTTTGATGACTTTGGGGATGCCCAGGGTGGCGAATGCCTGAACTAAGTGCCTTCCGACATCGCTAGCCCTTTCCCCTGCGTGGGCAGAAGAAAAGACGGCTCCGGAGAAGGTGTCGACTGACACATGTACATACTTCATTCTGCCGAATGAAGCAACATGTGTCACGTCCATCTGCCACACCTCGCAACTACTGAGTCCACGGGGGTTAATGCCGGTGCCAATGGCAGGAAGAGCTAATTGAAGACATTCTGGACATGCAGCCACGATCGCTCTGGCCTGGTCATGCTTCAGATTGAACTGCCGGACCAGGGCAGGTGCGTTTTGATGGAACAGCTGATGGCTAATTTTGGCCTGCCCAAATACATCTGGGATCGGGGCCATCGCGGCTGGTGCAGCAAGGGCATCTGCCTTCCTGTTGCCTTCCGCGATGAACCAGGGCAGGTCCGTGTGTGACCTGACGTGCATCACGTAATAGGGTTGCTCTTGGTGGGAGACTAGGTTAACCAATTTAGAGAGCAACTCATATAAAGCCGTGTTGGAGACCTCTTGTAAGATGGCATACTCGGCTCTGGAGACTACTCCTGCAACATATGCGGAGTCGGTAACTAAATTTAGGGGTTTGGGAAACCTTTCAAAATCCCTGACAACTGCGTCTAACTCAGCGACTTGAGGTGATCCTTCCACCTCTTTAATATCAGCCTCCCACCGCTGAGTTTGGGGGTTTTTCCAAGTCATGACTGACTTGTGAGACGCCCCAGACGCGTCAGTAAAAATGGTCAAGGCCTTTAAAGGTTCCTTGCTCCGAACACTCTTTGTGCTTAATTCGAATTGAACTTCCGAATTGAAAATTTTGTGGGCCGGCCTATGTAGAGAAATTTGGCCTGTGTAACCTTCCAGAGCAAATTGCAAGGCTTCACAATCATGAAGCAAGCTCTCCAACATTGCCTTGGTAATTTGGCCCGTTTGTGTCCTGATTGGTACGTGAATGCAATCAAAGTCACACCCTGATAGTTCCCTGATCCAGACTCTAGCCTTCCGGATCAGTTCCGCCATCAGCTCTTGTGGCTTAGTCATCCTTTTGGACCTGTGATGACTGAGGAAGACCCACTCTATTATCAAGAGGGGGTCCCTCTGGTCCTGGTCCTCCTTGCTCTTCCTCTTGTCTTCCCATTGGAAGACAACGCCGTGCAGGTGTGGCAGATTACCCAGGATGATGAACTTAAATGGCAAGTCAGGTCTATACCTGCTTGCTTGCCTGGTGGACATCAGGTGTTGCACCTTCTCCAAGGCTGTTCATGCCTCTGGGGTAAGCATCCGGGGAGAACTAAGCTCCTCTCCCCCTTTCAACAAATCGAGAAGGGGGGCTAGGTCTTGATTAGACAGACCCAGCCACGGCCTTACCCAGTTTAAGGACCCACACAGTTTGTGGACATCCGCCAATGTCTTAATATCTGTTTGAATTGCCAATTTTTGCAGTACAATGGTCCGCTTGGTAATTTCAAGGCCCAGGTATTTCCAAGGTGGCATCCTTTGAATTTTTTCACTTTGGAGCTCGAACCCTGCAGCAACCAATGCTCCGATTGTCAGGTCAAGCACACTCGCAAGCATGTCATCATCGGGGGCACACACGAGGACATCATCCATATAATGAAGGATGATGGCCTCCTTTGCGGCTGTGCGAACTGGGGCAAGCAAGGAAGAGACATACCATTGGCAGATGGTCAGGCTGTTCTTCATGCCCTGTGGCAACACCTTCCAATGATATCTCTTTCTTGGGGCTCCTCGGTTGATGACCGGAACCAAGAAGGTGAAACGTGGGGCATCGTCAGGGTGTAGAGGAATTTGGAAAAAACAATCTTTAATGTCAATCACGGCCAAATTCCAATTTTGGGGAAGCATCGTCGGGGACGGCATCCCTGGTTGGAGAGAGCCCATGTCCTCAATTTCATCATTCGTTTGGCGAAGGTCCTGGAGGAGCCACCATTTGTCTTTGTTAGGTTTTTTAATTACAAAGACAGGGGAATTCCAGGGGCTGTTGGTTTCCATGATATTCCCCTTCCTGAGCTGCTCCTCCACGAGCTTCTCAAGCGCCTCTAATTTCTCACCGTAGAGCGGCCACTGTTCTACCCACACTGGACGGTCTGTTTTCCATGTCAGTTTCTGGGTAGGGCGCTCCTCAGTGACCACTGCGCAAAAATTCTGTGGGGGGTCGGGAATGTCAATAGTGACTCCCCACTGCTGCATGAGGTCTCTCCCCAAGAGGGGTTCCTTGTAATCCAATACGAACAGATGTATATTGGCCAATTGTCCGCTCGGCCCCTTAATTTGTACGACGCTTTTAGACTGTTTTGCCAATTGGATGCCCCCAACACCTTGTACGTGCCCTGCCACGTTTTGCAGTTCCCAATGTGCCGGCCATTCCTGTGTGGGAATGATCGTCACATCTGCCCCTGTGTCCGGAAGTCCCTTGAGGTGAAGGACTTCTTCCCCTCTGTTGATTTTACAGTCTACCCTCGGCTTCCCTCTCCCTATTACATGAGTGGCACACATCACTGGGTGTGGCCCTCCTGCACGGATAGCCTGGGCGACCATCTGCCCTCTGGGCAGAAACAGAGGTGGACGGACACAGCGCAGCCAGAGAATGGTTCCTTCGGGACTAGATGTCATTAGCCCCGGAGCGACTTCAATCTCGGGTGGTGTGCAGTTAACATCTCCGACGATGACATACCTGTCAGGGCTCTGATCTCCCGCCCCCAGCTCACCACCGGTGCTCACCGGTGCGGCGTGCCACTCGCTATTCCTCAGGAGGAGTGGTGTCAACAGCTGCAACCTGAAAGAACCGTCGGAAAAGGAAGTCAAGTTTGGCTGAAGTGTCATATCCAGTGATTTTGTGTCATCGCTACCTGCCCTCCCCTGTCCCTCCTCCCCCTCGCGTCCCGTCCCTTTTTTGTCTTCACGCGGGGTGGGCGCGTGCTCCTCATTCAGTTTTTTTTGTTCCCGGCCCTCAAGCCCCCCTGACCCTTGTTCTCTTTTAAATTGATAAAACTGTCTCTTGAGTGGATAATCTTTGGTCCAATGCCTGGGCTGGTCGCAGAGGAAGCAGGTGTTCTTGGTCTGCTGTTGAGGCTGCTTCTGGCTGTTCTTTGCTGGAGGTGGTCTGTTGCTTCCGCCCGCGGTCCTCTTCTGGTCCGCAGCAGTATGGTGTGTTGCTGTTCCCACCGAAATCGTTCCCCGGGATCGCTGCTTATCCGAGCCGGCAGGTTGTAGGTGTGGCGCCTTCACAGCGCAAACCTCTAACATCGCCTGTATCGTCGGTGGAGGGTCCAGGGGGAGGCTCAGGATGGCCGCCTTGCACTGCGGGTTGGTGTTGATCATTGCCATCTCTGTGATGACCTCCTCTCTGGCCACCGGCTGCTTAACCTGCAACTCTACAGCTCGGGTTAATCGCTCCACAAACCTTAAGAACGATTCAGTGGGTTGCTGACAGACCCGTGAGTAACTTTCTACGGGCGCGTCCGGTCTCAGGCCAAGGAATGCCTTACCAGCCAGTTCCTTGACCTGCTGCAGCACCTCTAGGGGCAGACTCTGGGCCTGCTTCGGCGCCAATGCCCATTCCCCCTCGCCACTTAAATGGTCCATCATTATTTCCTGATTGTCGGCATCAATGGCCATATCTGAACTTTGCAGAAGCACCGGAAGGAGTCGACGGAGCTCCTTTTCCCATGCTGATTTCCAGAGCAGAAACTCTACTGAGGAAAGCAAGCACGAGAAAAGCTGATGCAAATCAAAAGGCGTCATTACTGCTCCGGAGAGATTTGTCCTTAAAAGACCGCGAAAATATTCGCTTTCTCTCCCAAACTCCTTCTGGGCCTTGCAGAGTTCTTTGATCGTTTGGTGGGAGAGGGGTTCCCAGTTGGTGTGGGTCATTCCCCCACTCCTGGACCTTTGATAAAAAACCGGAGCGGCCGAAGGAATGGAGTTCAGTTCCGGGTTCCGGTCCTCACCGTGGGAACCAGAAGGCCAAGCGTGGGAACCGGAAGCAGGAAGCGGGTGGCAACCAGACACGGACCTACAACAACTTCTAGGGGCGAAGCACGGGGGCATGCACTGATGACAAGTGGGAGGGGCAACAGGGGTGGACCCAGCTTGGGTGTGGGAGGAGTTAGGGTACTGGGAGGGGTCATGACGAAAGGGGTTGGGACTTGAGAGAAAGGGGTTTTGGGATGAAGAAACGGGGGGAGGGCAAGAGGGGGTTTCTGCCATGTGGCACCCGCCATCTTGTCCTCGTCGGGCAGGGAATCCATTTTCTAAGTTCTCAATATAACTAAAGCGAACACGGGGTCTAGCAACTGGGGAAGTCGGGGAACGGGATAAGCCCCGGGCAGTCTGGCCAGGACTGTCTGGGCGGGGGGGGCCGAGAATCCCGAGGGAAGCCAGGGAGTCGGTAGCAACCCTGCGCAGCATCGCGGTTTGCTTCCTTCAGGACGCCCGGTTTAGGGGACACGGGTTTAGGAGAAGGCTTAGGGGTAGCAACTGGGGAACCGGGGGTAGGCTGTGCTTCCCTCTCCCTTTTTTGATTTAAAGCAGACCGAATTTGTAGGTATAACAAAGAAAACTTATCTAAATCCTTTTCTTTTGCCAATTGAGATTGCGCCAATTTTGCTCCCACGGCGTTCCAAAAGGGATCGCTTAAAACCGAACTGTGGGAGCACTGAGGGAAGTGCTGGAACAGCCACCGCACAAACCGTTTTAAACACCCTTTATAAAACGTTTCCCCCCCCCTCCAGGAGTCCCACAACTTGGAAAAATACCCCCTTTTGTGCTGTGGACAATTTTGCGCCCATAATCCACAGCACGATGTCTGGAGCTTTAAAAATAAACCAACCCTTGGACACTAGCTCCCACCAGAAACCGGAGGCGACCGGACCACACTCGCCCCGGGGCTGCGCAGCCCACCCGGGGCTCCTACGAGCCGCGCACCGTGCGAAGCCGTTCACCACACGCTGCGCGCGACCGGGCGGGCACTGCCGGGTCCCGCCGCGCCCGCCGCGCCTCGCTCTGCCGCCGACACTGCGGCTCACGTGGGTCCGCCTGCACGCGGGAACTGCCTCGATAGGCTTTACGGTAAGTTCCCCCCCCAGGGAAATACTTACCTGCTGGTGTCCAGGCAAGCTCCAGGCGTCCCGATTTCCACCAAGGATGACTCTGCTGGTGCTGGTGGAGCTACCGTCCTCCTCCCCAGGAGCGCAGCTCACTAAAACGGAGCCTGCTACAACTGGGGTAGCTTGGCGTCCCAAGGACGCACTTGGAAGTCCAATCAGTCCCTTCCGTGGGGTCCGGTGGAATGGGATGGTACAGTAACACAAAACCCAAAGGGGAGACCCGGACTGAACCAAACAAAACACACTCCCACAAAGTGGAGCTGACTTTTTACTCTTCCCTCAGGGAGGTCAAAAAGCTAACTTCACTACAGCTTCCTTCCATGTCCTCGGATAAAAGCTGCTATAGAAATGCAAAGCAGGTTATTAACAACATAAATAGGATTCTCTTCCCAAAACAAACACTCCCCCTTAGCACAAACTGCCATAACAATACAAAATGACAGAGCTGGGTCAAGCCACAGTGCTCCAACCCACTATCCTGTTTGTGGGATAATCACCAGACTGGGGGGGATTAGGATTCCTGTCAGTTCCTGCGATGTCCTTTTGAAGGAATGCTTTTGGATATTTTTGGACAGTCCTATATCCACCCCTATCTGTAAACCCATATGAAGAGCCTCCTTCAGTGACTGTGTAAGAATACATACATCTCTTTTGAATGATTCTTTTCCAAGATAACTTCCCAAGTTATGGGTAGCTGTAAAAATTCCCAAAGCAATATAACTAGAAAACATAACTAGAGTGGTTAACTATGTGCAATCCTCATTTTTTAGTTTTTTAACTGTTTTTCCCTCCATATTAATATTTTCTTTCTTAGAATTAGCTTCCTTTCTGGGTGTGTTGTATGTTTTTGCCTGCTACAAGTACTTCCATGGTTACATCAGTCTGTGAAAGGAAGGTAAGAAGTTACCAACTGGATACAGGTTAACAGCTCCAGGCTGCGCTCTGAAGCTGGGCTGAGAGCCACGGACTGGCAGTGAAAAGTGATTATAATTGAATGCAACATGTGTAAAGTGTCAGCAATGGGTCTGGAAACCCTCAGAGAAGAGGGCTGGGTGTTACAGCATAAGCCTAGGTTAGGATGTGCATGTGCTGCAGGCCAGGAGAAAGAAGAGTTTTGATGCTCACGTTATGGGCACCTGCTTTGTACTGGGTGTAATTTACAGCTACACTCAGAGAGATCTGGAAACAGAAGCAGTTTTGCATCTCAGGACTGCTGTAGGATGGGAGGCTGTCAGCGATTGAATCACTGACTCAGACCAGCAGGGAATCTGAATCGTTTATTCAAAGGAAGGAGCTGGTTTTATACACTTTTCTAAAGCACAGTATTTCCTTATATGGCGTGACCTTTCCCATGTTGCCACATCAGCAACACATTTTCTCAATGTCCTTCTATGGGGTGATCACTCGCTGTTCATCCATCTGTCAGCTCCCGGCGGGCTCCTCTCTGTAGGGCTCTGCCGTGTGACACCTCCTCCCTCCAGGGTCTGGCGGAGACAAGCCTCTCTGTGCCGCCATGTGCTCCTTTGTGCTGCCATGTGCCTCTGCAGGCAGGTTTTACAGCTCACAACCAATTCTACCTTATAATTCCTCATAGGAGGCTGCTCATGCAAGACTTGCACCACGTCTGCCTGTCTGCTATCTGCATTTCCCCTCTGTCACATTAAGACCTTTTCTCTAACCACACAAGTTTCACTAAAGGAAGCAAGCAAATCTGGCTTTGTAGGCTGATGAACCTTTACCAATCAGGTAAGAGAACAGGTCTCCAGATAAGTATACATTAATGAATGTTGAGTTCACAGCATCTCCTGATATGAATTCTGCTTCGACAAACATTGGCGGTTGTCCTGGGTTGCAGTGTATTCTATTACCATCCCCATGAGCTGTTGAAATCAGGTGGGGCAGTGTTTCCTTGCCTCCTCCCCCCAGACTATCTTCCTGTTAATTGCCCACCATTGTCCTGCTGCATGACTCAGAGATAACTCCCTCCGGACTATCTTCTGTTAATGAGCCTAATCAACACTTGGCCTCATGACTCATTACCCCATTGTGAGATGCTCCACCCAGAGGGAGGAACCAAGCATCCCATCGTGGATATAATCTGAGACTCTGAACACCAGAAACAACCCTTTCCACTGGATTTCCAGAGGACAGGAGCTACACAGCCACCACTGGACCTTCTGAGGAAGAGCAGACCCTTTTTCTACAGGATCACTGCTTCAGAGGACTGCAGCCACCATTCTACCAGACTGCTACCACCACCCTGCCTAATAGGGACTCAGGTTGTATCCTGACTCTGTCAGTTTGAACCAGTGTTTTCTTTTAGTTTTTTTTTTTTTCCCTTTCTTTAATTTCCCGATTAAATTGTTATTCTGACTTGGTGCCTCCCACTGGTTTGTTTTCAAACTAGTACATATTTTGGCGCCCAGTTTGGGGCTTGCTCTGAGAGAAAGTCAGAATTACAATTTTGTATAAACAGAAACCTATTCACCATGGTGCTCAGCTTGTCTACATGGGTACTGTATCTTGCTCTCTATATTTTTCCTCACATGGGGAACTACCTGCCTGTTGTATTACTCCTGTTAAAACCAGGGAATGGTATGAGAATTGCTTTATTGGTTTATTATGTCTATAGCATAATAACCTGCGAGGTGATGAATACCATTCGGAATATATACTCAGTTTTGTTTGGCTGTCCTAGTCGGGGCTGCTATGTCTGGGATCTCTTCAACAATCGCACCCAGCCCCTGGTGGGAGGAGAAGAGAGTGGTTTCTTCCAGCCTTTCAAGCCAGGCACAGCAGTTTTTGAAAATATTGAGTTCCCTCTGGATGTTAAGGATAGTATGATCTTCTTGTCAGTTCCATTCTTTTTTTTCTCTATGGCCTTCATTGTGTACACAATGCTTAGAAACAAAACACTACTTGGTGTGGTGCAACGTCTGCTTGAGGAGGAGGGAAAAAGGAGCAAAGCAACAAACACCATGTCTATACAGACTGTCACAAAGAAGAAAGGAACCAAAAGCAAAGCAACAGTGTCCATGTCTACGCAGACTGTCACAGAGGAGAAGGAAACCAAACGCAAAGCAACAGTGTCCATGTCTATGCAGACTGTCACAGAGGAGAAAGAAACCAAATGCAAAAGAGCAGCATCCATGTCTACGCAGACTGACACAGAGGAGAAAGGAACCAAAAGCACTGTCAACGTCCCCATGCAAACCATCACTGAACCAGAACAGCCTAAACTGATTGCAGTTGCCCCCATTCAGAAGAAGAAATCAAAAAGCAAATCAGTCCGCATAGTGACCGACGAGGATGCAGCAGGACCTTCGCACCCAGCAGAAGAGGCAGAGCCAGAGATCATCACTTGGTCGCTATCCCTGGGTGAGCTGCGTGACCTGCGGAGGGAATTCACCCGCCAGACAAACGAGTCTATCCTGACCTGGCTGCTCCGCATCTGGGACGCTGCAGCCAATGACACCATTCTGGATGGAAGTGAGGCCAGGCAACTGGGATCTCTGTCCCAGGATGTGGTGATTGACCACGGGATCAGGAGAACCCAAGAAACTCTCAGCTTCTGGCAGCGACTGCTTACAAGTGTAAGGGACAGGTACCTTTGTAAAGAAGACCTCCAGGTGCACCAATGAAAATGGAGCACAATGGAACAAGGTATCCAGTGCCTGAGGGAATTGGCTGTGCTGGAAATAATTTTCTCAGAAGACAAGAGATTTCCTAAGAGCCCAGATGGTGTCCAGTGCACATCACAGGTGTGGTTGAGGTTTGCACGCCTTGGACCAGAGATGTACTCCCGTTACCTGGCAACGCTGCAATGGAGGGAAGGTGAGGACAGGGTGGGCGGCTTGGTGAACAAACTGAGGATTTACGAGGACACTGTCACAGCCCCGTTTCGCACCCACGTCTCATCCGTGGAAACAAGTCTTCCGGCTGAGCAAGTCCGGAGCTTGATTGAAGAAGGCCATCAGAAACTGAAAAAGGAACTTAAGGAAGAGATTTACCACATCTCGCCAGAACCAACAAGAGTCTCTGCCATTAGGAGCCGGCATCCCCCAACCAGGGAGAGAGGATACACCCCACGAGGTAATCTCTTGTTTTTCCTTCAGGAACATGGAGAAGACATGAGTAAGTGGCATGGAAAACCCACCTCCTTCTTAGCGGTCAGGGTACGTGAACTAAAAAGAGGGGCAACTGCCACAAGAAGCTCATCTAGAGTCAACGCTGCTCTGGTCTCTCACACACAGAACTCCAGACGGTATAGGAATGATAATGTGACCGATCCTCTTGAAGGGATCTCAGGAATGTATTCACCGGAAGGGAGCAACATGCACCATGACCAGGAATAGAGGGGCCCTGACTCTAGCCAGGTAGAGGAAAGGGATAATCGGGTCTTTTGGACTGTGTGGGTCCGATGGCCTGGCACATCTGACCCACAAAAATACATGGCTTTGGTTGACACCGGCGCTCAATGTAATCTGATGCCATCAAGGTATGTGGGAGCAGAACCCATTTCTATTTCTGGGGTGACAGGAGGATCCCAGCAGCTGACTGTACTGGAAGCGGAAGTGAGTTTAACTGGGAACGAGTGGCAGAAACACCCCATTGTGACTGGCCCAGAGGCCCGGTGCATTCTCGGCATAGACTATCTCAGAAATGGGTACTTCAAGGACCCAAAAGGACATCGCTGGGCTTTTGGGATAGCTGCTGTGGAGACAGAAGATATCAGACAACTGAGTACATTGCCTGGCCTCTCAGATGACCCCTCTGCCGTGGGACTGCTAAGAGTTGAAGAACAACAGGTACCAATCGCCACAGCAACAGTGCACTGTCGGCAATACCGCACCGACAGAGACTCTGTGGTTCCCATCCATGAGATGATTCGCAAACTGGAGAGCCAAGGGGTGGTCAGCAAGGCCCATTCACCTTTCAACAGCCCTATATGGCCAGTGCGTAAGTCCAGCGGAGAATGGAGACTGACGGTGGATTACCATGGACTTAATGAGGTCACGCCACCATTGAGCGCTGCTGTGCTGGACATGTTGGAACTTCAGTACGAGCTGGAGTCCAAAGCAGCGAAGTGGTACTCCACTATTGACATTGCCAATGCCTTCTTCTCCATTCCTTTGGCAGCAGAATGCAGGCCCCAATTTGCTTTCACCTGGAAAGGTGTGCAATACACCTGGAACCGACTGCCCCAGGGGTGGAAGCACAGTCCCACCATTTGCCATGGACTGATCCGGACTGCATTGGAAAAGGGTGAGGCTCCAGAACATCTGCAGTACGTTGATGACATCATCGTGTGGGGGAAACACAGCAAAGAAAGTATTTGAGAAAGGAGAGAAAATCATCCAGATTCTCCTGGAAGCCGGCTTTGCCATCAAAAGGAGCAAAGTCAAGGGATCTGCCCGAGAGATCCAGTTCCTGGGAGTAAAGTGGCAAGATGGATGACGTCAGATTCCCACTGAGGTCATCAATAAGATCACTGCGATGTCTCCACTGACCAACAAGAAGGAAACACAAGCTTTCCTAGGGGCCGTAGGTTTTTGGAGAATGCACATTCCCGAGTACAGCCAGATCGTGAGCCTTCTCTACCTGGTTACCCAAAAGAAGAATGATTTCCACTGGGGCCCTGAACAGCAACAAGCCTTGGCCCAGATCAAGCAGGAAATCGTTCACGCAGTAGCCCTTGGCCCAGTCAGGACAGGACCAGAGGTGAAGAACGTGCTCTACTCTGCAGCCAGGAGCCATGGTCTGTCCTGGAGCCTCTGGCAGAAGGTGCCTGGTGAGACTCAGGGCCGACCACTGGGATTCTGGAGCCGAAGCTACAGAGGGTCTGAAGCCAACTACACTCCCACAGAGAAGGAAATCTTGGCTGCCTATGAAGGAGTTCAAGCTGCCTCAGAGGTAATCGGCACTGAAGCACAGTTGCTTCTGGCACCCTGACTACCAGTGCTGGGTTGGATGTTCAAGGGAAAGGTTCCTTCCACGCATCAAGCCACCGATGCTACTTGGAGCAAATGGATCACCCTCATCACGCAGCGTGCCTGTATTGGAAACCCAAATCACCCTGGGATTCTGGAAATCATAACAAACTGGCCTGAAGGTGAGACTTTTGGATTATCTTCTGAAGAAGAGGAAGAGCAAGTGACTCGTGCTGAGGAAGCCCCACCATGTGATGAGCTACCGGAGACTGAAAGACGTTATGCCCTCTTCACTGATGGTTCCTGCCAAATTGTAGGGGCTAACCGGAAGTGGAAAGCTGCAGTATGGAGCCCCACACGACGAGTGGCACAAGCTAGCGAGGGACAAGGTGGATCGAGTCAGGTTGCAGAGCTTAAAGCCGTCCAGCTGGCTTTGGATATTGCTGAACGAGAGAAGTGGCCGAGGCTCTATCTCTACACCGACTCATGGATGGTAGCTAATGCTCTGTGGGGATGGCTGGTTCGCTGGAGAAAGGCCAACTGGCAGCGCAGACGGAAACCCATCTGGGCTGCTGAGATTTGGCAGGACATTGCTGCCCGAGTAGAGAAGCTGACCGTGAAGGTTCGACACATGGATGCGCACGTACCCAAGATTCGGGCTAATGAAGAACATCGCAACAACGAGCAGGTGGACCGAGCTGCCAAGGTGAAGGTATCTCAGGTGGATCTGGACTGGCAGCACAAGGGAGAATTATTCCTAGCTCGTTGGGCCCATGATGCCTCTGGTCATCAGGGGAGAGATGCAACATACCGATGGGCCCGTGACCGAGGGGTGGACCTTTCCATGGACAGCATCTCACAGGTCATCCACAGTTGTGAGACCTGTGCTGCAATCAAACAGGCCAAGCGGGTGAAGCCTCTGTGGTACAGTGGATGATGGTCAAAGCACAGGTATGGGGAAGCCTGGCAAGTTGATTACATTACCCTTCCCCAAACCCACCAAGGCAAGCGCTATGTGTTGACCATGGTTGAAGCAACCACTGGATGGCTGGAGACCTACCCTGTGCCTCATGCTACAGCCCGGAACACCATCTTGGGCCTGGAAAAGCAAGTCCTGTGGAGACATGGCACCCCTGAGAGGACTGAGTCAGACAACGGGACTCATTTTAAGAATAGCCTCATCAACACCTGGGCCAGAGAACGTGGTATCAAATGGATATATCATATTCCTTATCATGCACCAGCTGCCAGAAAAGTTGAATGCTACAATGGACTGCTTAAAACCACCTTAAAGGCACTTGGTGGGGGGACCTTCAAAAATTGGGAAGTGAACTTAGCAAAGGCCACCTGGGTGGTCAATACCCAAGGGTCCATCAGTTGAGCTGGTCCCACTGAGTCTGAACCCTTGCACACCGTGGATGGAGATAGAGTCCCTGTGGTACACCTGAGAGGTATTTTAGGAAAGACTGTTTGGATTAATCCCACGTCAGGCAAAGGCAAACCCATCTGTGGGATTGTCTTTGCTCAAGGACCTGGTTGCACTTGGTAGGTAATGCAGAAAGATGGGGAAACCCATTGTAGGGTTTCATTGTATATGTATATATGTGTGTGTGTGTGTGTGTGTGTAGAGTTTAAGGACGGTATTGATTTGGGATGATGTAGAAGGTAATAGAATAAGGGGTGGATAATGTCCTGGGTTGCAGTGTATTCTATTACCATCCTCATGAGCTGTTGAAATCAGGTGGGGCAGTGTTTCCTTGCCTTCTCCTCCCAGACTATCTTTCTGTTAATGGCCCACCATTGTCCTGCTGCATGACTCAGAGATAACTCCCTCCGGACTATCTTCTGTTAATGAGCCTAATCAACACTTGGCCTCATGACTCATTACCCCATTGTGAGATGCTCCACCCAGAGGGAGGAACCAAGCATCCCATCGTGGATATAATCTGAGACTCTGAACACCAGAAACAACCCTTTCCACTGGATTTCCAGAGGACAGGAGCTACACAGCCACCACTGGACCTTCTGAGGAAGAGCAGACCCTTTTTCTACAGGATCACCGCTTCAGAGGACTGCAGCCACCATTCTACCAGACTGCTACCACCACCCTGCCTAATAGGGACTCAGGTTGTATCCTGACTCTGTCAGTTTGAACCAGTGTTTTCTTTTAGTTTTTTTTCCCCTTTCTTTAATTTCCCGATTAAATTGTTATTCTGACTTGGTACCTCCCACTGGTTTGTTTTCAAACTAGTAAAGCAGTATACACTGTAGGAGAGGATGAAAGTTTGGTAAGAAAGTTTCCCAGCTATGTAGGCTTGGCAGAAAGATCTCTGAATGTAGAAACTGATGATGAGGTAGAAATGGAAGCAAGTTTTGATATAGAGTAAAAGATGTTTTGCTGAAACGCTGACCCCTGAATAACTGAGAAGGCAAAGGTTGGAGATGAGTTGGAAGGAGATTTTTAGGAATAGGACAAAGGTATGTGACTACAAACAAGCACCTGTTTTTCACCAAGTAAATAAGTCTCAAGAAGAGCATATGTAAATAGAAAACATGTTTTTACCAAAAAGAGCTATCGCAGGCAAACAAGAAATGTCGATGTAGCAAGAAGAAGAAGAGAGGTCTGAGAATTCTCCATGGTAAGCTTAAATTGTAACTTACTCTCGTGATTGGATAATAATAAGATGGTAATGGTAGTAGTTATGATAGGCTATAGGCAAATGTAAAGGTATTGTGTATGGTGCTTATTGGTTGTTATGTATTAAGATACTCTGCAAAGAAAAGTATATAATGCTTTGTAACTTGAACAGAAAGTGGCTTCAGGTATGCCTACAGCTGGAGCTGGAAGCTGTAGGGCTGGCTCTGGATACCCACTCCCTGAAATGCTGTAACTTCGCCTATGCAAGAAACAGCTTTCAAGAGAGCCGCCTGAAGTCCAGACATCCTTCGTGAAACTTTCTCCTATAACCCTCCACTATAAACACTGAAATACATGGTTTGTTTCTTTTCACTGAAGGCACTGCACTGTCTTCTGTGTCCAGATCTAAGGCTCTCTTCCACCACCCATTATCAGTCATAAGAAGAAAATAGCACAATATATGCTTGTCATAAAATTAAAAACTTGCAATGTCTTCTAGAGGAAGATACGAAACAATCAGACTATTTTGTAGTGAACAATCCTGCAGCAGCAGGAAGACTGTCCTACAGGGCTATTTTCCATGGCTTGTGTACTGATGTTCCCGTTCTCCTTCACTACGGCTCCACCAATCCTTTACCCTCTTTGGAAGAGCTGCTGCTGGAGAGACGGGAGAGGCTGTTTTCCAGAGCAAATATATGGAGATACTTTTATATCTCCCAGTAGGAGATGCAGTAATTCAAATAGTGCTATGAACACCAGCTAGAAGACTTGCAACTGCTAAGGAAGTTTAGGGAGCAGAAACGTAAATAAACAAACAAGCAGAGCATAATGGACTTTTCTTTAATCAACAAATGAAAAAGTCCTTTGTTCAAGAAATCTTTCCCATGCTTTACTTAAACCAATAGATTCAGCCTCTCAAGGAAATTGTAGAAGAGTGGCTGGCTTCATTATTAGACAGAGCATCACACTTCGGTGAGACTGATTTTAAACCAAACAGAAGGTGTTGAGAGCCAGACTGGCAGCCCTGGGAAATGGTTTTCCTCCAAGGCCTGCTAGTTATAAAGACAAACCCGATCTGCATCCTCAAAGAAGGGCTAAGCGAAAGACTCTTTTCATGCTCTCTTGAAACTGAGAAAATACTTCACTATTTTCATCTAGACATGGCATGCCCTGAAAGGCTATTTATATCAAGTCTTTAGGCACCAGTGAGATTCTCAGGCTCTTCCTTTCTGGTCCAGAAATCCATCTCCAAGTCAAAGTGATGACTGGTAGCAGATCTCCCAGTTCAGCAGAGGGTACCTGCCCAATAGATATGGATGTAAGAGACATGCACACCTCTCCGTCAGTTCCTTAAGGCTTCTTTCCCACACTCCTACACCTGGAGTTGCAATCAGGTACTCAAGATTTTCTGTGGCTTTACCTACTGGTCTTCATGTCACAGGATGAGGTAGCCTCATCCTGGAGCAAGTTCTTAACTTCCACATGAAAATTTAGAAACACTGGGGGAAAGTTTTCCCTTAGAGAGGGTACTTGGAATCTCTTGTCTCTAGCAAAAGTCATGCATGTGAATGGTTTATTACTAAAACACTCCAAGGCAGTGTTCCAGCCATGTCCTTTCTGATTCCATAGACTTCAACTGTTTTGGACCAGCAGTTTCACTGTAACATACTGTTGGGGCCTTCCCCCCTGCCATGTAGTCCTGGGACAGGGGCCTGGGGGGGAGACATGGGGTTTCCCTGGCCCCTGGTCAGCCTCGTTCCCCATTGGCTGTTCTGTGTTCCGCTGTGCGGGGAAGGACCCTCGGGTCCCATGATTGCCACAGCTCCTCAGCAGAGCTCCGATCATGCAGCTGGAGAAATAAACATCTCTCTGAAACATCTATCAAGAATCAGTCCATATATATTTATTTTCCACGGGCCTTGTTGTTTGATACGTGTGTTACAGTATCTGCACTGTAACAACATACCATGGACAGCTCATAACAGCTCATAACTTCCTGCATTCCACTTCGAGGTTAACAGGGTTTTATTTGAGTGTGATAATTCTGATTTGCTTGATAACCCTGGGTGAAGCTGGGACTGTCAGCAGCTTTCTGGATGAATACTTGGACTTCAGCATAATGGAGAAAGTCCATAAATTGCTCTGAAGACTGGTTTTTTTTTAAATAAATGAATGACATGGATGCTTTGCCTGAACCCCAAAAAAGATGGTAAGCTATATGTGAATAAAACATCAGGGCTCTTTCCTAACAGCTCATTGCAATGTAAAATGCATGTTTTTCCTGAGCTGTTTACACTTGCTCCTTTCCCTACACTCTAGGAAAAGTCAGTGAGACAGAATGTCATGTCACATCTACATTTGCTCTCTCAAATGTTCTCTTTCCCTCTATGGTATTGCAACCCCACAAACAAATCACATAAAAACAAACCCATTAATTCACTAAGTAATTTAGTTGCAACTGGCACTGCAAGCATCAGCCCATCTTACCCATTGCCCTTCAGTTTTGCCAATGCTTCTGTATCTTCCTGCACTGCTCTTCGTTTCCCCCAGCCGTGCCTTCTGTTTTGTGCAAATGTAAAAACACTTCCATGCAATATGCTGCTGCAAGATCCCCATATTACAGGTATATCCAATGCCACTGCTGTATAAGCATATATGGAAACACTGCTTACTTCAGAAAAATGTTTAAAGCTTCACTTGGCCCCAAGTTTCTGCAAAGGACTTTTGGCTTTTATATTTTGGAATGTGCTTATAGTTCAACACATATAGTTCAAACACTCTTCCTTGTAGAAGTGAGGCCGTCCTGTGGGCATATCCCAGTCCTCACGGGAAGCCTCCTGAAGACAGGCTGTGCCCAAAACACACCACTTGTGGAGACCAGCCCAGACAAAAAGAAGGCACAGATGCTCGTGTAGCAATTGGACCCACTGCACTACCTCCCACCAAGGCACAAGATGGCTGGGGAGTGAGAAAGACTACA
Organism: Corvus kubaryi; assembly: GCF_017639235.1. Taxonomy (NCBI): domain Eukaryota; kingdom Metazoa; phylum Chordata; class Aves; order Passeriformes; family Corvidae; genus Corvus; species Corvus kubaryi. The sequence goes on along the minus strand of NW_024582064.1, from coordinate 1,447,363 downwards.
CAAACATTCCCAGATTCCCAGAGCATGACCACAGCTCTGGCGATCATAAAGTCACAGTGAAAAGTAAACGGACTTTAAAAACAGTTTTCTGCCAGAAGAAGGGAAAAGTCATGGCTTACCACTGTGAGCTCAAAGTATGCCAATGACCAATTTAAACTATGTAGAAGAACAGAGATGCAAGGCCATGCCTGTTCTGGCAGGTCCTGATAATTCAAATTATTTAGGCAATGCTGAATATACTCATGTGAGAGCCAGCAAGAAGAAACTTTCCTTGTCATGCCTCTTGAAGACATGATTTGGCCCAAACCACTGCACATTCATAGTGGCGTTCAGTCAAATTTATATAGTGAACATGCTTATTGTTGTTCCGTAGTACACTGAGGTTGATAACCAGACCACAAGATAACTGAGAGGTGGATCAGGTTCATAATAACCTTTCATATTAAAAAGGTGGACATGTATGGACACATGGTAGTGGGGCTGGACAAGATAATCTTTAAGGTTCCTTCCAACCCAAGCCATCCTGTGATTTTATTAAGTTAGCTCATGATAAAAAGACATAACTTAGTGCCTGCAGGTAGGAAAGGTTGAAATGGCATTGGAAACCATAAGATGAAACAAGTAGAAAGATGCAAGATCTGAGTCCAACAGTGTTTGCTGAGGGGAAAAGGATAGATCATGATGGTGAACAGGCTGGAGTTGACACAGCTGCAGAAAGGGCAGCTCTCCATCACTTACCTTCACGGAGAAAGTATATCAGGGCCAGATTTAACAACCACAGAAATCCTTAGGAATTCTTCCACTAATTTTCCATCCATGGGCTAAAATATGAAAAATCCACATACGAACCTGCCAGTGATGCCTTCAGTCAGTCAGTGTTGGAGGTTAGGATTTTTCCTATTTTTTCCTTTGTCTCAGGGAATTTTCTCCCATTTGTTGCCTAAGAGATCATAATGACAATAATTAAGAGACAAAAGATGTGTCTGGGAGGAGGAGGAGGGGGAAGGGCGAAGTTTGCTACCATCTCCTAGCCGGGGCACTTTCTCTTGGTAAGTGCAGAGATACCTTGAGATTTTGGCTGGGGGTGAGGGGCTGGGCTCGGCTGTTGTGTTGCTTGGTTTGGTTTAGCAAGCCAAGCAGACTTCCCAGAGAGCGCAGCAGGGCTGCTTTGGGGAGGGCAGCTGTTCCGCTCTCCCGTAGCCCTTTCAGGAGGCTCCGCACTCCTGCTCTGGTTAGCTGTCAGCTCTGCAACACAGTGATGGTAAAGGAGGCAGAAGGGTCCCTGCATAGCAACCTCAGAGGAACTTTTATTTTACAGGATGACAAGCTAGTTCCCAGAGGCAGAAAGACCATGTGGTCAGAGAGCTTGGGGTCTTATCTGGGGAGGAGGGGGGTGGAGAGAGCACATGAATGAATTATCTCAGGGCGCAGGGGTGGTACATGGGCAGAGTTGGGGTACTGGAACCAATAGGGAGAATCCAAGGATGTGGCCAGGACTAGGGGCAGGGGAAGGGGCGATGTGGAAGGCAGACAATTTAATAAGAAAAGCAGTGGGGAAATACAACACTGCACTTGGCCCTCGCTTGGTCTCTTGCTCTCAGGACTAGAGGGAGGACAGTCGTGGTCTTGGTGCTGGGCTGCTGCTGCAGGGAATTCGCTGCCACGGCAGAGTTCTGTCCTTCACTGCTTCTCCTACCTTGGGTGAGCCTTTGCTTGTAAGAGCGGCTATTGTACTGGGACCTTTTCAACACCTGACCTCACCATCTGCTTGGCCTCAGGGGAAAATCCAGGACCCCGACCCCCTGCAGAGGGAATGTCTCCTGGTCGCTTGGGGGAGCCCGGCTGCAGCTGCCCAGCCCTGCTGTTTCTGCTGCTGCTTCAGGCATTTTGCTACACTTTAACCTGACATCCCATGTCCCCCCGACCCCCGTGGCTCCTGACATGGCTTTGGTGTTTTCCCTACACTGTGTTTGCCACCCTGGCTGTTCTTGCCTCTGCCATTCCAGCCTGCTGCTCCAAAGTTCCTGCTACAGTCCATTTCATGACCCAGAGGGGCACTGAGACTGGTTGCTTCCTGTGGGTTTGCAAAGGAAAGCCCCTTCTCTCTCTCTCTGTCTCTTCCCTCCCACCGGCAGAGCCGCCATTGCCATGTGGAGAGAGACGGCCGAAACTCGCGCCACAGCGCCCCCTGCAGGCGCGGGGGAATCATCGCAGCCACCCTGCCCGGCCGGGAGCCACCAGCGCCCCTGCCGGCTGTGAGCGGAACTGCACCCAAGGGGAAAGTGCTTAAAGAGTGGAAAGAGACTGCTTACTTGGTTTTCTGGTATTGTTTGTTGTTGTTACCATTGTTGTTGACTGTTTGCCTTGTTATGCATAGACATACTAGTAAAGAACTGTTATTCTTTTTCCCATATCTGTGCCTGAAAGCCCTGTAATTTAAAAGTTATAATAATTTGGAGGGTAGGGGGTTATATTTTCCATTCCAAGGGAGGTTCCTGGCTTCCTTGGCAGGCACCTGTCTTTCAAACCAAGACACACAGGCAGCAGGAAGCACTGCTGCCAGAACCAAAATCAAGACAAAGCTCCAAACTATGTAACAGACTTGAAATACAGATTAGAGGAGGTCCAAAGGTCACCTACTGGTTCAAATCAGTCTTTCTTTGCCCCTGAAATGATTCCATTCCAAGCTTACCTGTTGTAGTGCTTTGGTGTGTTTCCTCCCCTCCCCTCCCCTCCCCTCCCCTCCCCTCCCGTCCCCTCCCCTCCCCTTCCCTCCCGTCCCCTCCCCTCCCCTCCAAGAAATTAACAGAGACAATTTCACATGCCAGAAAAGGCAGGTGTGAGAATGCAAAGCATCATCCAGCAACACAAAGCAAGGGGATAAACATAAACAGAACATTTTAGAAGCTCCTCCAGCTAATGAGAGGGCAAAAGTCGGCCTGGAGTTAAGGATGCCACCTGTTTACTGCATCACTGCTTTGTCCCCAGTAAGCCAGAGCAGAACGTCTGGGATGGAAAAGTGTTAAAGACTGACTCAACTATAATTAAAAACAAAATACACCTATAACAGATGGATGCTGGCAGTGTCAGTATTTAATATGGCTATGGTGAGAAGCACGTCACTTCCTGGCACATCACTTCCTGCCTGCTGATGGAGGAGTCAGTACCAGGCTACCAGGCTGCACATTCAACATGCAAATGTTCATCTGTTGCAAACGTTCATCTGTCAGTCACGACCAGAAATGATGATGGTCCAGAAATGAGGATGCAGCCTCAAAGCCAGTTGATATCCAGGGGTCTCTTGCTGAAAGCATCTTTTCCCAGTAAAGACTCTTCTGTGCCAGCACATGCTGAGGGGCAACTCCAGCAAGCTGCTCTGATGTGGGCCAGTCTTCTTCTTTGTGCCTCCTTACCCACATCTAGAACCGTAAGGAACTGGCTGTTACGATCCAATTTAAACACAGAAGAGCAGAGGAAACTAAGTCTCTGCAAATAAAGCAGATAAAATCTAGAAAGGTTCAAAATATACCCAAAACCATTATTAAAACCAAATGATGTTAGATGTTGTTGCCAAAAAATTGATATATTTTATTTAATAGCAAAAGAGGCAAAGAGAAAGAAAGAGAAAAGAAAGAAAGAAATAGAAAAATAAGTGTGTATGGGGGTGGGGGGACAGGGAGAGAATGACAGGGGTTAGGTGGAAGCATATCACCCATCCGAGGGTCCCAATGACATCTCGTTGCGCCCCTCCATCTGGTCTGCTGGTGGTGAGGGTCCCCCGCTGCTGCGCCATGCCACCCCACGCCATGCCACACCAAAAAGTATAGAATCCAGTGGATTAATATATGTTTTGGGCAGGTGGGAATGCCCACATTGCCTCCCTTGCAGGCGGCCAGTTTGGCACTGTCCCTTGCAACATTGTGGATCTGTTGCTTCATGTTGCAGTGCTCTGGTGCAGGGTCTGGGGACTCCTTGGGCCCCCATGGTCTTTGATGGGCGATGACACTCCCTTCTGCTGTGGATGCACCTTCTCCCAGGGTGAAGGACCCCACAGCTGAGCTGGTCTGCACATTGGAGGATGGGCACTCACTGCCTCTCACCAGAGGCTTCTTCACCACACGCCCAAAGCTTCTTTCCCCCACCCTTTGGTGCGAGGGCCTGTTTGAACATGGCTGGCTGAAGGTGTTAAGCTTGTGCTATTCTTCTCCCCCAGCCTTGAGTTGTTACTTTATCTTATCTTCATCAGCGAGCAGTGTAGGGCCTCAGTCAAGACCCCTTTCAGGGTGTGGTGGTCTTCTCTGCAGCCTTTGTAATACAGTTTTTGCTACAATAGGCAAAAGTCCTTCATGAAGATGTTTAAGTCATAAACTATAGTATTTCAGTCTGGCATTGAGAAGGGGAATCTCACCTTAGAGGCTGTGTGTGGAGCCAAACCACACCTGACATCCCAAACAGCCAGCTGAGTGAACAGAGATCCAGTGTCTGATCCTCCATGACTCCCTGGTAGGCTGGGAACAGACAGGAAGTAGTGTCAAGCCTTGAAGGCTGCATGGCATTTTTACCTTGGACCATACATGTCCAATATGTCCATGTGCACATTCCAAAAGGCTTCTGACAACACAATTCTCACCCTGTTGTAGCAGTAGGTGATAGGGAATAACTCTAAGCGTGTGTCTTTATCCTTTCCCAGTTTTCCCATTTTCTCCAACTTCTATGTCCAGCTATGCATTTCCCTTCTTCCACCCCACCTCATCTCCATCTTGTCTCCTCCCCTGAAAGCACCTCCCTACTCCCTACTTTCGCTCCCAGCACAGAATAAACACAAAAGGTTGGAGCTGCCACCTCTAACAGGCCAAAGTAAGGACCAACTTCCCTGTAGCATCTGCCTGAGCACAGGCCTCTCCTCAGAGCACAGGAAGCTTTGGTGGCCCACCTTGCTGGAGAAAGCAGCAACATGGCAGAAGGTGGTGAAGCATGTCCCATCCAGCAGCTCATTACAGCAGTCTGGGCTCTGCTGCACCAGGACAGCTGCTGGAGCTGCCTGGGATGCAGGGATTCACTTGTTGGGGTGACCCAGCCCACTGCAGGGCTGGGGTAGCGTGCCAATCAATCCCAGCCCATCCCCTGGATCGAGTTCCCCGAAGAGTCAGACTCAGAGGGCGGCTCAGAAGCCTAAGCTGCACCCCCTAGGCGGACCCCGGGTCCAAGCCACCTCCCCCAGTTCGGGAAAATTCTCGGTTACTCGGCCATTCATTGGTTCTGTTATAACTCTGGCCTCTCGGTTTATCCCAGTGGCTCTTGTTACATTGTATCCTCTCCCTGGCTTATAACTCATTGGTTGTTTTCCCCTTTCACCGGGGTTTTCAAATTCTCTATAAAACTGAGGACAAGGCTCCAAGGAGCCATTCCATCCCATCTCAGCAATCCCACTTCATCATGATCCCATCGCATTAAACCTGTTGGAAGCCAGACCTGAACAGCCTCTCTCTTCCTCTGTCTCTGAGCTAACGTGAGCCGATCCCATCGACTCCTGCCATGTTTCCTCTGCCAAGAAGCCAGCTAGCTAGCTCAGCAAGCAGCTCTTTTCCTGATCCCGAAGTCGCTTCTGCGACGGGCAGAAGTAATGCAACTGGACTGTCTCTGACCTGGAGCACGCCAGAGCTCGTGCCTCGAGCACCAAACCCTGCGTTATTCACTGGCTGCTGAACCTGCTGGAGCAAGAGGGGCATCCTGGGATGTGCCATACCCAGCCTGCAACTGCTGAGGTGTAACACCTGTAACTCCACCAGGTGCTGTGATGCAGCCATACAGAAACCCCAGGGCTGATTCAGACCTGCCTGCATACAGCTTCCCTCTCCTCCATGGAAGATTGCTCACTGAGGTGCAGGAGTGGGGCAAGACATGATCCATATACACCAGGTATATGACTCAGATAACCATCTTTTATTTAGGTTTCTTTTTTTTTGTTTGTTCTTGTTTTGGTTTTTTTTCTTTAAAAGAGGTGTGTTAACATCAGGTATTTTTCTACATTTTTAGACTCTGTACAGGTCTTAGGAAATACAGGAAATAAACAATACTTAATGTACAAAGTAAAACCAGAAAACTAGAAAAATCTGAATAAAATGGAGCAAGTTGCTGTCAGGGATACAGTACAAATTAGTAATTAGACGTCATCTGAAGTGCAATACCACTGCAGTAAGGATGAGTCAAGGAATGAAATAAAAATACTCTATTTTAAACAAACAGTATATATATATATATATATATATATATTTTCATATGTATATATTTTACAGATAGTAGACCCAGTGATATCTGTAGAATTGTAAAAACATATTTACAAATGACTTTTTTTTTACCATTACATATACATCAGCACCATAGTAAGAAAGAAAAAAAACCCAAACAACCCCAAATCTAGTAAAATCTATTCTCTAGTACTTGATCCCAGTATGGAGTATTTGGAGGAAGCTTTACAAAGACAACAGAGACTCGTCTTCACCATTTATTACCAAGGCCTGTATCTCCCTGATGCACACCGACTTGCATTGGCTGCTGTGTGGTGGATGTGTGTTTCTAAGTCCTCCTTTCCCAGCTCTGTGTTGAGAGGTGAGCCCTGATTGCTCTCACCCGAGGCACAGGTGCTGTGTTGTCCCCAGCGCTGTCCTCTGCCCAGGAGGGTGGCTGCCTCTTCACCCTGTCACAGCTCTGTCACACAGGTTTGTGCCCCATGCTCACGCTGACACACACAGAGCCACAGCACCCTGGTCCCTTCAGGGTGCTGCTTCTCCCAACGTTTGCCTATCTGTTCCATTCTGACCAAGAGATGCTGACCCACAGGATGAACCAAAAACTTTGGCTGGTGCTCCCTTTCACTGAATTAGGGCCCAACCTGGCTCCTGCTGAAGCAGCAGGCAGGCAAACCATGCTCATCCTCAGGAGGAGCTGCAATTGGCCCTTGTGCTGTATTTTAAAAAGGGGTCAGCTAAAAGAGATGTAATTAAAGCCATTTTTTAAAATGTAGCAGTCAGAGCAGGCTGGATTGATGGCTCACCTTGAGCCCATTAAAAATGCAGCTTGTACTGCTGCATCGCAGCATTTAGAACAGGTAATTCCCCCACTAGGCAAGCGCAGCAAGGGAAACTGTTCAAAAGAGAGTCTCAGTGGGGCAGTGAGATGGTTCCAGGCTCATTTGCTCCTGGTCTTTAATGTGATGCATATCTGTGCTCCACAGGAAAAGGCAGGACATGAAAGTGTCAAGTGCCAAGGCCCTCAGCCTCCATGGAATTCAGGGCTCAGCACTTGGCATAGCTGGGCCCAGGGAGAGCAGCACAAAAAGAGGTGATCAGGAGCTGGGGAACTGGGACTGGCACTTGTGCACTTCTGCTGCAGAGCAAGACTCATGGCTCACAGAGGCCAGCACTAGGCCAGAGGGTGCTAAAGCTCTGGACTGTGGGTCATGTTAACATTTTTTATGCACAACTATGTAACCTGATAAGCAGCTCTCAGCTGAAAACACTAAAGAGGTGATAGGTTACAGAAAACAGCCTCCAACTGCAGCTTGGGTACACACTCAGAATGGATGGTGACTCAATATTGTGTGAGATCTATCACAACTTCATCACAGGGCTGCTCAGCACTGGTCCAAATAGTGGAGATAGTGATACATCCCTATTAACTACAACCTTATTTGGGCGGACCCCATGTTTGTAATATCAATTATTTTACCCACTCATGAATGTTCTTTACAGTCATCCTTCACTGACTCCTGCTCTTCAAATATTGCAGTGAATTTTATTCCAGCAAACCAGAGGGATTAGACCAAAACCATCTGTTTAAAACTGAACATATCACATAGAGAGCCCAGACACCTTGGGGTAATACTACCTGCCAAACCTGCACTTTTCAAGAGGGGAGGAGAAAGTCTTCCTGTCTGCCAAACCCTCACTGTACTCATGCCTATTTTCTCCTCCCCTGCCTGCCCCTTTGTGGCTTGCCTGAAAAAAAAGTGCAGCCAGCTCAGCTTGCTTTACACTGAAAGAACAGGAGGGGAAGGGAGTGAACTGAGAACAACCTGGGGAGGAAGGAGAGGGAGGGTCCCACTGAGGACCTCTGCTAATGTCTCTTGGTACCTCTCAGCCCTTCAACACCCCAGGCAGCAGGGCCATGCCAAGTGCTCTGACTTGGGAAGCACTACTGCAAGTCCCAAGGGGACTGAGCAGTTCATTAAGTTTACCCACCACTAGGCTGTCTCCAGCAGCAGTCACATAATCAATCTGCCCTCACAACACTGCCAAATTTATGTTCTCCTGCACTTGTAGTGGGGTTTATCACTCTACAGTGAAAATGGTCACCTCCCTGTGATTGTTTAGGTTTGTCATGTGAGTGTTGCATGTTCCCTTAGGACAGCTCAGAGCCAGCCCCATGGGCCTGGCCATGGCTCTCCGAGACCTGCTTGCCCCTGGGGTTAAGCCCCTTTCTGACCAGGGCCTGTGCAATTGCCCCTGGATATCTCTAGGCTTTGCTCCCAGCTCTTCCATCTGCTTCCCTGGAAGCTGCAATGTGCACAGTCATATAAGGTGGGAGATATGGGACCACCCCACACTACTGTGCAATGAAGCTTTGTTTTAAGTGCGGAGAGAACAAATTTTCCCAGCCAGAGGCATCAGCTGGCTTTTCCAGTTTCCCCATTCTGCCTCACACACACACAGAGTGGGTGCCCCCACACAACAAAGATTGCTTGGTGGAAGTTTTGGGATGCTGATGTTTTCATCGTCCCCTCAATCTTCCAAAGCTGGCTACAAGATCAGCTCAGTTTACATAATTAAAAACAAAAGAAAACAAAATAACCCCAAACCAAACCAATACAAACAAAACCCAACAATCCAGGGATGGGGAGAACATCTGACTCCCTCTTTGCTTGTTCAAACATAACAACCAAAGCTCCAGACTATACAAGCACATTCACTGGGGGTTTCCAAACAACTCATCAAGTTCTTGAATCCACTCATCCCCTGGTCCGCTCTTAATAATGGAGTCCACAAGGTCTGTGCCCTCTGCTAAACTGGAGAATGATGCCCCTGCTCCTTCGTTACTGTAGTTGTAAGATATGTCCTGAGTGGGATTCCTCTCGTAGGCCTGGCCTTGGACACTCTGAGCAAAGGTACCGCCTGGCATTTGCTGCGTTGGGGGCTGACTGAAGCCTGACATGGCAGGGACCCCTTGGGTTATTGTTGGCATCACCATCGTCCTGGCCTGGCTGGCTGCCTGTTGCCCAGGTAGTGGTTGCAGCAACTGTCTCCCCAGCATTGGGTTCAGGGCTCTCACTGTCCCACTTGTGTCCACAACTGTCTGATTGAGCCCCTGTGGGAAATGCTGCTTGGATAGCCGTGGCTGCCCGGATGGCATCGCATATGTGGTGATGCCATTGTTGAAGGGCCCCATTTCACCACTAGTCCTTCCAGGTATGCCTTGCAAGCCTCGCTGCTGCCAGTTTTGTGTTCCTTGAGGGACAGACCCCATCAGGTTTTGAAGTTGTGGTGCTTGTGGCCTTGGCAAGACCTGGCCCACAAGTCCTTTCATCTGCTGCTGATGCTGGGGAAGAGCAGAGTTTACCAGCATGGTCTGACCAAAACTGCCAACCATTCCCACTGCTTGTCCAGAGGCAGGCTGCCTTGTTCCCTGGCCTGCGCTGTGTGCCACGTTCATGCCACTTTGGTTTGGGTGCTGCAACATTTGGCTCATCCCTGTGCTCATACTGTACATTCCTGGCTGGCTGGAAGAGCTATAAGGAGCCATGCCCATATCCGACTGGCCTGCAGTGGTGGGCAGTGTGCTTGGGGTCTGGGAGGGACCCATGGCCATCATGTTCACGTTCTGGGCAATCATTCGGGATGTTCTCATGCTCTGGAGTGCTACTTGGTTTCTCACAGCCACTATATCCTGGGGTGAACCTGCACCAAAAAGGGAGGAAGGTAAGAAAGAGCCCACAACCCTGTAAAGCTTAATTAACACATCTTTGCATAAGAGAGAATCTGTAGGAGCCTCCTCAGCAGCACTTATCTACTTCAGCTACACCTAATTCAGCTTCTAGCAAGCAAATGGGAAAACTTCCACTGGTTTCCTTCATTGGCTGCAAGACAGCTGAACTTCAGTTTACCATTTGAAGTTCTCTTTTAAATATCTCCATTGTCTTTGGAAAGTAAGCCTTTAAAATGGAAATGTCAGGCCCAGAAGGCCAATCAATGTTTTTAATAGCTCAGGAGGCATAAATGAATGGATTTTCTATAGCATTGCTACTGATTAATTCTAGGAAAGAAGAAAAAATGGGCTTTTGTGGACATTTAAAGCAGGGAGAGTATATTAGTGAATCAATACTATAAGCACATTTTACTTCACCTTAGGCCAGTGATGGGAAACCAGAAAAACCTAGCCTTGTTAAATTCCACACTGTGGCAGATAACTTAACCATGCTTGCGTCTTACTTTCAGGGGTAGGGGGGAGCTATTGATTTCTGGGAAGCCAATATGCTTCTGTATTTACTATCTTTATTTAAAGACAATTACCTGGAGCCCAGATTATGCCATAGGTTCATTGTGGATTTGAGTCACTACCAAATACAACAGTCATATTTGAGTCACTAACTAAATAGTCACATTCTTCAGATTTGAGTGACTAACTAAATACAACACAAGGCAGGTGAAGCTCAGAGTGTATGAGGTGCACAATTGCTCCAGGCTCAAATGTTATTAAATGCCAGGTGTAAATATAAAATCATTGCTTAAGAATTCAGAACTGTACAACAGAATCTGAATGTTTTTAAATCAGCCCCTATTTGTTGTCCCTCAGTGGCAGACAACATCCCTGAACACTGGTCCCTGTTATTGATGTTGGCTTGGTTTCCATGAGAAATGGGTCTGGATAAAGGAAGCATCATGTCTATGCATGTCATTCTATTACATAATGCAGAGGATGGCTACAACTCCATTTTCTGCAGCACCACAAGCTTCTGGTGGGTGCTTTTAGCTCCAGCACACAGCTAAATGAAACATTTTGTAGCATGAAGAGAGACCATCTGGATCTCACTGGAACAGGCCACATGTTGTGGCAGCTTTTATTTTATTCATGCTATCAAACTGCTTTCTTAATGACTGGATACTGGGGTTCCCTTGATTTCTCTTAATTTGGATCAGCTCCTTCCATGATTAGAAACAGTCTTTTTATGATGACTCCAGCAAGTGCGTAAGATACAGAGAATCTGTTAAAATCTTAATGCATCTTCAGCTATTTTTTAATTGGAAATGGCAGCTGAAAAGCTCCAAAGGAGTCAATAACAGCAAGTGGTTCACATACTGCTTTTGTTAACTACTGTCCTTGGCATAAGTGACAGGAGATTAGACAAGGAATAGTTAAATGAGAGATGCAACGGATTTTAAGATTTTAGGCCACCTTCTGGTCTCATTTGCACAAAACCTACTGCACTGGATTACATTCACGTGACTAAAAAGGAAAAAATGGTGAACTATTTAAATTAGTTAATTTATGAAAATGAATTCCTTGCTCTGTCAGATTAGCCTGAACTCTCTTCTCTGTTTCTTTTAAATAACACATACAAAGGCAATGTTCCAAAGAAGCATGAATGCAGAGAGATTGTATGTGTGCATCTCAGTGGATGACCGTGCACACACTTCTTAATTTTGGAAAATCAGTTATTGGGGAAAAAAAGTAATTTCATACAGAACTTAAGGAGCCAAAGATAAAAATGAAGAGGTGATTAGAAGAAGTCACCCTGATATATGCCAGTAGAAGACGTGGCTGCCTGTTCATATCCTGGGAACCAGAATGGCAATGTGAACTGTCCAGAATTGCCTCCCTTGTTTTCTGTTGCAGCTACAGGACATTACCATGAAAATACAGCACAGGTGTGTGTTCATTTCATGTCTGTATAGAAATCATGGTTAGTGAAGACATTCAGCTGATGCTTTGCACCTAAAATCTCAGAATTAACTTATTTTCCTAAGTTAAAATGAGTACACTTACATTCTTCAGTTACCTGGGAGCACATCAAAATAATACTTGTGCTTTTTTTGAGGTCATTAAAAAAATCTCTATTTACATCTCAGATATTTCACTGTGTTTCCCACACCTGAGATTTATCAGTCCTTCTCCAGGTAAGCATGACCTCTCTGAAATTCTCTGCTCATCAAATTAGATACAGTGGGGAATGAAGGAGGGGAAAAACCAAGATACAGTCAGAAATGCTATCAGGAAAAAAAACTCATAAGAGTAGAAGCAAACAAGATAAACCTGTGAATGAATCCATGATGTCTGGATGTCAAAGAGGCAAAACAAATGTCAAAAAAAAAAAAAAAAAGCAGCTTTCACTGAAGGAAGCAGAAAGGAAAACATAAACTTAACTGAATATGCAAACTTGGGAATTCCCCTTTGGTAAAATATGTGGTGTGTGCAACAGCCTGTGTTCCTCTTCTTGTACACTGCTCAAACCCTGGTATTCAGAAACTGCACAAGCTTTCACTTGCTACCTTGAGGGGCACTGACTCCAAAACAGGAAAAATAATTTGACTTTTACCTTGGAATTGATTGACCTGTTGCACTGGATATGGGCTTCGCTGTTGATGCAGATGCTGCTGAGGCAAATGTGACTCTTGCTGCAACTGCTGCAAATGAAGGAGGGAAAAAAAAAAGCAGAAGAGACAGAAGACAGAGGTGATTAATTAATTAATGGACTGATTGCAAAACTGCAGAACTGCAGTGGTTCTTATCTGGCGAGGTGTTCTGGACAGACAGGTAGAGTCATCTGGAGAGTCCTCCTCAGAGCACTTGGGCTACTCAGCACTCAGACTCTTTTTGGCTCAAAAAGGAACAAGCACTGAGGCCGACATCATTGCATCTTACCTACAGCCATTTCATCCTGACCTCTACAGCATGAGCTTAACTGTCTTCATGCAGAAAGGAGAAGGAGGGATGTGAACTAACTTTGCTCACCTAGGTCTAAGGGCAACTGTATCCACACACACTTTCCTTCCCTTAGTCCTGCCAAGGTCCAGAGGTTTGTGTTCCTGGTGCAAGACTTTGCTCCATGTCTGCACTCATAACACTCAGCTGCAAGGATTTCTGCATCCTGACCCAAGCACTGCAGCCTAGAAACATTCCTCAGCCAAAACAGAAATGGATACTAAAGCACATTTCCTCTTGTGCTTCAGTGAATGATATTTGGGAAGTGGTGACTGCAAAATGCATTGCTCCCTTGATCCAGACCACATTGCTCCTCTCTGGTTGTTTTCTACAAATACTTGTGAATATTTTAAAACAGAATCAAGGGCTGATTATAAAAACAGAGCTTTCAGATGCTAAGGTGTACTCAACTAAGCACTTACTGAAAGGACATGTCTTGTAGCATCATCCGCAGCCGTACAAATACTGTGTCCAAAACCAAGGATGTGTAACAAAGGTACAAGAACGGCAGAGATGGGAAAGAAGGAAGTATTGATCCCTGCATTCATAAGTATCTGTTACAAATTATCAAAAAGAAAGAGGGACTCTTGTTAGGCACAAACTACCCCAAAGCTAGGAACCTGAGGACTGTGACTTTGCCACTTTTCATCTCTGCCAGCACAATTGACAGCCTCAGCTTGGTGGCTTTTTAATACTTTTAGGCTTGCCCCCAGCAGCCAAGTCACTGACTGGCTCTTGGCTTTATGCATGTGAATTGGCCCAATCCATGGGATGCATTACTGCATCCTCACTCTCATGCACTTGTTCACATTTGAATCAGTTCAGGCATCTTTATCCTAAATATTTCTAGGAGCATCCTTCCTGTTCACTGAGAGTAAATTTTTCTGTTTCTCAGAAGCAACAAGAGAAAGGGGGGGAGGCAATCTGTATTTCTGTGGTTACACAGCATGCATGTTTTCTAACACAAATTTAAGCAGATGGTCTTAAGCTGTTTTTCCTTAGCAAGAGAGGAGAAGCCAAGCTTAAAGCAACTGCTGACCTACCAGAGCATTATCTAAGTAACATTAGGGGGCTGGAACTTTAAACTTGGATCAAGTTTAGTCAATCAACAGTGTGACTTTCCAGTGGTTTTCTCTTGGGCTGCTTTGAAACTACAGCTGAATTAAGCACACACCGCCATTCAGACTGTGTAGTTTAACATCCATATTGCAAAGCCCGGGCTGCCTTAAAAGTGGGCAGCTGAGGCTGCAGGGGCAGGAGGGTTCCCGGGAAGCTGAACCAGGGCCAGCCTGTGTTTGAACTCACTCTGTGGCACAGCTGAGGAAGCCAGGTGATAGCTCCAATGCAGCTCTTCCACATTGCCACTGCCAGAGGTAGTTTCACTGTTGTCCCACTTCAGTCTCTGGTTCTCCCCTTGCTGCTGTCTCTCCCTTGTATAACCTATTTGCTCCTACTGGCACTCAATAAACCAGATTAAGGAATTGGTCTGGGTAAATAGTAACATTTTTCTTTGCTAAGGCTTCTTTTAACCCATATCCATTCTTTGTCCCAGATTCCTGTGCAGCTATGCACAGATTTTGCCAGTGCAAGACCATAATCAGAGCTAGGGGAGAGGACCTATGACTGTAACTGCAGCTGAGTCTGCTTCTGCTGGAGTAAATGCACCATTAGATGCCAGGTTAAGAGCTAACTTTTCCAGTGCCTAAAATCCAAGGTGACTGTCAAGCCCACTACTGGAAACATGGGTAATATTTGCCAAGATAATGGTAGGACTGATACAGTTGCCTCTTCTTTGACAACTATTGCTGAAACACCCAGACAAGAGCCACAGAGAGGGAATTCCCAAATCTAGGAGGAAGAGCTGGTGCTGCATTGTCTGTAGTGCTCATGCTCATCCCAGCATGCGTTGGAGACGGATACTGTACCTGCTCCGCTAAGATCTGCTGCTGCTGCTGCTGCTGCTGCTGCTGCTGCTGCTGCTGCTGCCTCTGCTCTTGGAGAAACTGCTGTTTCTGCTGCTCCATCACATGCAGCTGCGCTCTCTGCTCGATCAGCATCTGCTTCATGATGGCCACCTGGGGCTGGCTCCCAAGGAAGGGCCCCCCAGAGCTGGTGCCTGTGACTACACTGCTGGAGCCTGCCGGGACAGAAGGCTGCATGGGCCCTGTGGGTCGCGACAATCCCACCTGGTGCTCCTGTGCAAAGAGAGAGGGAAGACCTTGTTACTGGGGTGCTCCACAGGCAAGGGAAATCACAGATCACCAAGCTGAGGAGGCACAGAGTCTGTGGGTGAAGCCTAGAGCTTGGAGAAAGTGAGTCCTTGGAAAGATGCTCATGGCTTGTGACTGAGCCATGGACTGCTCCCCACAGGGAATAGGTTCCTCTTTTCTCCTGGAATCCAAAGCCCCTCAGGTAAAGCAGGAGTACTTTATAATTCATTAATAATGAAACAGTGAAGTTGTGTGCTAAGTTTTTTCATGCTTCAGAGTCATGTTTTTCTAAACTTTTTCTTCCTTCTCAAGGAGACAAGTACATTTTCTCTTCCATTCTGTTTCCCTCTCTTCATAACAGCAATTTAACAAAGCCGTCTGGATTGAGAAGCCAAGCTGTTAGGTGCCCACAACGAATAGTGGGAGCTGGCAGCACTAATTCTTCTCCAGATCCTCAGGATTTAACTCCAGTTAGTGTTTATTCAAGATTGCCATCCTGCAGCACAGAATCAGTGTGTGTGGCTGGAAGGACGCAGTGCAAGCACCTTCCCTGCACACACCTCACTCTCTCTTCATGTTCTAAATCCAATTTGTTGCCTTTTAGTGCTAGGAAAAGCACCAACGAAAGCCCGGGGTAAATCCCAACCCGCGTCCCGGCGGAGGGTCGGGATCAGGGTCGGGATTAGCGGAGCTCTCCCGGCGCTGCTGCCGCCGGCAGGTGGCGCTGCCCGCCCGCGGCCCTGCCCGTGCGGGGCCGGCGTCCTGCCGGCGCCTCCAGGGAGCATTCCCAGGAGTCGGCTGCGGTCTCCCAAGCCGCGCCCGCCCTGCCCGAGGCTGTCCCGCGGCCAGGGCAAACGGGGCCCACGACACCTCCAGAGCTCCCGAGGGGCCCGGCCTGGCACCACGCCGCCCCTGATGCCGTATTTGAAAACCAGCGACTGCGTGCCCGGTCCCTGTCTCGGGTGTTAAGAGCCCGTAGAACCTCTTTAATTGATGAACAGAGACGACAGGGACTTACTCAAAACCACCAACTTGATGGAAAGGACCTGTGTCACTTTAGCACCCTTTGTGCAAAACCTGCCAGGGTGAGGTTCAGGTTCACCTGCTTCACTGCGGGTTTGAGTTACGTCAGTCACTGTGTGATCTGGACGTACAGAAAGGTGATCTTGCAGCACCCACCCCAACCCAGTCAAGGAAAGGGTTAAGTTCAATGCTGAAGTGTAGCTTGGGAAATGAAGATCAGCCTTTCTGCATGAAGGTCAGGTTTTCATGACCCTTCTGAGGAAATAACAAAATACAATTTGTCCACATTTCTACTTTGCACAGATACTCCCTTAAGGGCTCTCTGCTGAAAGGCAGCTCTCTGGTATTTAGGTTCTTTCCCCTTTTAACATCTGTTTTGGTTTGAAAGTTCTCTCCCTGTTCCTCTTTCCACTTTCTCCCCCAGTACTATCCCCCACTGCACTTTGCACTTTACAACTCGGTCAAGCACGGTCCCTGAAGCATCCTAAGGACTAGGGCTGCAGCAGTGGCTGCATCTCCCCTAAGCTAGAGTCCAGGAATTGCTAAGGATCCCTCAGCTGCTCCTGCACCAAACTCTTCATCCACACCTGTCGCTAAGCTCCTGCTTTCTTTGCTTTGGGGGGACACACACATTCATTGGCTGTCTCCAGCAGAGCTGATGGCAAAGGCTTTTTCCTACCACCCCCTGGCCCTCCCCCAGCTTCAGATGAAGTCATCAAGCTACCAATTGCATAACTGACGCACAGGACTATCCTGCCTGGGAGACAGGCCAACTGCTTCCATTTATAGACAAAAGCAGTGCCATGCTGCCAAATAATGGAGCCTTTGCTGCAGCCACTACAAGGCAGAGAAAAAGGAGGGGAAAAAAACCAGGAGCCGAAGGGCATGCTGTGAAGTGACATCCCTTGGAACTTCCTCTGCGAGCTTCAGTGCACAGCTGCCTTTGGGGCTCCAGCCCAAGTTGTCACTGAATTGCCTTCAAAAAAATCTTCCTACAGAACTCCTGTACTGGCTCCTAATGCACACATGGGTTTAGCTGAGGGACACACTCACCCCAAGCAAAAAGCACTCCATTCTCTGTTGGATTATATTATAAATTAATTCTGGAGTTTAAAAGGAAGAAAGTTTTGAAAGGACCCCCACCAGCTGACGTGAGCCTGGTGCACTGTGCAGCAGCTGAAGAAAATACGAAGATTAGCGCAAAGGTATCATTTCCAGTATTGTGTGCTTAGTCATTTTGAGGTACATCATGAAAACTTCCTGTTTCTGGTTTTAACAGGTTTAAAGCCAGGCCTTCTTCATCTAGACCACCCTCCTGCCCAGAATATTTCTTCTCCTTTCCTTTTTTTTCTTGGCAAGAGCTCTTCCCAACTGATGATGAAAGGCCCTTATGAGATCACTGGGAGCAGCCCTGGGTTGAGTGTCCTGAAAATAACAATACAGCCCAGGCAAAAGTTCTCTGCAGGCGGGAAAATGCTCCCTAGCACCTGGGAGCAGAGCTCTTTCCCCAGTGCTCTGCAGCCCAGCACTGCTGCTGTTATCCTCTGAGGGGAGTGAGTGGAGATGACACCTGGCAATGGGCTGTGTGGCAGGGAACTGGGGATGAAGGAAGCAACGCTGGACTCTATAGGGCTGCCTCTTACAAGCCATGGCAGCTCCAGACTCAGGTGCAGTCTCACCACAGGAGCCGAACACCAAGTCAAGCAGCACTTCCACACTTAGCTTAAAAACAAAACTAATCCAAGCTTCACTGACAACCTTCTTTGCTCCTGCTTTGCCTGACAGCTCCCTCTTTGTCCTACTGCACCCTGAGCCTTCCTGCCCCTAGACTTCCTGCTCCTCCTCCTCATTCCCTGCTACCCCTTTCTCCTTCCTACACCCTCTGCCCAGCCTTTGCATTTTCCCTTCTCCACCAGCTGGCACTGCTGCTTCTTGCTTCACTCTCCAAACACTCCCATCAGCACCCAGCCTGTGGCTGCATATCACCCTTGCAGCTGCCCATGCTGGTCTCCCCAGTGGCCCATGCTCACAGCTTGGCTCACCCTGTAACTCCCAGAGACCTGCAGCAGCAAGGGGACTGCCCAACTCCTTCCCCCAGGGCCCTGTGCTTGTGTGCATGTGGACATGTGTGTACGGGGGTGCCCTGTGGGCAGGTAGTCCCTGAAGAGAGTGACAAGATGCCCTAGAAGGGGAAACACAAGTTGTATTCTCAGGCTGTGATATCTGGGAAAATGGTACAATGTGATTTCTCGTTTTTCACTCTGGCTCTTTTTAACACCACCCAAAGCCACTGTGTGCTGCTCTCAGGCTGCAAACAGCTCTCTCTTGCTAACAGTGGCTCAAGCAGAGTCACAGGCATTCCAGTCAGGAACAGTGGTGCTGCAGCTCCACTGCAGGGTCCTTGCCAAGGGACAGGTGAAGCCAAGAGCTGGTTACATAAAGGAAGGATGGTGCCAAGGCCCCTCAGCTGTGCCACAGAGTGAGTTTAGACACAGGCTGGCCCTGGCTCAGCCTCCCAGGAGCCCTCCTGCCCCTGCAGCCTCCGCTGCCCACTTTTAAGGCAGCCTGGGGACAGAATCGAGAGCTTGGCCCCTGGGAGCAAAACCAGGTATTGAAGGAGCCAAAGAGCGGCCTGTTCACAGAGCCAAAAAGCAGCCACTGTTTACAAATGGTCAGCATAACACACCTGGGCAGGTTTGTAGAGCTGCAGGGCACCTGGTAAGATGAACTTGTGCAAGGATCTGGCTGCTTACTTAATGCCTCCACGGGAGTTGCCCCCTGTGGATAAACTGATCATTAGTGAAGCAACAGAAAGATAAATCCTGTGTCTTCCCAGTGTATTTCCAGGGCTCTACTGGAGTGATGGGATACTCTGCAGGATCTCGGAGTAACATGTGTGATATGTACAGTTATGCACAGTAAAAAGATAACAAAGGGGAGTGGAAATGAGATTTTCCTCTTTGTCTCAAATCTTATGTGCCTCTTCCTTATCATGCAGCAATTTATTCCTTCCACATGTCATTCAATCCCTCAACTGCAGCTAAAAGCAGTCACACAATTTCCTTTCAGAACAAGCAGAACAACCACCAGCTGAAGCCCCAAGAACCAGGCAGGGACAGCCAAGCCTGCCCATTATCCCTCTGTGCACAGCCTGATATCAGAGCCCTTGGATGTGGAGGAGCCAGCTATGCTTCCGCTGAAGGTCAGGGGGCAAAGTGGCATCTCAGGGAAAAGGGGGCTGTTCCAGGCAACTACTGGCAGAAATCAACAGAGGATGGGTATTCCACGTCTGGGAACAACTTGTTGCCCAAAAAGCTGAGAGAAACATAGCCTGGAAAGCAGGGTGTGAATGTGCAAAACGGATGAACAGACATAATATTCTGTGGCATGTGAGTGAATGGATATTGAATATACAAAGCAAATAGAACCCAGGAGATAGCTTATCCTGCACACTGCATACGAAGAATGACACTAGAAAAATGCATACAATCAGACATCTACATTTTAGAGTCAGAGCAGAAAAAGAAGACAAAAAAATGATTTGTGGCAGAAAGTGCCTGCCAGTGAGTGACTTAAAGAGCTCAATCCATTTAGCTTACCACAAAAAGAACGGAGAGATGCTTTGACCATGGTGGATAAAAATACCTTCCTGAGGCAAGAAATTCCTTAAAGAGCTCTTTTATCCAGCGAAGAAGGCAAAACCAGATACAAGGACTGGAAGCTGAAGACAGATTCAAATCAGAAAGAAGAATCACATTTTTACCCTCTGATTCCATTACGCATCAGAAACGGCAGATCTCCACAATTTGATGTCTTCAAGGATGAATGCCTTTCTGGATAAACAAAACCGTACTGCAATGGAATGGCTGTGATGTACAAGGTAGAACAGCCCTCACCTCTACACAGCCCTGAGCTGCTGCTGGGCACACAGGCACTGCGTGTGTGTGTGTGTGTTAAGAAGGGGGATCTTCAACCTATTACTGGGATCAAAAATATTACTCCATTTCCATACACTAGGTCACAGTAAAACATCATCCCTACCCAGTGTTTTCAGGGCAACCTGAAAGCACATTCCTATACTCCCCCAGAAATATTTCTATTGAATTCCTTATAATGTTGTGACTTGTTGTGTCTTGCAGGGATCTTCATCCTCTCTCTAAATCAGACTGCCCACAGGAAAACCACCTTTCTCAGAATGGTACCATCTGACAGACTAAGGGAATTACAAATCCATTCATTTCAGACTTCTGGGGATGTTTTTTGCCTCAGAAAAAACAGTGTATAGGATGAAGGGATGGAATATGCTGGTTCACAACTCCAGCTCCAGCAGCAGGCTCAGCAGAGCAGATTGCTTCACCTATTTCCTCTGTCATCTAGCCTCAGGGAGGGGCTACAAACCTCTTCTCTCCCCCCAGGCCCCCGGTTGCCATGGTCTTTCATACAGTTGGATTTGTGCACTGAGAAGTATTAATTTATCTCAAATAACTATTTTTCAAATAACTTGTAATTGCAATTTTTATTGGTCTTATTATTTTTAGGAGAGAAAAAAAAAAGTGGATCAGCCCAAATTCAAACCAAAATAGCCTCTTTACATTCATACCTTAAAAAAAAAAAGGGAGAAATAAGCACTGGCCCCCAGGCAAGGCTGGTGGCAGGGTGGGAAGGAGGGCAAGGATTTGAAGAAACACTGAAATGCCCAACCTTATAATTTAGGCGTATTATGAAGGCTGTAATTACTCCCTTCAAAGACTGCTGCGTGAAGCTGTGCCATCATGGCATTCCACAGTGTGTCCTACCACTCAGAAAGCAAGAGGGAACCTTCAGGGAGCAAAAGGCAGGAGGAGGGAGTTGAAAACCTGGCCCATGCCAGAACTTTTCCATGCCATATCCCCGCTGCCTTCTCCCACAGCTGAGGGCTTCCAAGGGTACAAATCAGCCCCTCAAGAGGAGCTGTGACCTGCCCTTTCAGTGCCAGCTCGGCTCTGTCTTGGTCGATTTCCTGGGACTTTGGAAACTGGTTCTGGAGAAAAACTAAGTGAGAGCTGAGCTCACGGAGGCCACTGGACCCTGAAGCTGGTGCCTGATAGAAATTCTCCTGCTGCAGGTTTTAGCTTTAATCAATGCCCCCTTCAAGCCCATCCTGGAACAGGAGGGAGGAAAGCTAATGTGAAGCGTAAGGATAATCACGGCTAGAGAGCCCCTGGAAAGAGGGAGAGAAGAAAAATGGAAGATGAAAGCAGGCAAATGGTTTAAACAAACACTCACACAGGGCCAATGAAAAGGGGGAACAGAGGAAAATGACACAATAAAAATAAATGCTGTAAGAGAAAGAAAAGCTTCTAAGCACACACAGGGAAAAATGTGGGGCTTGGAAAAAGCAAAAGTGTAAGAAAAAGATGCTCTAATGGAGCTCTCTAGCAGTTAACACTCCCCATTACCAGGCAACCCCTTTCCTTTTAATGGCCTGAGCCTCTACCATATTATCACTTGGACCCCATGGAGCTCACTGGTTGTTGAGGTATTTTGCAGAGCCTGGCTCTAGCTCACGCCTAGCAGAAGCTGCCTGAAGTCTCCTGTGGATGACTGCAGAGATTTTTTTTACTCTAGGTGGAATTTTGTTAAATTTCCTCTTGGTTGTTTTGTTTGAGCATAAACAAAAGGTATTTTTTCACACTTAGGGGCGTTTTTCAGATCCTCTTCTCAGTGCTGTGATAAATGAAATATTTCATTTTTAGAAATTCCAACTTGGCACTTGTGTTGCTCCTCAGCAAGCAGTGTGTAATTTGCCAAGCCTGAAAGAATCCTGGCTGAGAAATAAACACAGTGGGCCATATGCTCTCCTTCTCATATGCAGAAGGCACCTTACCTCAAAAATTGGGAAGAAGCTGCGATCACCCCCATGGTGTTGCTTCTGCCAAGGCAAAAAAATATCCACAGAAAGATGTATGGCAAAGGCTCTCACAAAGTAGCCCTCTTCCTGCACGGCTCCAGGGACCTCTCCTGCACTGTCCCTGACCCTGTGGCTGGTCTCTGGCCTGGTAGGAATGCAGGGAGGGGTCAGGGAGAGTGTTTGCCATGTCCCTGGTGCTCGCAGTAAAGCGGCACTGTCTTCCTGGGTATTTCCTAGCACAGCTTGGGAGTGATCTGCAGCTCACAACTGCTCCTTTCACACTGCTCTCTTCTCCCTCATTCACATCGTGCCCTCAGGAGAGCGAGATCACACACCAGCAGGATCGGGTGCAGTGAGGCCTTCCTTCTGCTCTGTGCCCATACAGGACACAGAGGGAGAGTGTACCTTGGATACCCAGTAACTCAGATCCCTGGTGGGCTTCAGCAGATTACAAGTGGGACTGATAAAAGCATTGGTGCTTACGAGGAATGGTCATCTGTATCTATTCATGCATAAATTCCATGATCTTCCTCTGCCTGACAGTGACTTCAAAGAGCTGGAATAACTCCCTTGCCTTGTTTGTATGTGCTTGTCTGTGCAGGCCCTCTGGAGGTGGGACTTCCATCTCGAATCAAGAGCCAAATATTTCCATAAGGTAGCCGGCAGGCCCAAGGGAAGTGGTCCAGCTGCCTGGCAAAGGCACAGGATCTTTGTTGTGGTTTCACATAATTAGCTGCTGATAAACCAAGCTGGTTGGGACGGCACAACAGGTGTAGGATTTCATTAGCCACTTCTTTTAACATCCTTGAATTCAAGCAACCCAGATCACCTAGTTGCAGCACTTGAAACTCATTTGATTTTTTCTTCCCTGTTGGATGTGGTCTTTGTATTTCCATCAGCCACCTGGCCCGTACTTTGACACTCAGTCATCTTAGTCCTACTGAAAACTGAGATAAGGTATTCTGATTTGGGCTATGCCTAGCTTGTCTTTAAGGTCTTTCACCTTGACATGTCCCATATGTATGGTTTCCTCTATTTGTATAACTAAGGAAAACCTCACAATTGAATTAATTTCCTTTGCAAGGCCTAGCTCAGCTCAGGTTTTAGAAGAACTGACTTTATCCCTAGACTTCCAGGTCTCTAAGGTATAGCTTGCTTTGCTGATCAAGCCCTTATTTATGCTGTCTGAGGCTTTCTAGATAGCCTTGATACCGCTTAAGCTTTAAATTTCCTTTTTTTTAAATTTTTTTTTTACTTCCTCCACAACATGAATGCTTTTTTTGCCTCCTTCTATGCTGCCATCTTCCTAATGCCTACTTATCTTTGCCAGCTTAACTAGCCCTCCCAGCGCAATCCCAGCTGCCTTTTTGCAGCCTTTGACTCACCTCTGAAACCCTGCCTTCACTGGAGACAGGTCTTTGCACAGAACTGTGTTGATCTCTCCCATGAGAGACTTAAAGCAAGACATGATCTCCTTCTACCCCCACTTCCCATCCTGCCCACCTCTCTGCTCCTGGCCACAGAGGAGGCGGCTTCATCCATGGTTCCCAGCCCTTCTGCTTGTCCTGGCAGTCTCACTGGGTCCTCTCTTCTCATCTCTCTTGCCCCCATCTTCCTTCTCCTTTTTTTATATCTCACTCTTCTCTCGCTCTTTCCCATTGCAGCACATGCATGCTTTATCTCTATGCTTAAAAAAAAAGTCACTATGAGTCAACCCTTGACTCCTAGTGACTCTCCAGCTCTCACTCTATCTCTTCTCACTGTCAGCTTTAAGCTTATTGAGTGTGCTGCTGATGATTTATATGATTTAGACTGAATTTAGGCTCCATCTCCAACAGATTCTTTTCCAAACAGGCTTTCACATCTTTCCTGTCACAAAACCGGAATCACAGAGTTTCTAATTTCCTTTGTCTGGCTGCAGGTCTGCACTACACCAGGCTCTCTGTCATAGCCTGTCAACTCCTTCTGAAAATCTGGTCCTCCTTTCCCAGTGCTCCTACTTGACCGCAACACCTTCATGTGCTTGCTCAGGGTTACTCAGAGTAGTTCGTCACTGCTCACCCTTCTACCTGCTGCCATTCTGTGGCTCTGTGTCCTCATTCCTTGTCTCCTTTCCCTTTCCCTTGTGTCTCCGAGTGAGCTCTCCCTCTGTACACATTCAGGAACCTTCTCTGCACCAGTGACTCACCGACCTGCCTCTCTGTCCCTGGCCACTTCCCAGCTGTTCTGACTAAATTCATGCTCTGCCTCTGGGATTGTCTTGTGGATATCTGTCAGATCAAGCTCGAAGAAGGCTCTCATCTTACTCCCTAGGCCTGCTCTCCTTCCTGTTCCTTCAGTCCCTGTGGGCAGCACCATGGCCTGGCTGTCACTCAGTCCATGGCCTGGTTATTATCTATGCCCCCATGCTCTGTGCAGTCCCACAGCCAGGTTCCCACTGCCTCACGCCCTGACACTTGCAATCTTACCCTGCTTGTAGACAGCCCAAGTTCTGCTGTCCTGCTCATTTTCTTTGCCTGTCATCCCGCCTGTGCCATCTCTCTCCTTGCAGACCTCTCTTGGATTCCCTTTACTCTGGATTTCCACACCCTCCCTTGCTCTCAAATTCAGCTGCAGCATATGCCACCTCACACATCATCTCTCTCTCACTGCTGAGACTTTCTGTCACCCCATCACAACCCACTCTTTTCCACATGCTACATTTTAGCTAGAAGTGCCTTCATGCTTTCCTCCCTGCTGGATCTCATTCTTGGGAGGACAGCCTCCAAATCACAGAAATCTGACCCTGAATTCTGCCCCCAGTATAGTTACATTTGTAGAAGTTTCTGTCTCCATGATGTCCAGCTGTCTTCTGTTTCCTTGTACTCCCTGGTGTGTTTGTTTCCCTGCATTATCTCTTATCTTACTCTTAGGTTAGAAGTATTTGTAGGGAAAGAAACATATTTACATCCTGCATCTGCAGAGAGCCCAGAACAATGAGACTCCTAAACTGGGACCATGGCTCAGAGGTGCAATAAATAGTGTAACAAATAAAACTTCAATCTGCATACAGCTAAATACACTATTTTATATTCTGTAGGTATGAAAACACCAACATTTTACTGTGCCCTTGCTTCACTTCTCCTTCTTTTAAATAAGGATGAGCTATTGTGTGCTGAAAAAGCCAGGAAATAAGTTACAGTTCCCACGGCAATTGTAACTCAGCCCCCTCCAGTGCAGCACAAAGGTTATCATCATGTACAATAACAGGGGATGCTGAACACATGCAAAGTGACCAAATTACTGTCATGGCAGATAGCCAGGTCTTTGAACTTCTGTGCAGGTAAAATCTTAGGCATTTACTGGGCTTTTAGCATTTAAGTCTGGAAATGTGAAGTCCAATACCCTATAAATGAAAGTCAGAATTATGTTGAATAGCAAGTAGCTGGTGCCGGCTTGGCGCCCTCCTTGAAGAGACACAGCTAATGGCAATAAGAAATATTTTCATTACTTCACGAGCTCTGGTAGCTGTCAACTGAGAGAGGGATCTACCGATCAGAGAAATCTGGGGAGACAGCAGTGTGTCAGAACAAATGAAAAGACTTGACACAGAGGGCACATTTTTGTTGAGCAATTTGCATTAGCACTTCTGGACAAATTCTACATTTCACATGCAATTCACAAACCAACAGCAGCATTGCTAATTGGTGCAGTTGCCACTCAACTGGGGTGCCTTGTTTGAGCTATCACTAACAGGAATGAAGACTACAGTCTTTCTTTAGAAAAAAATACAGCAATTATTTTCCAGACTTTAAGTTGGGTTCCCCCTGCCCCCACTTTCATCCTTGTAATTTCATTATCTCACTAACTTTAAAAGGACATGGAATAGAAAAAATGCAAATCTCAGAAAAGTCCTGCTGGAGTTATTAATTAAAAACACCACTGTTCGCAAAGAATGATGCCCTTCATTAATACACCCTGCCATCACTGTGAATTTGACCATGTCTCAGGGTCCCAATGCAAAGCTATATGTGTATCTGAAAAAAACAACAGTAAGTGGCAGAGCACTGGTGACTCAAAATCCCAGACACCAAACCAAGGCTGTGCTCTGCACAAATCTAAAATACTGATGGGATGACAGGATCTCTCTGCTCCCTCTTAGGTGATATTAGAAGTTATTTAACTGAAAACAGGGCAGATCTCCCATCCATCATTCTTTATCTTTTGTAAAGTTGAGTCTCCTGAGAAAAGGAAAAAGCATCCGTACTGCAGCTTTCTATTACCACTGCTCAGAATGCTCAGACAGCTGCAGCTCCGCTGAAGGAAAGTTTGGCTGACTCATTTTTGGAAGTTAGAGGGCTATTTTTAGGAAACATTTCCTTTAGGCCCGATACAGTGCAAAATCCAAAGAAGCTAATGGCATTAGCAGTTGCATAGATTATTGATGACCTCCTCTAGCCGAGCATTCACATTTCCTTACTACATTTTTTCATAATGTATAATGAAAAAGGGAACAACCTACAATTAAAGAACTTCCAAAACAGCTTTGATACCTTTTCTGTCATATGCTCAATGAGAAACCAATGTGCAAAAAATGGAACAGCAGGAGAGAAACTATACAGATGCACCGAGAGCTAAATCTAATTCTGAAGAACTTGGTGCTAATGGCATATTTTGGTTGCATCTCTGTGGATGAATAAGTGTCTGTAATGGAGTTGCATTCTGACCCTGATCTTTTTGCAGCTGCAAGAATCCCATCCCCTTTCTTGCTTCCCTTGTGATCTCACTGGCCCCACTGTAAGGGTCCAGCTTCACTGTTGTAGAAGTCACTAGCAAAAGCCACACCTTATCCATATCTCCCAGCTGTGCTCTCCTTGGAAGGAATAAGAAAAACTACAGTAAAGCCAGGAACTCCCAATCCTGATCACAAGGGACAGTCCTGGACACTGATGTTGCTTTATTTTCTGCGGTGAAGCACAAAGCAGGTTGTTGGGCAAACTCCTGCAGTACAACTCTCTGGTGTAAGTACCTCTGCTTAGGCTTCCTTCTGCTACACCCTGGGTTACTGGCACAGCAGTCACTTCCCAGTGACTAAATCCTGATTTGGAAGCCAACTTATTTTGAGTCTGACTGCACAGTCTTCTTGGTAATCAGTGCTGTGCACACCCCCTGCTCCCCAGGCTGAAATCAGTTGGTATTTGTGGAAACAGGGGCTGGCTGGGTGCTCTGTGTGTGTCCTGTCCCAAACACGGGTCCCTCTCTGAGCATCCCACCAGTATTCACCTGGTGCACCATGGAAAAAGGGAGCCTCTGAAATCCCCAGCGATATGGGTTGCTTCCTTCCTTCCTTATCCTTTGTCTGTGTTCAAAAGACTTTGCCCAGAGAGCTGATATCTCAAACCCTTCACAAAGCAAAGCCAACAGTGGCTCTGTGAAACCATGGGCTGTACTTCCCAGTGATAGAGCCAGGTTCCAATTTACCAACACGTGGTGTGGCTGTCAGCTGTAAGTCTACAAAAACTGCAGAAGATAGCTTTGGATCTCTTAATACCTTATTTCTGATAGGTGGAGGGACTGGGGAGTGTGCAGCTTCCCACTTGCTTAAATATAATTCACTACAAAATATCAAACAGATACAATCAGCCCTTTGTAGACATATCATTACCTTATGTGTTCATGTAACACATATCTGTAGCATATTGGCAGTACACCTAGTTAATGTGTGGGAGACTCCTAGGTTCAAAGTCTCCAATGTTTCTTTTGTTCTCTAATGAATCCTTCTTTTGTTTAGTTCCACGTCCCCTTAGGTTGTAGCTGTAACTCTGTTATTAGCATCCTAAAAATTTTTTCCTCCAAAATTACCTACAACACTGCAATAGACTGGGAACCTAGTAGGAAACACCTAAATGAATCACAATTCTTACTTCAGACAGGTTTAACGGCTCTGGGTCATTTTTCAGCAGCACTGTTGCTTCATTAGCAAACTCGCTAATCAAATATTCCCTCTAACACCATGTGAGGCAATATTCCCGTGCCATATTCCAGCTGGTAAGCTGGGTTCATAATGTTTCAAATAAAAGATGCAGTCATCACTACTAGGAGTGTCACAATTTTTGTGAGTCTCTGCAGATTCTCATCTGCTTCTTAGTGTCCAAAAATCAAAGCACTCAGGCATCTCCACGGTAGCCCACTGAAAATGTTGAGCTGTATCCTTTGGGTGCAAACATTTTGTTGAATTTTCACTGGATTTCAACCTAATTACCCCACACCTGATTTTCTAGATATTATGTATGAAAACACATATGTAAGACTGAGATATCTCTGACACACAGACTGGCAGCTGGGGTGTCCATCAGAATCACCATCCATCCTGGTGCTGGCATCTTTCTGGGCTTCACCAAAAGCAACCAACAAGTTCTGGGAAACAAGGAGCTGAAGATGCTGCTAAGGATCTGCTACCACAGATAGGCACAAAGACAGAAAGTCTTTACCCATTCGGCTGTGAATGAAATGCAGTGGGGGTTTTGCTTTTAGAAAAATGCCAAGTTTATATCGACTGAGTTACTGTGCTTTCAGTGTGCTGATTCCAGGTCTTTCCAAAGTTACCAGGCCTCTTCTCCAAGACATCCTAGGGACTGCCAGAGATAGCCAGTGGTCAGGGTGTGATCTGGGGCATTTCCTCTGTGAGAAACCCAGCGGTCAGGCAGGAAGGCCACACTACTGGCAGAAGTGTCAGGACTCTCCAGTGCTGTGCTGCTTTTACACCTCATGGACATCTCCAGCAACTCAACTGCAGTGCTCACACTTCCTTGTCCTGCAGCCAGAATACCTGTGCACCCCAGTAAGGCAGTTCAGCTGTATAAAAAGGATTTGGATTCTCAGCATGGTGACACATGTCTAACTTTGTCAGACATCTCCAAATTGTAACAGAGTCAGACTTCAGTGTTCAGTTTGTCACTGTGAAAACACCAGCTCCTTAACAAGCATAGCACATTAGCAATGTACATTGTTGCCCTATACTCATCAACCAGCATTATTATTTTTGTTTAAATGTAAGTGGCATGTTTTCTTTGCTGGCTTCCTTCCAAATTAATCTGTTACTCCGAGCTGAGGTAGTAGTACGTGTTTTCACTGCTTACAATGAGACATTTCTCTCTTAAAAGATATGAACACACCATTGCCTGAAAAAGGCATGGTGACAATGCTCAGGAAAAAAACCCCAAGCATAAATAAACCACAGTCTTCCTCTCCCTGATATTTCAGAAACAATTCTGCAGCAAACTCCAGCTCCTTTGGCTCGCCACTAAAACCAGCAAAGATGCAAGCCAAGGCAGAGCCGCAAGCCTTCAAAAGCTGCTGGGGGAAGTGGAACAGGAAGCTTGTGGAATGGCCCTATCTTCCTGCTGCTCCTCCTCACAGCACACTGTGAACCTCTATCCTGTAGCTCTCTACAGTGACTGTAAGTGCAGTGAGAGCCATAGATGTCATCTGGAAGCACCCTTGCTTTGGAAAACCAAACAGCTCCACACTCACACCGGTCAACAACCAAATGCAGCTGCAGAGGAGGAAAGCTGCTGCATCTTCAGCAGGTGCTGGGCATGGACACAGCTGTTTGCAGGAGAAAATGACTGAAGATTTATAATGACAAAATCAAGGTGCACAGCCTGAAGGACTAATTAGCTTTATTTCATTCCCTCAAAATATTTCCTTATGGTCTAAAATGTGTGGCACCAGTTTGGCAGTTCAGTGATTTTATGCGAAACAAGCCAGTGTTGTGTGTCTAATTTCCAGGCTTTTACTGTTATTATCCCTCACTAAACTTGGACTGCTTCAAAATTTACTTTCTCATCTTTCTTAAGCGCTGTGGCCTTGCACAAGTGAAAACCTACAACACTTTTCTGCAGCCAAAGTCTGCCTGGAGGGTGAAAACCTTCCTCCGCAATGGCCCTGGTTGCCAAAGCTGAGTGCAGTGCTGCAATGCAGGTCACATGGCATTTTCTAGGGATTTACAAACAAGATTAGCACAGAGAGGTCCAAAGATTGGTTAAATACCAAAACAAACTTATTACCTAATTAATTGAACTAGGCCTCACCTCCTCCAGAATGACTCGACCTGTTCAGCACTGGAAAGGCTAGTGTTGACACTGCCCCTGTTTGCCTGGCTGCATGTCAGCCCAGAAAGAATATTTAGCTCCAGTGCACTTGCGGGATTGCATCTCGCAGCTCCACAGGAAATCTCTGGAGTCAGAGCTAAAGATATCACTGCACACTCAGAAATTCACGGCCAGCTGTAAAAGTGGGGTGGTCAGAGTGCTCAACAGCCTCCTTTCAAATGAGCGAGGAGGCTGAATCAAACACTTCACTGTGCTGGGTTCACGGCAGGCAGGGTGCACCCACGGAACCCAAAATAGCAACAGAGGAGGCTCTTCTCTTGCTGGGGATAAGGCTGAATTGATACATCCCGTTCCCAATCCCACGCTCATGAGTAGAGGGGAGGGGGAGAAGTCTGAGGAGGGAGAACTGGGCGCTACTGTGCTGAACGAGCACACAGAGATCTCCTCCTCCTCTGAAGCTTTCAGAAATTTTAAGAGTTGTCAGATCCATTTCAAGAGAGAGAAATCATAAAAAAGAACACACATCTAACATAGGCTTTCTTTTCCATTAAAGAATATCTACACATGGGTTGTGGTACCAATTGCAGGGCAAGTGAACAGACAGAGAATCCTGTCAAATCTTTGTTCTTGATGTTTTTAAATGGCATTTTGCCTGATGCTCTCATGGCTCCTGAGCAATCTCTCCAGCACTGGGCAAGCATGGGGTACCTTGGCCACAACCTCACCTACTGCCTCAGTCTTGGAGGAGGATCAGGCCCCTTCACTTCACCACAGTTAAGGCATGAACATGACACAGAACCTTTCCCTACTGAGATAATGAAAAGGCAGGATGCAAAACCAGGTCCTGTTTTCTGTTAGTAGGTGCTTTCTTACTCTGTCTTGTCATTTTCTCTCAAGTGATGGCTAGCTGACTGTTTGCATTTCATAGCTTTGGGAATGCTCTGTACCATCCAAGCAATTCCAGTCAGCCAGAGTACACCTCTCTTTGCTCAGTGACAGGACAGCTCTGTGTGTTTATGAAGCAAGATCAAAAATGTGTAAATGTAAACAAGTTGTCCCTCTTTGAAGAGCTCCTTGGGATTCAGTGTTCTGTCAGTAGCATTGTAAGGAAGTACTGTGGTCTTAGGGTCCTGCATGCTGTTGATACAGAAAAAAAAGGAACTGATTTCAGAATCTTATTTAGATCAACCTGTTTTCTTTCAGGCAAAAAGCCTGTGGTGCCACCTGGCTACAGCTGACTGGTCTCCCAAGAACAAATAAATTTCTTTGCTTCCAGACAGGTCATTAACTGGTGGAAAGGGGGCAGGTAGGTGTATGCAGCCTAGGAAGTGTGCAGGATATGTTTTTATCAACCCTACACAGGAGAAGATGTTGTAAGACTGGTGTTTGGCAGCCTGATATATTCACAATCCACATTTTGGACAAATCACTGCTGTGCCTGATGCCTCAGCATCCCTACCCCTACAGACAGAACAGTGACAGTTCCTCTGATTCCAACAAACTGCCCCAACCCCAGAAAGGCAACAGGATCCAGGGAGCTACAGTGCCAGCACGCTTTAGTTACATCCTCAGATAAAACATTTTCTCCAAATAAAAGCCCAGAATTTTATTTCTTGTCTGCATGTGCCTAAACAAATCAACTGACAAAAAACCTTTCCTCAAGACTGAAGAAAGAAAATAAATTTCTCTATCCTATGTGATTCCCACTTCCTTTGAGCAATGTCACTAAGAACATAGATTAAGGAGCAGGCAGGAAAAGGACAGCAGGATTCTTGGCTAAAACTGAGGGCTTTGCTGTGGCCCAGGCAGTGCCAGCTTCTGCGGATGCTGAGACAAGCATCTCCTCATTTCTGCCAGGGTGAGATGGAGCGGCAGAGCCCCATGAATCCATCACGGTTGTTGGGAGCTGACAGCCATGTGTTCCCACTTCAGCAAACTGCTTCCCCTTTGTCATGTGTCACTTGAGTGCTGCACACTACCAGGCACACACCTGGCCCCTCCTTACAGGCACCTCTGCCGCACCAGAGCAATGCTCGGTTGCCATCAGAAGATTTAAGGGAGGATGTGGAGATGAGGGCCAAGGCTGGCCATGGTTGCTGCTCTGGGCTGCTTTTGGCAGCGCTGATGGCAACGCTGATGGCTGGTGATGGTGTCTCTCAGGCTGTGCTACACCACCAGCACTCACTCACTGCTGTGTCCACAGGAAGCAAAGTTCAGTGAACAGGAGACTCCCCAAGCAGGGAGCAACCCCACAGATTTCCCATGAGTGGAAGAACTGAGGAAGTTGTGGACCTCTTCTGCACCAAGGCTCTGGTCCAGCTGCAGGAGCATGTGCCAGGGTACGAGGCTGCTCAGCAGCCTGCTCTCCTGGGGTGGCTCTTCAGCATGGTGACAGCTCTGCAGAGCAATGTGCCATACTCCCAAAAAGTTGCCGTGCCAAGTCATTACCTGATTGGCAGATAATGGGAGTCAAGCCACAGTCCCCTGAGTATGCACCAGATACTTAGACTGCAAAACCACTGCTTTGGTTAAGCTGTCTATACTTTCTATTATGTGATGTGCTTTGAGCTAAAAAGGGTCTCCTTGGATAATCCCAGCATTTTAGACCTGTATTGCCAGCAGTGCTCTCTAAGGGCACTGTTTAGAGAAGTGTCATGTATGAACAACGGAATCACAGAAGACAGTGATGGAGAAGATCAGCTAGCCTGTCTCTCAGCTCCCATGAGGACTTTTCAGTCCAACGCACTGGAATTACTGTAATGAGAGAATCTTGCAGCACATCAATGCTCCTTAACAAACAATGAAAAGGGAAGAGGAGGTGATCAAGAACTTTGTGATACATATGCCCGTTAGCAGAGAGGTCCTTCTAGAGATGGCCTGGAGAGTGCTCTTGTTAAAAGCCAGTGGGATGAGTGACATTTAAAAAAAAAAAAAGGGATACATGTGTCACTTTTCCACAGCTCTTTCCTGGCTCAGTTCAGACAATTATGACTTAACTACCAGGGTTAAGTTGAAGCTTTCCACTGTGTCAGAGAACAAGATAGAGAGGAACACCGTCAAGTTCTTTGGGTATTGAAATCTCATTTGCAGGAAGGGAAGGCATTCTCTGCCAGCTCTTTCTTTCACATCTAAAAGAAAAAAGTCAAACTAGGTACAAAGGAAGAATGTGGTGGATATTTTTCCCCAGTAGTCTTTACCTGTGGTCTTTTATTTGCATGGCTGCTGGGAGAGGAGCATCCTCAGAGGCTCTCTGGAGTAAAACTGCCTTTGCATTTCACAAAAGGGGAATGGTGCCTTCCCTACAAGCCTCCTCCTGATGAGCTCCATCAGAAGCTTTCCAAGTTAGTTTCTGTCAAAGCCACCAACATGCCACAAGCCTGCTGGGTCCCTGCCAGTGGGTAAAGGCTACACTGCCAGTGAAACCACATCCCTGCATGTGCAGCAAGGTGCTACTTGACCACCCTCCTTGGATGCACTCCCTGAAGCTGCCACTTGGCACTGAGAGAGGAGATCTGGGAGCTTAACTTTAACCTGAGGTGCCTACTCAGACAGAAGATGCCTCTGAGTTTCACTCAGCTCCAAAGTGCTGCTGAGGCTTGGCAAACACCTCCCAATGGGAAGGAGAGAGATAGGCAAGAAAGTGATCTGCAAGCTTCCACAGCCTGGGAGTGAAATACCCTACTCACACTACTGAAGAGGATAAGAAAGTGGTCAGGCTTATAATGACTCATGCCCTACAATCAACATCAAGCTGTAAATACCACTGGAAGATGCGTCTCCCTGACGATCACTGCTTCTGCACGAAACTCGCAGAATGACAAGATGCTCCTGGTTTCTGGAGTGCTGCAAATCTCAGTGCTGCAGCTCTCTCATGTTTCAAAATCAGGAGCTCGTCTTGCCTTTGTTCACCAGAGTTAAGGACAGAAGATACACCCGCACTTGGTTCTGTTCTGTTCCAGATGTAAAACTTTACATCCATGGAGTACAGAAACTTGCTTAAAAAATACAAGAGCTGTAGTGAGACATTCAGTCATCTCACTCCAGGAATCCAAGTCTTGGGACAAAACCCAACAGATAAAATCCCACGGTGTAACAACATTACCACATGGTCAGATTCCAAAAGGGATAAACAGAAGAGACACTGTTCTCCCTGAAGAGGTCTGGGAAGGCAGAAACTTAAGGCAAAATCATGTAGAAATTGATTAAATTTATTTATAGAGTTGCCAATGTAACAAAATGTTATGATGGCATTTAGTTATGTTTAGAATTGGAAGATAGGTTTTGCTTCTTGCTTAATACCCATTTCTTAAGACTTTTCCCCCAAAGTTTAAATGGAGCACTACAAGCCAAGAAATACAAGATGCAGCAGCCCTTTGCTTGCCCAGAATCCACTATGAGATCCTGATTGTATTATACAGTGAGGATAATATTTCCAGCGTGTTGTGACACACGTGCAGAATGTTATTGCTTCTTCCACACACGTCTCACTGCTTACAGAGCAAAATTTGTTCTTGGACGCTTGCACAAAGACCATGCCAAAAACAATGGATGTGCTTGTACACCTTCAAACACCAGGTTTTGGCTTCGTGGAGGGAAAGTTTTTGTTGTTGTTTGGTTTTCAGAAAAGGCCTCTTTCCAAAGGTACAGGGAACCACCCTTCTGCAAAACAACAAATTACAAGTGTTTTCCTCAACCACACATGCCCTCTGTGGAAACTTAAGAGGATTCATTTGGGAAAGCAGGAAGGGACTGCACCAAGGTCTGTAAGGAAGCGTTTATTTCTTTTTCTTATTTTTCTCATTGTTAAATGATCTGCCTCTCCTCTAGGCCGTGGTACACATTGCATAGCTTTAGTTTTAATTGCTGTCCACATATGTCTCTGCTTGTGAGGTTCACGATTGCCTCATTTCATGAAGCAAATCCCAGACTTCACATCATAGGAGATGTGGCAGGAAGCAGTTACCCTTCATGAAGAAACAACGCTCGTGAGGAATTTTACTGCTGTGTCCACTTTTGATGCAAAGAAAGAGAAGGGACATCTGGCTGAGGGAAGGGGAAAGAACAAATTTTTACCTTCTGGGGCAGCAAAACTATGGTAACTTCTGTTCAAATCTTCTACATGATGCTTCTTTATGCTGACTGCTTTCCACCCATTCTCAACAGTTCTCTGTTTTAGTGCATGGCCCATCCTTGCTCTCTTCTACTTTTCCATATTAGTCTGCAGCAGCATGTAAAGTGCTCCAGGATTCTCAGCCTCAACATGTTTCTTTATCCAACAGAAACATCTGTTTTCAGGGACTTAACAGGCAGGCACACATATGGCCCTCTCCTTCACACCAGCATCTTTTCTACTGACCTAAATGAAACTCGTATTGTACAAACCAGTCCCAACAAAAGTCAACAATTTTAGATTGCAGCGATCACAACCAACGTGAAGATGGTAAATGAGCCAGTAACACCCAACTATTGCTGTCACCAGAAAATCTTCACTTTCACCAAAAATGCCTCTCAGAGAATCTCTACCCACATAATTTCAACACTGTGTAAACTGCTTAGGTAGGTTTCTGATGCTTAGCATTTTTACATCTTCTATACCAACACCTAAAACCTTTTTCTGTAGAAAATGGGGATTCCCAGATGAGGCCATTTCAGAATTTGGGGTGCCAGGAGGGGCAGGACAGCTCAAAGCCCTGTTGCAGTACTGGGCTCATCTGTGACCTGCCTGTTTTGAAATAATAAACTCACTCATAACTCATGTTTGTGAACTTAACACTGGGTACAGTGTTAAGCCTCTCAAAAAGTACCTCTGTCAGAAGACAGAGATGCACTTGTGGTCAGGTCCAGGCTACTGAAAGTTTCAGCAGCCAGATGATTAGGGAAAAAAACCCACCAGCATCTATTTACAGACCCACATATCCACCAGTTGGATTTTATTTTCATCCACAGTGGGATCTTCCATCTATATAGCCTTTGAAATATGAATCTGAAACTTTATGCTGGAGGACAGAATTAAAAATCATTTGTTACCCAGTGTCATGCTCTTGAGTTTATTTCAACTCTTTTTCCTTAACTGTGCTAAAATAATGAATATTAAGTACTGGTGGCAGCAGCAGCAAGAGCAGCAGCTGCAGAGAGACATCCAAACCCAATCCATGCTACAAAAGGAAAGGAGTAATAAAATTTCTCTCCTTCTCCTTTACTTTCTTTTCACATTTTTTTCCCAAGGATTCTACTGTCATTATTGTCTACTTAATCTTTTTCTTTCCCTGCTCTTTTCTACCAAGGGGTGTGGGGGACTGTAAGAGGTTGGAGGATTTCACATCAGTCCTCCACTTATTTTAGGTACTGACTGCTTCTGGAATATGTAATTAAATCCTAACAACTGGGTAAGAAGAAGGGGTTCCTACCAAACTTTGCTCTGAAATACTAAATACTAAATCTGTGAAATACTAAATCTATGGCTTTCATACAAGGTGCAGGATCCTGTGGCATCTCTGTGCCAGGCTGGTTAATGGATCTTCGTTCCCTGAAACAGCCACAGTAACAATTTATGAGTTGTATAAGTTGACCTGGTTAGTGTAATGTTTACTGCATAAATGTAATGATTTTTTTTCATTAAAGGCTACCAAGAATGAAATAAGTAGTCCTGGCAAGCCATCCATGAGTGATCATGGGTCTGCTGGGAGACAAAATGTGCCCTGTCAGCACTGCAGGTCTGACTACCTGCGTCTAGCCAGCTAACAAATGGTTTGGGAAGGACTCCACACAAATCAGGGGGGAGCAAGAACAAAAACTGAAGAAGTTCAGAGAGGGACTCTATGAAAAAGAAAAGCATTTGCTGAGGAAAGACAACTGAGAAGGACATCTACTGGGATGTCCTGAAAAATCTACTGGAGGTATCATCTGCTGGGCAGGCAGGTGTGCATGGGCACCACTGATTTAAAATATATTTAATCACGGGGACTGTCCCTACTGTTAATAAAAAAAACTTGGTTTGCCACTGGCCATATGCTCCTATGAGGAAGCCAAACAGATTTGTCCAAACTCAGCCCAGTTGACCACAAGTTAGTACATACAGTGTAGAAGTAGGAAGATGTCAGACATGAGACTGGGGAAAGGTAACAGCTTGATGCGCAAGCCTTGCAAGGCAGACTTGAGGAAGTCCAGGAAGGAAACAGAGGAGTTCCTAGTTCTGTCACTGTTGCAAGTCTCTCTTGAGTTTTGGAAGCTTCAGAAAGTTAACTTTCATTACAGTCTTCCACTTAATAAATGTACAGAATTAGTTTGAAGGATCTGGAGGGAGACACTGGTTGACATCTGGGACACACCAGGGGGCCAGAGCCCTATCTTAGCCATCGTGTGTGGCTTTCTTTGCACATTAGGAAGGCTGATAGAGGAGCTTTACTGATGAGCTGTATTTTTTTACCATGACAGTAGTTTGGAATCAAGTTATGCTATTGATAATTTACCCTTTGAAGCTGACAAATACAGACAATGAAAATATATGTTCTGCTGCCCCTTGCTCTCTCACAAGCGCTTTTCTCTATAGACATACAGGCACATGTAAAAATTAAGTAAGAAAAATTGTCCTATATTTGAATTTTTTTTAATCATCAAGCTAGGGGACTTGTGCAAGGGCATTGTGTTTATCAGAACTAGACTCCTGTCAGAAAATGCTGTAGCTGACTGGTTTCTTAAAAAAAAAAAAGAAAACAAAACAAAAGAAAAAAGTAACATGCCTGTGCAGCCGAAATTATAGAAACAGTCTTTCAGAGCAGGCAGCAAGAGACTTGGCAGTTTTCTCTGGCTGTGTAGCTCAGTGTGACTAACATGACCAAATGTCAACACATGCTCCCTAAACCCTCAACCAGCCTAATCTAGCAGGACTGTCCTCAGAGATGAGTTCCTTAAATCAAGGATCCAAGCATCAGTGTGATAGATGCGCTGCTCCAAGCAGTGTGGAGCATGGCCACGCTGGGTGAGCTGATAAACAGCCACCCAGAGCTGATGAGATCTGCCTGCTCCTCTCCTGCACGGCCTCAGTGTTGTATCCAGGACTCACAGCACAGAAACGTGCTGCGGAGCCCAAGCCTGCACCATCCTGCCTGGAGGGAAAGGCTTAAGAACCACTTTGCCTCATTTGCAGTCAGACTCTGCTTTCCCCTGCTGAGCACCTATGTCCCTGCCTCTCAGCTCTCCATGATGGGACAGCCAAAACTGAGAGGTTGCTTTGCAAACATCACAAAGGCGAACAGCTCTCAGCTGCCACTCGCTGCAACAGCCAGGGGGTGTTTGTTGGGGTGGCTGGTGGCAGACCTCTATATAACTGGGAGTGAATGGGGCTTCTGCGTGTCTTTCATGCCTTTGTGTACAACTGAAGTGTGGGACAATGAGAATGGAAACATTTTGCCTGTTGTTGACATCCAACTGCCTCCTGGAGGATACAGTCTCCACCAGACAGATGGCTAATTTCTTTACCCTAACCTCCGTCTCCAGCACTCCAATGTTAGTATGATGTTCTGCCCCTGGAGTGAAGCCCTAATTGCTGTCAAATGTTCAGACACAAAAGTGGTTGTCTATATATCACTCATGCAAGTGTTGTTACGAGGGTGTGAATTAAACAGCAGAAGTCACTTGTCAATTGATTCCAGCCTGAGCCATTTTGCTCAAACCCTGGCTTGCACTTTAAAGGATGAAGCTTGACGATTTCTATTTCAGTGCAGGCAGGGACTGCGTGCACAAGAAGATGCAGCATCATTCACTGAAGGACCCTCAGCCGCTCTGCCTTCATTAGGCTTACAAAGGACATGGGGTGCTCTTTCTCCTGATCATTCAGAAATCCTCCCATTTTCCTCCCATGAAGAAAAATGTTCATTTTCCTTTGTCCTCACCAGCTAAACACAAGTGGCTGTTCAGCCTGAAATGCGCACTGAGCACAAAGCCAAGACACAGAGTTCCTCATTTGTCTTTCTCACACATAAGACGTATTTTGGGACCGACGAAGTTCTCGTTTCCCAAAGATGCAGCTACCATTGAACAGGCAGGTAATACTAATGGCCAGACGGTGACAGTCAGCTATTGGGAGTCTGATTAGATGCACATTTATTGTCAAATTATGTTGTGTGACAGCACAGGCTGCTGAACACCATTTTAACATGCAGAGTAACACCTCAGGAGGCTCTTCATTATGCATTCAGTGGGCTATTTTCAGACTAAACAGCATGTCAGTGGCTGTGTTTATCCTTTTCCACCTGGGCAGAGGAAACAGTTCAATGTTCCTCCAGGGAATTAATACATATTACAACCCATACGTCGATTCTCCTCAACAGACAGAAATGGCCAGACATATTACATGTCTCCAGAAAATATTGAGGTCCTGACAAATCCCCCCTAGGGATTGCTAGGGGAAAAAATGAGTTTGAGCAGAGATCCTGAGTTTAAAGGAAGCCAAATTCTCCAGGATCAGCATGAAACCCTGCCTGCTCTCCCCCCATGCTGAGGTGCACAGGCACAAGCGGCACATGGACACGCAGAGCTCTTGTGCAACAGCTTCTGACAGCACTGTGAGAGGGGAATGCTTTTCCTGGGTCTGAAAGTGGTGGTGGGAGTCAGGCGAGCCAAACTGCATCAGTGTCTGCCCTGTGATGCTGCTGGGCTGAGAAGGCAGCATCTGCAATGGGGCTCATGGGGGCTTTCCCCCTCTCCCTGTCTCTTTCCCAGCATGATTTACTTCCACTTGCTGAGAATACTTCATCTCATAGCCTTTAACAAATTCTGCTGGTGGCTTCCTGGGAATGGATTCATTCCTGTGCCTGTGACTCCACAGCAGTGACTGAAAAATGTAAAAATCAGTATTCTTCCTCTTCTTTTTCTTCCCTTAACTCACACAGCTTTGATAAAAAATGGCACCCACAAGAAGCTATTCTCCCCAAATCTTGGATAACACCTGGGAGTTTTCCCAGACATAGCAAGGCCAACAAAGAGCAATAAAAATGTTACAGGATGCCCATGTGTTTTTGGCTCATAGAGGGGAGGGAACGGGATGGACATGGCCTATGTAGAGATGGTGAGGGTGGGGGACATCACTGCCAGTGATGGCAGGGAGAAGGGGTGAGGGAAGGGAGGTGGGCAGTTGAAGCCTTATGGCAAGAGCAGGTCTTCTCCTTTGAGAGCTCATGGCCTGGCACGGATCAGGAGGTGCAAAGAGGAACCTGAGCCCTGAAGGCAAGATCCAGGTCTCAGCCCATCATGTCAGGCTCCTAGAAGGGATTCAAGTCAAGATGCTGACTCTGCCATTTATTTATTCCCAGATTTTTAAGTGGCTGCTCTACAGTACTTACTAAGTTTGGCACAGTCTGGACTCAGAGCAGCTTGAGATCCAAACGGAGTCGCTTTTAATTAAACACCTCTAATTAAACACAGAGACATAGTGGGTGGTTCTTGAAGTCCCTAAGATGAAGACCACTGAGAGCTCAGAGAGTCTCTTGGGGAAAGCTTCATAGTCCTCTCATGCCCTCACATTCCTCCTGAGGCATTGGCTCTGACCCACTGTCCAGGATGGGATGCTAGGTTGGGATGCCAGGTCCATGGGCTCAGGCTGGTCACTGTCAGGTGCTTAATGTCCCCCCTGCCCCCAGCATTTTCAGGACAGGGAGGGCAGCAAGGGAGGAAGCAACATATATTCTGTGAGCGGCTCTGACATGGAAGATCGCAAGGTCAGCAGTCCCCCCTCTCCACCAGTAAAACCTAAACCCAACTTGAAATGAAAGAGTGTTTATTAATATTGACATTTCTATGGTGCCTGCCCAGCTGATTAGAGGTAACAGCTGTGAAGCCAGCAGTGAAGAGGCGTGATGTCCCAGAAGCTGCAAAAACACTTTATATTCTGTTTTATTACTGATTTAACAGCCACATGAAAAGACTTAGAGCCAAGTTTCTGCAGACTGAGAGGACCACACAGCTCCACATAAGCACCCGCAGTGCCTCTCTGGGGTTGGGGCACACACCAGGAATGGTCGTGTGAGCACCCATGGGACCTGGGAGGGTCTGCTGGTACCTGCAGAAGGTGGAGGTGATTCCCAGCTGTTCCAGGCTGGGCAGTGGAGGATGCAGGTGCTGCTGGCAGCTCCTCAGAGGCAGGTATGCTTCTCCTCAAAGTGATGGCAAAGCACATTTGGGAAGGTTTTCTGTGGCAGAGGAATATTGAATTCATTATGCTGCAGGTAAAAACTTGGAGGTTAAAATGAAATGGCAGCAGGTGCATCTAATAAGATTACTAGGTTCCCCTGGGATGCACTGGGAGAGCAGTTTCACTGTGTATTTCAAACCAGGCTATACTGTTGAAATCAACAGGATTTTAGTTGCAAAAGGCAAGCTAATTGGGAATTCAATTTGTGATTATTCAGGTATAAGGCATAACACAGCCAGAGATGTGCTCAAACAAAATCGGCTTGATCCAACTTAGGAAGAACGAAGTGGATATACCTCCTGAATACAAATGTATGAGACTGAGTATGGAGATACAGGTGGAAAGTACACCTTGCAGAGATTTCTGTACTGTCCTTAAAGAGACATTACAGTGAAAACAGAATGAAATATATAATGCTAAAATACCATTTAGATTCTGAGGCTCTCTGCTTTAATACTTTGCACAGCCTCAGAGGAGGGGCTAGATATACCACAGCCTGAACTAAGCAAACAGTTCCCAGATCTGTAGCTTACAGATAACCTTATGCAATGAACTGAAGCAAACCTTTGACTTTATTTTTCTGTATCTGTAAAAAAATTAGAACAAACTGTAATTCTGCCATGTTGCATCTAAACAGAACCTGTACAGCCACCTTTCAGATGTGCTTATAAGGCAGAACTGACAGCCTGAATGGAGGAGATGCTCTGAAGATCCTATACAACCCTTCAAATAAATCTCTGAATTTCTATTTGAGCCAATCAATCAGGCTTTCCAAGTGTCAGCTGGTAACACACACATCTGTCAGCATCCAAGTGCTGCAGTAATAGGGTAAGCTGTATTCACAGCTGGAAACTTAGTTTAGCCATTGCTTACACTTAAGTAAAAGATAACCCTGGATTATGCATTTCACACAGTAGAGGTTAAAAACAGGACTGGGGTTTGGGTTAATGCCAGTACAGTGTTTCTCTCTGATCCCAAGCACATATGAGGTTACCTGTAGTAAAGTTTTCCCTCAGTTCCACCTTCTGTGCTGTCCAGGAAAAATAAGGGAGAGCTCCCACTGCAACTGGGACTCATCTGCACAGCTTGTAGATCCAAAAGGAGATAGCTTTAACTGTAAAAAAATCCTATCCTATTCTCTGTGGGAAGCTTCCAGCTTTGTCCTGGGAGCATACACTTGCTTACCTTTATATCACTACATTGACTGGCATGTTGACAACTGATATTAATATCAACACAAGGTGTCCAAGTACCCCTGGGATCCAACCAGCCCTCGTGAGCCTGTATGGCTCAGGTTTAGAGAGCATCTCTGAATGTTCCACCTGAAGAGATGGCAGTGAGATAGACATTTCAGCTGGCTAAGTAGAAATAAATGTGTTCAAGTCACCTCCAGCAGAACCATGTGCAAACTAGAGCCCTAGTAAACTCTGAGGAAGACACAAGAAGACTATTTTAAAATCAAGCAAGTAATGAAACAACTTTACCATGACTCAGAAGTGCTTCAAGAGGTCACAATCAATCAGTCAACAGAAATGAGCACACACCTAACTCTAAAAGAGACACAGACTCTTCTACACTTTCAGTGAAGGTTTCCCAGAGCTTTGTTCACAAAGGAGCTCTCTGGGAGGTACCTGGAACACACCAACTTCAGCAGCCTGGGTCTCATGGGGGAATCTATCCCAATTTTCTGGACAGCCATCCTATGAAGCAGCATCCATGGATTCAGCAATGTAACAAATGAAACACCTGGCAGCTGGCCCTGCAATTGCTGTTTGGAACTGCTAGGAGAGAGAGACAGGCCCTTTCTTTGGACCATCCTCCTTTTCCCTCTGACTGGGAACTCCCATAGTCCCTCACACTGTCTCTCCCCCAGTGAAACTGGAACCACTCCCATGCCATCAGTGAGAGCTGGTGAGAGATGCCAGTGACTAAATGTGGCTCTCAGTGAGGCTATCCAGAGGCTGTAGCAAGGAGCAGGGACAGTTCACCTCTCTCTCCCATGCCAGCCTGCAGGATCAATGAACCCATCTGCAAGGGTGGGAGAGTGGCTCTTGAGGTGACAGTCCTTGCTGAGTGACACAAGGGCTTCATCACCACTGTCACAAGGATTTCAGTGCAGGAAATCAGCCCTCCCATATCCACATGGGAACTGCGAGTTTTTCCACTCAGTCAGCAGCCTCCTTAGAACTGAGACTCACTGTGAGATAGAATGCAGATACAGATATTTTAACACCATTTTATGATTCCTAACAGCTTCACCTCAAAGGCAAGGTGCTTTTTAATTCTAGTTCATTTTTAAACAGCAGGAAATGTAGTTTAATACGTTTTACAAAAGTGGTAAGAACAGAAAGGCAAAAATGTAGGCAATTGAGAGAATAAATGAAACAGGAAACCGAAAGTTGTACCTGCAAGACAGTACACACGTTTCATGCAGAACTGATTAGAATGAACCAGAGGGTTTAAGAAAGCAAGAAGTGTGTACTAGAGAAATAATAGGATGCCACTGCTGACACAGAGGTCTTTATCCCAAACTACTTCTTCACCCTTGGCTCTTTACCTGTTTGTGTCCCAGTTCTCCTAAAAGGGAAATCAACTGCTTCCTTTCTGATAATTAGGAGGTTAACCCCAGCACTAACTGTGCTGTTGGCACACCTACTGGTGATGACAGAGGGGTACTGGGCCAGGAGGGCTCCCCAGGCTTGGCCCACCATGTGTGGGAAGCAGGCTAAAATCCCTGCACTCCCCTGCAAGCATGCAAGCTCACTCACCTTCCATCTGTCAGCTCTGACAGATGAGACTGGAGCTGTGTCCATCCCACTGCTCTTCCACAGTGGGCTACCTGTGTGGTAGGGAGAGCTTCACTGCTGGAAAAG
The DNA here is from genome assembly GCF_017639235.1 of Corvus kubaryi. Lineage (NCBI taxonomy): Eukaryota > Metazoa > Chordata > Aves > Passeriformes > Corvidae > Corvus > Corvus kubaryi. The sequence goes on along the minus strand of NW_024582064.1, from coordinate 1,403,111 downwards.
CCTCTCTTGCACAGCTGCAGTCCATTAAGGCAAACTGCAGTCTGTGTCAGTTCACCTTAATGTGCTGGGCTGTGAGCTATGGCTGTTCACGAGCTGATTCAAAAATGATTAAGTGTCTCTTGCTCCAGGGGCAGCTACTTTGGGATCAGGGATGGATGACAGCTGGGCACAGCAACTTCCTCCACTGCTGCATGTTAACTCACACATTCTTCCAGGCCAGGGCCCTCAGAAGGAGGGAGGGTGACTGAGGGACTTACCACAGTCTGGTTTAATATAGACCCTGTCAGGTGTGCCACACACATGTGTAAGGCCATGTGCCATCCCTTTGCAGTTGTTCTCCCACACACCTTAACTCATTCCCACCCACAGACAAGCCCATAAACTATCTTTTCCTCTCTATTGCAAGTGCCTGTGTGCTTTTATGGAGAGAGGAGTGCCTGAAGAGCATGGAAATGGCAACCCAAAAAGGGGAGGATGCTACTGGCTCTGCGAGCCATGCCCAGGGCCCGGCACTTGTGGAACCTGGGAGTGAGCAGCAGGAGAATGCACAGTGAGCACACATTTGTCCCCTCTTCTCAGCCCAGAGACTGTGCTGGAGACAGTAAAAGCAACTTGTCTGGGAGACTGACTCCAGCTGCCTGTCAGCCATGCTGGCTGCACTCCTTTGTTCCTTAGTCTTTCTCTTAGGGCCCTGCTCAGAGGGAGACTGCAGCTGGGCTCCATGCCCACAAAGAAGGAAGGGAATGAGATGTCTGACGCACTGGCAGAGCAGCTTGTTTGCAGCAAGGAAAAGAGGCCATGTCAGCTCTGGCGCTGCACTAGGAATGGCAGTGGGCTTCCCCTGGGGAGATCAGAAGAATAAGTGGGTACTACAGAACCAATTGGTGCAGGTTGTATTTCAAAGATAAATTGCTGAACAGCAATACTCACCTGCAAGGCAGCAGGCAGGGCTCACACAGAGAACCAGCAGCACACCTACGAAATGCTGAGAGCCAGCATGTTGGTCTTCCCACAGCAGTGGCTCTTGTGCCATCATGCAACTCTGCTGCCCAGCTCACATATCCCTCCATAAGCCAGAGGCTGTTCCAGGTAGGTTCCAAGGGGTGGTGGGCTCAGGGGAGAGGAGTCTGGTCCAGTGTGGCCCAGTGGCAGAACAGGAACACAAGCCAGACCTCCAGGCTCCTACTCTGGTCCTCATGCCTGTCACCTTTAGCTTCCTTGCTTATATGCACTGACTCTATTTTATATAAATTTACATTTTTTTTCTTAGTCGTAGCTATGCCACCAAAACTACTCAGGCCATTTTGAAGCAGCAGTTGCAGATTTATACTAAATACAATAACAACTACACCCTGCTGCTTCTACTCAGAAAGAGAAGGATTGAATTGAGCAATGCCCTCTTCTTGGAGTTTGCAGCTGGTGGCCACTCCTGTAAGCACTGCTTCAGATCCCTGTTATTTTAGTATCCCCATCTTTATGAGTGCCCAGGGAAAGTGAAGTCACAGCTTTGCAGCTTCCTGGAGCAGCTGTCCCCCTGCACTGCTGCAGCCGGCAAAAGCTGACACCAGAGCCTGGCACTCTGCTTTTTATTGCCATTCCTCTCCTAATTGGAGTGACAAGGAGCATGCGGAGTCATGCACCAACCCAAGGAGATACTAGCTAATTGAAACTGTGCCTCACTGCACTAAATGCTAGTCAAATCAATCTCTTCCTTCTTCCTCTCACCTCCATCTCATTCTCTCCACCTTCCCTGTGCCTTCATTCTTCCCTCCCCCTCTCTTCCTTCTCAGCCCCTCCTTCCCCAAATCCCCCCCACTGTCTGACTTCTAATCCCTCTAGGGCAATTAAAAGCAGGACCAACAACAAAGGGAAGGCGACAGGAAACCCTATTATTCATCCTCTGCAGCACATTGTCCCCTCAGGTTTGCAGCACCCACCCCTGCTGCAGGTAGCTGGCCCCTGGGGCAGGGGTCTCCACAAGCTGGGGTACCTGGGGTGCTGTGCAGTGGCTGTGGGTGCCTTCCCCCCTCCCTGCACTTAAGAGGCACTCATCTTTCTCAGTGCAATTACCACAAATGATTTATGTGGCCAGTCAAGAGGGCCTGCCAGGGTTCTTATTTCATCTCTGAAAAAAGGAACTCTGCTGGAATTTTATCAGGGAGCTTGGATTAAATTGACAGCTGCCTTTTGTTTTGTTTTTAAAGACCTTCCCTTCAGAGCACAGCATTCTGCCTGGATTTTGGCAGGGGGAGGGAATCCAACACTATATGAGGGTACAAGCCCCTCCTGTAAGAGAAAAATCCATTTACTTCTCTCTATATATATTTTAAGTGAGGCCATTTTTAAGGAGCTGACATCTGCAAGTGATCCCCACTCCCACCGACTTGAAGCGGCATTTTATTTCACTTCACTGAAGCCATGAAAGCAACAGCTTTTCCTCCCCAGTGCAAGTGTCTGTTAGGCTGACAGAGGGAAACGATGGAGTCTCCATCTCAACACGAGCACAGTCATCTTAAAATGCTGTCAGCCCTGCCGCACACAAAGCCTCCTGCATCCTGTTCCACAAATATGCCAAGGCACAGGGAGAGATGTGCACAGGCAGGCAGGGACATCCACATACACATATTCCACTCAGGAGCACAGGGAGGCAGATACTGGCATGTTTCAGAGAGACCCCATGCAGGCAGACATGCTGGGACACACCGGAGCAGACTGTGTAGAGCAGGCAGGCACACGCGCCACAGCGCAGCGCACACGCGGGAGACATGCCAGCAGGCATGCAGCTACACACAAATCACCCAAAAATGTGCCCAAAAGGCACATGCATAGGCAGAAGGCATAGACAGACACACAGACAAAGCTGATTACAACTTCAGGCACTGCCAACAGCAAGAGGTATTAACAAGTATTTAACAAAGTCAGCTGTCTCTTGCCTTCCTTTGCTTTAGTGGCTGGTTCTTGCACACACTTTGAACAGATTTGAAAGCATTTGTTCTCTAGATAACATGATTTGGGCTTTGTATATATATTTGGGACGCAAAGTCTAACACAAGGACATAAAATTATTGAGGATGCCAGCAGAGATTACAGCATCAATGCTGAGAGGTCTAGATATATATTTATTGCCTTAAAAACAATTCTGGGTTTGATACAAAGCAGCAGTCTTTCTCTGTACTGCAGGGTGGTAGGGGGAAGGAGAAGAGCATGTTAATTCTGTATTTAAAAAAGTCAATAGGATTACAAAATAGAGATGAGCAGTCCAATAACAATGTTAAAAAGGTACAGAAAGAGGATGCAGGGTGGCATAGTTCACACAAGCAAGAGGCATGTCTCATGGCAAAGGACTCTGTCAACCTGAAATCCAGGCATTTCCCAGACATAAGCTACAGTATTTTCAATAAATTCACCTACCCAGATGGCTGCTCTCACTTCTGTTTTTCTTCTATTGATGTTTTCATACTTTCAGATGATTCTCTGCCTGACGTCACTTTGCAGAAGAGCTAAACATGCATTTGGGGTGATGAAAAAAGCTCGGACACCAATGACAGGCGTGCTGCTCAGTGCACCAAAACATTTGATAGGGGAAAAAATTAAAACACTGGTTTGCCTCATACTTTTTCCCCTTGGCACTTTAGGTTTTGCCATCATCAATAGTAACCTTAACTGATTTCAGAAGCAGAAACAATTTAAAGCCAGCTAGCATCCTTTTTAAATGCAAAACCTTTAAGCTACATGTGTTTTTTGCTACTCTGTCCACAGAAACTGCACTCAAAAGATGTTACTTCATTTACTACAATATGGCCACATTTTCTTATTCCTTCCTGCCTCCCATCACTACTTTTCCCCTAAGTGGGCATGTTTACAGAGACTTAAGAACTTCCAGCTCCCATACCCCAGGAGAATGATCTCCTTGCTATAGGCTATAGCTGGTAGGAACACTCTGCTCTCCTCCTCAAGCCAGGGGTGAATGCTTTGGTGTTTAAAGACCAAGCTGGCAGCATCTTCACCCACAATCTCTTACAAAGATTGCACCAAGATCAGTCACTCCTCCCTGCCTCTAGTCATATCACTTGGATAAAGGAGGAGAGCTGAGTATTCTGTTAAACAAAGAGGGTTATGCTAATTTTATGCTAATTAGGTGTATCCATGCAGCCCTGCTATAGAATTACTTCCCCCTGCCCAGGCCTTCTTCAGCTGCAGAAAGGATGACAGGGGGAGGTGACAAGGCACAGTAAGGATGAATGCAATGCAGGGAGTCCAGCAGTACTCAGGAAAAGAAAAAAACCCTGTTACTTTAGGTGGGTTTACTCTCTTTTGGTGGCTCCATTCCCTTCCAGTGCAACCCTTGGCAAGGCTGCCAAGCTCTCAGCCCCAGAAATAGCATGTCAAGCAGCAGAAAAAACAGAGGGGAGGGGGAGATGCAGATAAAAATAGAGAGAAATGTTGATTGCATTGTTACTGCTTCAATTAAGCTCAGACACTTCAGCCTGATGAGTCAACAGCAATGACAAGAGGGCACAGAAAACAAGAGCAACTGCAATGCAAACCAGTTTACCAGTCCCACTAATGTGGAAAGCACTGAACTCCCAAACCAGTCACTGTGATAGGGAAAGGAGGAAATGCTCTAACATTGTCCCTTCTGCACCAGTCTGACAACAGCAGCAGAAGCCACAAAAAGACAGTGAGTTAATAATGACTGGGCAGGAGAGCTGATGGCTTGGACCAGAACAGCCCTCCCCAGCCCAGCATGCAGCACTGGGCCAGTAAAAGTGGGGCACTGGAGGTCAGCTCGGCTTGTTCAAATGTAGCCATTGTATTCTCCAGGGTCTTAAATCATGCTTGTGATTCTTTGTGTGTTTCAGCGGTGGCGGCAGAGACAGGGAAGTAACAGATGGGTATAATTACAGGGACCAAGGCACAGTCTCTTCACCACCCCATGTGATGCACATTTTCTCTACAAGAACAGACTGCCTTGCATCCCCCCATGAGTGGGGGTGATCCAACTTCCTCCCCACACCACCTCTGCTGCTGGGAGCTGACAGAGCAGGGATTTTGGTCAGGGCAGCAGTGCAAATATAACATATGCTGAGTGAGAGGGAGGACCAGTAGCACTACAAAATGAGAGGCTGGGTGGGAGCATCCACCAGCTGCCCCTGTTGGTCCCTCTCTGAGTGTCAGAGGACAGGCAAGGGGCTGAGGCAGGAGCCAGCAGGGTGGAAGGTGGGCAAAAACTCTCAAATAAGCTCTAGTTGGGGTTGTCTGTGGTTGTCTGTGTCACCCACTATGTAAAGTCACCTCTGAAAAGAAAGGAAGAGATGCAGTTGGTCATAACTTCAAATGGTCTGTCTCTCGACCTCGCCACACCAATCCCTGGGAAATGTTCACCTCTCCCTGTGAAGTGGTTTACAACACATATAACATCAACATTTATTGCACCATCTGCCAGCACTCCTCCTTTTACCAACCCCATCAAAGGAATGCTGAGGAAGTCATGTATGGAACCACTTATAATCAGCAGCAGTGCCATAAAGCTCTGCTCTGCAGCCTGGGCTGCCCAGGTTATCCCACCATGTCCCAGTTCAGGCATTCATTCTATTCTTGTCCTGTCAGGGTAACATAATGTTCTTACACTTAGAGACTTTGTTAGCCCAGTGTCCCATCTCTGATAGTAGCCAGCCACAAATTCTTAAGGAAAGTGTAAAAGGAACAAGGACAGATGCACAGTGAGCCGGCCCCTGGGATCCCTCCCAGTTCCATCAATTAGGATTAAGAGCATCCTGTGCTGTTGACTGTATAGTTCTAACAGCCTTGTTCTCAACTGCAAAGCTCTCCTTGGTGCATTTAAATGATTCCTTTTACATACAATCTCTGCAGCAGCATGCAGCAGGGAATTCTGCATATTGAGTTGATGTTGTGCAGAAAAACAAACAAAACAAAATGAAAATGAAAACATGCTTCAGCTTTAAACCTACTACCCACTCCTGTGCTGCTGAAATGCTGCAGAGACACTACATTATCATGGGAAATCTCACATTTGGGGCAGTTCCCTGGGTACCCAGCTGCTTCCTGAAGTTCCACGTCTCCTTTACTGAACAGCTTTTCAAGTGATTCCCACCTGTCTGTCACTGACTAGGCAGCCATTGATTGTGGCAGGGATATACAACTTTAGGATGATGCTATGCCTAGGTTAAAAAAGTCCCATCAATCTGCATGGTTTGGGCTTGCTGTGCCTGCTGGTATTTGAGAAAGTAGAAGTGCCAAGCCTCTGCCTCCTTTGTCTAGGGGAGGAGGAGCCCAGTTAACGTGGGGTTCACTGGGGTGGCATTTGGCAGAAGTCTGGAAACAGGCTCCCAGGCATAGCCTAGCACAGCCTGTCACTCCACTACCAGTCCCTCCCACCCTAAACTCACAGAGAATACAGTGTAACACCAGAGTTTGCTGAGCTGGGCTAACGTCCCTGCAGGAGAAAGGAAATGCCATGGTGAGTCAGGATGCTCCATAATCGCACCTGGGAATTGCTCTTTACCTTCCCAACTGCGGCGGCATCCAGCTGCTGAAAGGAAAATAAATACACCTGGAAACAATAGCGCCTGAGGTGAAAACCTGCATACCCTGCTGCACAGGGGAAATACAGTTATCCACTCTCAAGACATGGATCTGTCAGAGAGGAAAGGGGCTGGCACAGGATTAGAGAGAGCAACATTTGAAAGTCCTCAGATCCCGTGTTTGCACACAGGCGGGGCCAGATCCAAGTTTCACAGTCTTGCTGGTAGCTATTCATCAAAATATTTCCACTGCCAATTTGGACAACATTTGTTAAAAATCTATGTTCAGTTCACAAGGCTAGCACCAGACTGTCCAAATAAATGACCAATTAATCTCTTTTCTTAATGTTATCTCCCAATATTTAGGATTACTTCATGCCAGATACCCTGCTGAAAGGAGGAGGGTTGGGATGGGGGAGGAGTGGAGAGGGGGCTGCGCAGGGGAAGAGCCCAGCCAATATTCATTCTGTTTTGTTCCCCTGTGAGATCCTTTCCATCACACTACTGAGCACAACACAATTAGTGAAAAGGGCCCATTTTTCCTCCAGGAGCCAAGGTCCCAAAAAGGTACAGCTTCAACATCATTAGCAGTTCATCTTCTTAAACCTCCGGGCAGCCCCTAGGCAGATCCCCTCATGCACACCCCTCCCCCCTTTTGGTCTCTGCTTATCAAACTAATGAAGCACATCTACACTGAAAGGTCTTGAGGTAGAAGACAGCAGCTTAACCATGATTCAGTACATGTCTTTTCCCCTCCTCCTCTTCATCAAATAAAGCAAGCAGAATTTCCTACATTTAAATGGAAGGGAGGAGGAAGGAAGGAGGGTAAGGGGAGGGAGACATTTGTCTAGTAATTCCCAGCAGAAGGAGATGTCTGTTTACTTTCTTTGACTGAGCACTTGCATATTAAAAAGGCTCAGCTCCTTAGTGGACAGGATTTATCAGTGCCACATTTTCTACTTAATAGGCCAGAGCTGGCAATGCCTGCTTCAGGTAGCTGGAGACTGAAACAACTTTACGTGACCTTCCCCTTGCCCTTCTCTGAGTCCCCTCTGTACAGGGGAGCCACCAGAGGACTCAGAGGGAGCTGAGAGCCGAGGGCCATGTGGTGAGGAAGGGATGCTTCGTGTGCCTTAGTACTAAAACAAGAAGACCACTGCAAAAACAATGAAAGCACAACAAGGCTCCATTAGCTTTTTTCCATTCAGTGATATCCGGAAAGGCAATTTCCAGCTTTAGATAAAAACACATAAACATCTTTCATCATGTCACTGACCTAAATATAGATGATTTCTTCAAGGCAAGAGAAAAAAAAAAAAAAAGAGGAAAAAAGCCCTATTCTTATACCTTCAAAAGCTATGAAGCCCTACAAGCAGACTGCAGTAAAGAGGAGCAATAGATAACCAGTCAGATGTAAAAAGAGAGAGAAAGGAATACATATTCTTGAATGATTGTCCTGATGGATGATTATCCTGGGCCCAGCTTTCACCTGCCCTGTGACACAGGCTTTTTCCATGTCTTCCTGGACACTTGCCTGTCTCCTGGGCTGCCTGCTCCTGGCACCCAGAGCTTTTCCCTGCAGCACAGCACAGCAAGCAGGAGCTTTGCTTCACCATAAAGTGAATTAATCCCACCTTAGCCAGGCCACTATGCTGCCCTAAGGGGTCAGGCCATGTTTTTCAAAGGTACATAAAGTTGCCCTTGGACCTAGGGACACACTTTGAAACATGTCAAAGCTACACAGGAGCCCAAGTGGTGCCAGACTCCAGTAGCACTTGAGCACAAAACCAAGAGCGCTTGATTGTGTTTCCTTCAGGGTCACCCTCACATCACAGTAAAGTTGCACTGCTCTTGTGAAGGGTAAATGGTTTTGCTCTCAGTACCTGTGCTGGTTTGCAGCAGCAATCCCCAAAACCATAGTGCCAGGGACCCACCACTAACTAACAAGCTAGAGGGTTCCTGTATGTGTAACACATATGCTGGAAGCACAGGGATGTGCAGGCAAGGTCTTTCCACTAATACAACCTAGCATTAAATATCAGCGACAAGTCATGATTCTCCACATTTAATGCATGTCCTACCATTCAGAACCACAGAATCACACTTTATGACCCTCACTGTGTGCTGGGGACAGAATTGGGTACTTAATTGCTTCCTGCCTCAGTTTACCCCATCCATAAATGGTACATTGGCAGAGTATACAGAAAAACTACCATCTTGGGATGGTGTGAGAACTGTCATAGGTGTTTGCAAAGACAGATGCGCATATTGGTGATCACCTGCTGTTTTTTAAAATCAAGTAACATGCACTTAAATACTATATGCAGCCTTCCAGTACCTTATAGCACTTTTCAGTACCTAAGGGAGAGCCTACAAGAGAGCTGGAGTGGGACATTTTACAAGGGCATGTAGTGACAGGACAAGGGGGAATGGCTTCACACTGACAGAGGGTAAGTTTAGATTGGGTATTAGGAACAAATTCTTTTCTGTGAGGGTGGTGAGGCACTGCCACAGGTTGTCCAGAGAAGCTATGGATGCCCCATCCCTGGGAGTGTTCAAGGCCAAGTTGGATGGGGCCCTGAGCAATTTGGTCTGGTGGAAGGTGTCCCTGCCCATGGCAGGGGTATTGGAATGAGATGATCTTTTAAGGTTCCTTGCAATGCAAACTATTCTGTGGTTCTGTGAGAGCTGTTGTCACGGTTTCAACTCAGTCTTCCTTCTGCTGGGTCAGGGGGAGCTTTGCCTGAGAAAGGCCTTTGGGAGCATGAAAGTTATTGTTTACTCAGTAAAACAAAATCATTCTTGTCAAATAAACTGTATACTATTTTAAAAAGAGTTCAGTAGGGATAGTTCATTGTCATAAGCACTTCCTGCTGTACAGTCACTTCCTAAGTGTTGTGTAATTGTCACTGATGAGGGACTGACAAACCACTTTGAGTTTAATCTGCCAGAGACTGCCTTCCTTTAGACCCAAACAGAAACTCCCTCTTTCTCCCTAACGTGAGACCATCCTGCATTTGCAACAATAGGCTTGGTTCTTCTGAGACAAGGCAAAAGAAAAGCTCAACCACTGTACCTGCTTTGCAATTTTACTGTATTGCAAAGACATAACAAACCTCAAGTTTTGTCTCTTGAAAGGCAGGGACCAGATGAAACTAGCCACAAATACCATGCAAGTATCAGCTTCATCACAGACCGACCTATACAGAGTACAATGTTGACTGAAACCCAAGGAAACCATAGGACCATTTTTTTAAAAACAAGTTTGAAAAATCACAACAAATGACCATTTTTTTCTCTCCCATTAATGTGGGTTAAGAGTACTTTCTATCAGTGCAGGTGAGATGAGTGTCAAAAGGAAAAAAACCAAACACAAAGGAAGGAGCTGGAAGCAGATAGCTCAGGGAAGTCCTCCTTGGGGGACATGAGGTTTGCAGAGAACCAGCATCGACAGCACTCCATGGAAGTGTGACTGCAGATGTGAATGGCTCTGCCAGAGCGAGACACCTGCACACTCAACCCCATAGGCAGATCTTTGGGTCAGTGGGTTTAGTGAGGTTGTGGGCCTGGGCTGCACCCTTGTGCCTTGCTCTCGTCACTAGTTGCTAGGCAGAAATAAGACCTGGCCAGGAATAGCAGCATAACAAAACCATGTCAAAATTCCATATTCCTTGTCTCACAAAATACCTACTGCTTAAACTGTCAGAGGAAACTAAAAGCTCTCAACTACTCTCACCTCCATAGCATAATTTGCTTTATTTTTTTTCTTGTGGAAATGCACACTCTTGCACTAAAGGCTACTTCTCATGTCTCATAATATGGTCTTTGACTCAAAGGAATCTGCACTACAGTGTTTGTAAAATTTGCTGCTGATCTTATAAGACTCTGAAGACTTCTCCAGCACTGTCAATCCTGTGCACATACCCAGCTGACCTGAAAGACTACTGGAAAAGCTCTGGTGCCCTCCATGATGGGTACTTGCATGGCTGGTAGGTTCTGTGTTTCCTGATTTTCAGGCCAGCATGGGGATTGCTCAGTGCACGTGTCCACACAAGTGAAAAGACCTTTGTGGTAGGTTAGAGAAACCCACTGCATGATGACTTCCTTTCAAGGGCAGGCACCAGCTGGGTTACTATTTTTCTCGTGTTTCACTATGGCTATTCTGAGATGTACCCATGAAGCTGCAGCCCTATCCCAAATTCTTGTGTCCTTTAAAATATTTAATCAACCACTCCATGGGCTGAAGATGGCAGCAGGCCAATGCCTTATCCACAAAACAGCAGAGGATTATCCTGGGTTATGATACTATTCTCTAGGTTCCACACATCCAGTGTATTTACACACATCACTGTGCTACTTTGCCTCTTTATCATTTTAGCTCGAGGTAAAAACTTAGTCCTACCTACACAAAGGACCTGCTTTTTGCCATCCTTAATGAATGTATCACGCCACTGTTAACACTCAGAATATGTGCAATCTGAAGTTAAGCTTGTTGGGTGAAAGTCGGGGGAACTAACGGGGAACTTCTCATCACAACTGCCCTGCGGAAACACTGTGTCTCTTCAGGAAATTTGTGTGAAAATAAACCATAACTGCATGCAAGCACACACACAGAGAGACAGAAGGACTGCCTACATGATTTGACTATGAGCGTTCTGACACACAAACAATGACAATACCCAGAAGCGTCAAGAACACAATCATGGGTTTTCTCTAAATCTCCTTCCTGTTTGTGTCACCATTAGGTTTCTGCCAATAGTAACTGATGCCTGGTCGTGGTGTTCAGCTCCTCTGTTTCCTGGCTGAGCTGTAAGTGGAGACAAATTCAGCGTTGGAGGCCAAGAGCTGGCCTGGCCCTGTGGGTCTCTTTGCCCCCTGCCCTGGTGTGGAGCACTGCTAGGAAACCCTCAGCAGGAGCAGCTAAAGCAGCACAGCTGGAGAGCTGCCAGTGTTAAGATGCACAAGGTTCAGGAGCTAAAGGAATGCAAAACCTGCATAGATATAGCCTGAAAGTACATATCAATAATATTAAGGGAGAAAATTCTTTGAACTGTAGAATCATAGAACGGTTTTGGGTTGGAGGAGACCTTAAATACCATCTCGTTCCAACCCTCCACATACAGGGACACCTTCCACTAGATTGAATTAAAGTTATCCATTTTCTGTACCTGACAGAGAAAAACATGCTCTACAAAATGAGCAGGTTCTGGTTTTGCCCCATTTAAGTTTGTACTGGTGGTTAGATAGCAGTTCCTATCTGAGTCAGATGGGCACCTTTCTGAGAGTGCCTGTGTTTGTTGTCAGCTTGTGTGCATTATCACATTGTAATCAATCCAACAGCCCATCTCTTACCTAAAATATAAATACTAATTTGAGGGCTCAGGAAGAACAGCTATTTTATTTTCAGTTAAAGAAAGAAGAGAAAAAGAGACGATGAGGCTGGGCATCATAACAGTAATTTATGATTTTACTGGTGTATTATCATTGGGTAATAAGAACAACTTGAAACTGCCAATTATCTCATAAGAGGGGTATCACCTTTTCTATTTTGAATGACTCCATCGATAAATGCAGATTCTGCTTGCTAACAATCCATCACATTGTCAGTGGCCTTACAACAGGAGAGACTGCATGAGAAAGGGAGACAAACAAACCTGCAAACACACAAACACTTGATGTGAGCTGAGCCCTTGGCTGGGCAACAGAGCGAGGGGAGGGGGAGAGGGGGCCAGGAGGAATCGTCTGGAGCAGTCGGCAGGTCACACACACAGAGTGTGCAACAGCAAACTCAGTTTACAAAGAGACATCTGTTCCATTACTTCGATGCATTGTGGCTAATTACATCCTGGCCCATCTGTGAAATGACAGCCACTTATTCTCCAATGAACCATGAAATCTGTACATGTTCATTGTGGGCAGTGGGGAGTAAGAGGAGTGCAGGGGAGTAGGGGAGGGGGGAGGATGGAGAGGGGAGAAAAGGAGAATGGCACCAAGGCGAAGCACCAAGAAAACACCGTAACTCTCATTCCTGTCTGGTGTCAGCCGGGAAAGAAGGAATTCTGGAAGAAAAGCCCTAACAAAGCACGGCCATTTTGATGCAGGTCTGCAAAACCTACTCTAACCCAAAGCTCCTCACTCCCCATTTTTGTGTGTGTAGGGGAGCGAGATGTGCCAGCAGCAGAAATTATACCAGACCTGCATCCTGTACTTTACATGCAGATTTCTATGATGTTTCTGCCATTGCTGCTTATATCATCCCTACCTACTGGTCCCACAGCTTTGTCAGAGGTTATTCTCCTATACATAAACCTAAGTTTAGGCTCAGATGAATTAAAACCAAGGACTTAGCCCCTACCATCTCCAACAGATTTTTAGAAAAATGAAAGAAACTGCAAGAAAATGAATCTCACCTCAACTTTTCTACATGTAACAAAAAGAGCCTTGCATTCAGGCATGACTGCAAGCCCCTGAGTTACATAAGACAATGCATCTTATTTCCATACCTGGAGGAAATAAGCCAAACTATGGCATTCAGCACCATACCAGCTAAGAAGGGTTAAATCCTGATCCTGGTAAGTCTGTCAGGAAACCTGCAAACTTTTCAGCAAACTTGCGTGAAATATCAGCCAAAGGCTGCAAAAATTTGACAGCCAGTTTTGTTAGGGGAATGGTGGCTTAGCTTGATGCTAGCGCAGAGCTCTTATAGCAGCAGCTTCACCAGCAGCTATCAACAATTAGTGACTTCTGATCCCATATCCAGCCACAATCCTGCTGCACAAATTTCTGCAAAATTTCCTTTTTTTGGTGGCTCTGGTGAACGGGGCTCAGTGGTGGTAGAAGTAGCGAAACTATTACGAGGCAATTAAAAAATGGCTGTGGGGTTGAGAGTGAGGCACAGACTAGAAACAGGGCCCGGTTGCTCAATGCCAGCTTGGTAACTGGAGGCGCTGCTTTTGTTTCAGGATTTCTGGTGTAAAAACATCACTTTCCCATTAATGCAATCACTCTGTGTGGATTTGGGCAGAATTTGCTCAGTGTGATGAATTGCTCACTCCCAAAATATCAGCAAAACTAAGCGTACAAGGAAGGAGGGTAAGGAGGATTGCTCATATCATCTACAAGCCAAAGCTGTGGAAATCTGATGAAGTCTAAAATCAGTATTGCAACAGACAAACTAAAGCAAGCTAGGATGCTTTGGGATGGGATATCTTGCATTTGGCCATGGGCTAAAGGAAGATGTTAATCCATTTGAATCCCTGACTGAACCATATCCTGCAAGTGTTACAGACATTCAAGATAGTCAGGTCTAGAGGGGAAGAAAAATACAATTAATCTAGGTTCTCTTACGTGATACACCAACAGATGCAAAAAAAAGGTAAGCACTATAGGGGGCTGGCTAGTGTTCACAGCCTAAAGCAAATACACCTGAGGCTGAAACATAAGGATAAATAGTGAAGCTTGGTGGTTTTGCTCCAGCTTTAAAACTGGCCTCAGTAGCTGTTGACAAACCAATATAACAGGGATAAAAAGGAATCACGACCTAGTGTTGGGAGCAAAAGTAAATGGAAAATTTAATATTTTTTTTCATTAAAACGTTCACTACTTCCTCCAGCTTTTGGTCTGCGTTCTGTTGAGTCTCCTTTAATCATTCTTTTCTGATGAAGGCTTCAACACTTCTTAAGGCCAGAATGCACATTGAAAGTCACCTTGCTTATGACACACAGGTCACAGACCCAGGCAGTGAAGAAGCTTGAGTCTTGTTGTGGTCAAGCAGGGATCCTACAACTCAGCCTTTTAGGGAGCCCTGTGGTCCAGCTGGGACATGAGGATGCTGGAAGAGTGGTGTCTCTAGGACAACCTACCCATCCCGCGTGAAAGCAGCAGCAGCAACTGAGCTCTGTGTGGTGTTTTTGTAGTGGGCAGGGTGGTGGCCAGGGTTTTGCAGGGTTTCTCCATAGGTAGATGCAGAAACTCCTACACCCTTGAGCTCTGCTAGTGGTTAGCATATAGTTTGTGAATCTCAAAGGTAAAGCACATCTCTTCCGAAGCACCTGCTTTGTCTGACAGGTTTGAAGCAAGTGGCTCAGTCTCACTGTACTTGACAAAACCTGAAAACCTTTTGAAAGGCAACTGAGTGGTGTCAGTCTAATTTAGAATGGATGATACATCCATTTTACCAATTTCGCTGCACAACAGGCAATTGGAGAAGGCAAACCAAGGGGAAGGAGAGGGCTGACTGAGCTGAATTCAATCTTGCAGTGGGTTCTTCTGCTGGAACAGCTGGTGCTTAGTCTATGGATAAATAAAGGACTTCATTTTCCATGGACATCAGGCTGCCTTTCCTCACCAGCACTAAACTCAGCCTCACAAAAGAGGAGATTAACAGAAAAAGAAGCTCACAGTGTGAAACTGTACAAAGAGCTTACAGGAAGGATTTGTAGTAAATTAATATCACTAGCAAGCATACAGTTCCCAGAAGCTCACAAGGTTTTGGTGTAAACTGTGGTTTAGTTGGCTCACCCATTAGGTGTAGGATCCAGCAACCTCAGTTGCACAGAGGGACCTCCTTCCATCCTGCCTTAACGATGAGCTTGGTCTCAGCCATGGTTTTGTTGGATGTATTGACCCGTCACTTCTGATCATTCATCTGGGAGTGATGGCCAGCACAGCATCTTAGCCTGCTTTTGGCTCTGGAGCCTTAATGTTTTACACTAGGTTACCACAAGCTCAACTTAATGAGCATCAAGAAAGCGTATCAAGTGTGGGCCTAGGATTGATCCTGAGTTCATTCTGATCTGGAAAGATTAAAAGAGATTAAGAGAGATACTCCTCTATTTTCTTTTTCCCTTACCTTTCACATTGAATATGGACACCCAAGGTGAGTTTCTTCTCTCTTCTCTAGCAAAAGCGATGACAACTGGAGGAAAGCAAACGGGTGACATTACAGGAGTCACAAGTAAAAAATGAAGCAATGGCAGAAGGCAAGGTTTTTAATCATTCCATTTAAAATGCTGCTTCCCTCTGAGTTTGTGTGGTATGAATTTTTCCTCATATCTATTTCAATAAGGAATGAAGAATTTGTAACAAAGGACATCTGTTCTGTAAATGCAAAGCTTCCAGCTTTTCAATAAAGATGAAAAAAATGTCTTTGAGACTTTCAGGAGTTTCTCTGTCAGAAAGTAGAGATATCCTTGAGGCCTATACAGCAAAGTGAAAGCTACCTGCTCTCTTTCAGAATCCATCCCTTCTCCCCTGTTGTCTGATGTGAAACTCTTTTTAAGTCATTTTCTCCACCTGTAAAATAAAGGTGACCAGCACAGTATTTCAAAGATATGGCTCTGTGCTTGCTCTTAGGTAAATTCTTCTAAGGCAAGGGAGGTATGACTTTGCAAAAGCTGAAAGCATTCCCAACCAGCAGCTGGAAAGAACAAAGTGCTAAACTCCTCCCCTGAGAACTCTGCCTGTTCACAGAGAGATGCCACCTTTCCGAGCCCTCCTGGTTATACCACTACCCCCCCAGACTTCCTGAGCTGCTGATGCTTATCTCTAAGGTAGGGCAGATGCATGCACTGATTTTTCTTAGGGAAGAAGACAGCAAGCCAACTGCTACTTATTCCCCCATTACCTGGTTACAGTCCTGCTACCAAGGTGATTAGACAGCAATGCATAAAGAAACCAGCTGAAAATAACTAAAAAATCATTTTGCCTTAAAAGAAAAGACTGGAGGGGGATATTTGTCTCTAAATTTGAAGGTTGACACAAGCAGCATTTGAACTGGCTTTAAAATATTAGTCGCTCACCTCTTAACCTGGCAGAAAGCTGGCTAGCTTGGGCCTTTGAAAGTTCAGTATAAAAGGGATAGAGGAGGAAAGAAAACTTTGGGAATATATATTAATTAACAAGCCAGCAGGGGAAGGGTTTTCAGTAAATGAATGCCATGCTCACTAAGGAAAACAAAACCTGGAAGAGGCATTAAGAATATGTGTGCACATACACAAAAGATACAACAGGGCTGCTATGTGCATCAGTGCTTGGAACCCTGCAGTCAGCTGCTGGGTCCTCTGTTCACAAAGGCTACCCGTAAGTAAATCTGGATAGGAACGGCTTCTGAAAACGTAGAGCAAGGCAAATTACACATACTTTACAGCTGCACACAAAAACGACAAGTTCCAGATGCTTCAGAAAAGCCATCCCAGGAAACAAATGAAACGCAGGCACAAGCCCTAGTGGAAAAAACACTTCACATGTGAGCTTGCATGAGAGGGGAAGAGGGAAGGAGAGGGGCTATATTTTGGCAGAGGACAAGCTCAGTGTTCCTTTTTGTAAGTACACATAAACCCAAACTTCAAATAAAACACCTGTCATGCAGAGCTGACTTGTGCTTGCAACCACATAGCATGAAGTGATGCAACATACTCAGATTTATTTATCCAGCAGCAGGGATGCAAAGTGGTCTAACAGGAAGAGCTTACCCATTGGGAAAGCCAATCCATGGAAAGCATAATTTCAAGGAATTCAGAGTGCTTGTTATTCAAATAAACCTACTGTGACTGTGGTAGCTTGGAGGGAAAGAGTGTGTTTAATTCTGATGTGCGCACTGGGAAGTGATGGCACAGCTGGGCTACCCAGGATTGCTGAAAAAGAGCTCTGCCTCCCAGTCCTTGGCTACTGACCTTGGAGCTTCAGCTTCCAGAGTGTAACACTCAATTACTGGAATGGTCATTGGCATAATGAAAATCACAAGTTTAAGTCCCTCTGTGAGCCTGCTTTACAGCAGCTGCAAGTTCTGATTCCTGGAGATGGAGAATATGCAGCTGGACCTTGAGTGCAAGGGGCTGCTGAGGACATGGGTCCCAGGACAGTGGCCCTCCCGGCCAGTCACAATTAGCAGTGCTTGCTAGTGAGAGACCCAAGTCATTAGCTGGCATGGAAAGCTAATCACCTGTCTGCTCTTACAAAAGGGATGGTCCCTAGAGGAGAAAGGTTGGTGGCTGGGACCACTCAGTGGACAATGTCTGTTCTCTAAATGGTGTCCTATGAATAAATCAATGTCCAAATCCCAGGGCTTCTAAACCTCTACAGACACAAACACTCAGAAAGTATATACATTAAAAAATTATTCTGAATAAAAATGCCTCCCCTTGAGCCCCGGCTTTCCAATGCCATCTCCCTGGTTGACCCTTCCCTGCCCAGACTGTCCTGTCTGTCTCTGTTTTGTTATTCCCATAGTACATTATTTGTTGAAATAAATACGGAGATAAGGCTGAGCAAGACAGCCAAGACAGCCAGATTGAAATAAATTCATCACTCATGGGCTCTCAAGGGAAGAAAACCGTGCATTTTTTCTAAATGATTATTTCTGAAACACTGAAGGAATGGCTATATCACTAATGAGGCCAGTGCTCCATGACTGCTGATTATAAATGACCTAAAAAGAGACAAGGGGATGGTGTATGTGTGTACAGGGGGATGGGAAAAGAGATGAATTGTTCTTCCTTAGGATCTGGAATTGACTCCCTGGGCTTCTCAAAAGTCTGAGAGCATTTGTAGTTCACCACAAAGGCAGGCCTGGCATATTTACAGCTGCACAAGGAAGTTTGGACTGCAGTGCTGGGCTATTCTAAGAAGTAGACACACAATTCCTCTCCTCCCATGATAGGTCACCATCTACTCACTGCAATAATAATTAAAAAGGAAAATGAGCTCTCAGTCCCCCACGGGTCTAAATTATAGGGCCTGCAGGTTGATGCAGCCAGAGTTGAGGCTAAAGCAAAGAATAAGATTCACTTATGTCTTCTCTCACTCACTAATTCCCATGGAAACAAGAAGCTCCCGACAAATTACTCAAATATGCTTGCAAAAATCTTACTCATATGTTTGGCTGGCTACCTTCCCCCATGCTTTCAGGTTGAATGATTACAGGTGCATTACACATGCAGCAATCCCAGGGCAGCTGATGGTGGAACAGAGCAGGATGGCCGCATGTAAAGGAGGGCCGGATGCCATCTACAAGCAGGAAAATTAGTAATGTGAATTCAGAGAATAATATCACAATTTGGCCATAAAAAGCTGCAGCCTTCAGATTGCTAGCAGTATTATTTATATCACATGGTATGTTGAAGTGAGAGCATTTAGAAGTAAAAGACATCTAAGGAACAGCCCCGATACAAAATGTGATTTGAGGGTACTGAGAAGACGGGGTTTACTTATTTATTTAAGGCTTGGTTTGTATACAGAAATTACTCAGGACACCTTGGAGAGCAGAGATCTGAAAATAAACTTCTGCAGAAACTCAGACAAAGGAGCCTTGACAGATATTAAGTGGATTCTAGTCACACACCACTGCCAGAGGTTTCCTAGCACTTTGTAAAGACTGTCCCTTTTTTGCAGGTAGCAACATCCTCTTGCCTGACCTGACAGAATTTGAGAGATGCAGCTTTGCTTCTGTCAAAACTGTTCCAACTTGTGTGTGGATTTAGGGTAGTAAATGGGAGCATTCTCAGTGCAGAGGCTCAGATCAGGGCCCCTACAATTACCTATAGTCTCTATTTCAGCTGACTCAGGCAGCTCATCACTAATACTTACTGCAGTCTCAATGGGGAACTCCAGAAGGTTTTCTCCCCGTCTCAGGAGATACCCCTTCCTTGGAGCCTGGGATCACTCACTGATCTCCTCACAGGTACCCATCTTTACAATGATGGAAAGCCTGTGTACACTTAGCATAGCTGCTAAATCTAGGGGTGGAGGCAGGGCAGAAAAGTTTAACTAAGTTTTCCTCCTTTGCACAGGTCATTTGTCACAACGCTTTATAGCTAATAACCACTCTGTAAAATTTATAAGGCAATTATAGAACAGGGAAATAATTCACTAATAGCCTATATAAGGTGGTTTAGAAATCTTGTAGGAAAAAACTCCAATCTATTAAATGCCACAGGTTTCAGAAACAAATGCTGTAGGCGACACTCTTTAAGCCTTTTGAGTTCAGGAGGCCTAGATCTCTGCAAGATCTGTTTGAGCCTAGCCACTGCGACAGCTCTTCCCTCAGAAATATCACTGCTGGGAGCTGGGGCTACCAGCCAGCTGCACACAACCTATGCTGGAGCCCATTTCCTTTCCATCTCTCAATGGTTGCAGACAGAGTTCCTTTCTCTATCCCTCATGTAAGTCAACCTACAGATAAATGAAGTACCTCATTTGCTTTTCCAAAAGCCACTACTTCACCACAGAAAGTAAATCTGACAAGCAAGTGAAGACCATCCACCGGGCTACACTGCCTCTCTCCCTCTTGCTTGGAGCAGGGAGCATAAAGAAATCAGCCCAGATGCTGTATCACTATCATTTCAGAAGTTCTCTAATGAATCTGAGCCCAGGTCGGAGCTTTAAAAGACTGCGGTGGTGTGTCAGCATAAATAGCCAAAACTAGTGTCGTGTCAAGTGGTAACAAGGCCACTGCTGTTTTTACAAGCATCATGCACTTAGCAGATAAAAATTAGCATCCTACCCAAGACACCACAAGTCGCCGTTATCACTGGCAAAGAGAAACAATGCCCGTGCATGATTGCTGGTACTCGGGGCCACTGATAGCAAGTTCAATTTCTTACAAGCTGTCCATTAGTATGATGAAGGGACTAATAACCACCACACATGGGGCTTTATCTTTTCTTTTTCCTCTTGTTGGTCCAATGGCAACTGCTAATAGCTTTCTGGGGCTCCTTTAAATAAACAGAATTAATTACCCTGCACAATGATACTGTGGCTTACAGACAACTAATTATGTCATGGAGGGCTTTCTTAACATGTACGTTTATTTGCAGAGGGCTACGTCTAACATGAAGCAAATTTATTCAGTCTTTATGCTATCAGCTGGTACAAAAATGACACTGAATACACAGCAGATCCAGATTGCACAGCTTTAGCAGGCAAGCTCTCCCAGGAGGCTGAAAAACAACACATGGAGTACCCATATTCCAGAACATGTGTAGCTGCGTGGCTGCGAGCCTCCTGCACACTGACTGTGGTGCCACAGCACAGACTGTGACTGTTGTGTAAATAAAGCTCTGCTTTTCTTCACTCATGTTTGCTATATGTTGAACAGACAATCACCACTTGCTACGCCTTATGCCCTGACTATATGCCTTGCTGGAGGAATAATGGAAATCCTGGGCCAAAAAAAAAAAAACCCAACAGGACAGAACTCAACAGATGGGCAACATGAAAAAAAAGATACATTGGGAAACTGTTGTAAGAGAAGAAGAAAAAGAGAAGTTAAGTGACTGACTCACTGTATGTTATGTGGCCAGCTGCGTTAGAGGCTGGAAACAAACTTAGGGTTCCCTGACACCCGCTCCCTTGCTTAGACAGAGATAGCACCAAACCAAAACGAATTTTTTTAAAAATAGACTTTACAGAGAGATATCTAACTGACAGGTTCACATCAAATTATTCAAAGTGGATGTGACTGAATGCCTTTTTGCACTCCTGCAAACCTAAAAAGACTTTATTCTTTAAAGTCAGATGCTGAG
This sequence comes from Corvus kubaryi, assembly GCF_017639235.1. NCBI lineage: Eukaryota > Metazoa > Chordata > Aves > Passeriformes > Corvidae > Corvus > Corvus kubaryi. The sequence continues at coordinate 1,382,044 of NW_024582064.1, read as the reverse complement.
TGAGAGGATTTTTTAAGGTGTGCAGCCCCCTTCTCCCCACTCCCAGCATAAACAGCAAATGAAAGCATTTGATTTGTAAGCATTTCTGGACAGCCGTGTTGTACAAAACAGTAACTCCTTCTCCTCAGGGACAATATCCTGAAAGGATGAAGCAAGGACACCTCTCAAACCACGTTCATAATGATCCTTAGCATTAACAAGAGTTATATGTGTAAGAAGAAGCATATATCTTGCTAAGCAAGTGAGAGTGGCACCTGAACTGATAGAAGAGGGCAGACTATCTTATTCACAGCTATTAGCTGACTGGTCAAAGTACCTGAGTAGAAATGTATGTTCAATTATACATGTATTCAACTCTTGGACATGTATCATGACCATCTACACCTCTACGAAGAACATGGTCCTTAACTTGCTGTTTGAGGCATTTGAGTCAATGGGCTTCATAAGAAAATTATAGCCTTTACAAAGGAGCTTCAAAAATCTCATTTAAGATGTTTTCTGCAATTCTCTAAGGCTCTACCTTTCCCTTCACACAAGAGGATGATTTTTACAGGGAGCAAACTGAACGATGAATTGCAAGCTCACTGTAGAACTGTACCAGAAACAGGAGACAGAGAGATTTCTCAAGGACCAGACTGACCTCGATGAGCAACTTCCAGATAAAAACTACCGTGCTTGGTCTCCCAAGCACTATGATTTTCAGAGGTGGGTCACTTCAGTTATATCTCTCCTGGTAGCAACAGACAGCCCTAGCAGATACGACACACTCTCAGAGGGCTCCCCTTTACAAAAGAAACCATTAGACGATGACAGGACAGGCACAGAGAATTCTGACATGGAAGTCAGATTAAAAAAAAAGGCATGAATGAGACAAAGAACAAGGGTGCACCATGTCCTGGGTTCCTCAGCATGCCCCTGCTGCACGATGCCATGGAGATGTGATCTCCTGCTGTAGGCCAGTGGAACAGCAGAAGACTTTAGGCAGAAAGTGGCCAAACCAACCTGTTGAGAACTGTGCAATGTTAGGCACAAAGAGGTCATGTGAGGTCCTTGTTACAGTTAGTGTTACCCACCTCAGTTTTGTACTGCCCAACTCTGATAACTCAAGTGACAACAAAAGAGGAAAGGACTCTGGACAAGTTGATTAAAGGATGGAGAAACATGCCAATCCTAAAATAGAGCTTCTTCACAGAACCATCCTCTCTTCCTTTAAGCCTCTGATTTTCAGTACAATTTTAAGGAAACTATATGTACTTACACGGCAGCAATACCCACGATCTAGTTAGTGACTCCCAAAGGAAACCCTGAAGTTTCTTACAGCATTTTTGTTACTCTTATGCAAGGGAGATTAAAAGACCATCACACAGCAGCCAACCTTGAATTCTTAAAAATCAGGAAGCGAATCCCTAAAATCATAGAATAGAATATCTTGAGTTGGAACGGACCCACAAGGATCACAGAGTCCAACTCCTGGCCCTGCATAGGACATCCCAGGAATCACACTCTGTGCCTGAAAGCACTGTGCAAACACTCCTTGAACTCTGTCAGGTTTGATGCTGTGACCACTGCGCCGGGGAGCCTGTTCCAGGCTCAACCACCCTCAGGGTGAAAAGTTTCTTCTGATGTCCAACCTCCCTGACTCAGCTTCAGGCCATTCCCTCAGGTCCTGTCACTGGTCACCAGAGATAAGAGATCAGACCTCAATATTTCTTCTTAGTATAATGTTTTGTCTTTTTCTCCTTTGTCCATTTTTGCAGGTGCCAGGTTCAAGCTCTCCTTTCCTAGAAGATGCCTTTTCCAAAACACAAAAATGAAGACTGTTAGAGTGTGAAACCTTTCAAAGAAGACACCAAATAACAACTCCAGGCTAAAATGTAAGCTGGAAAACATGGATTGGCTTCTGAAAGCATGGTTCTCACTCATCAACACTTCTGAGACACAGGAATAGGGAGAAGTCACATGTGTGTTTTGGTCTCTTCAAATGAAATCCCATTGCCTGAGTTCCCAAGACCAATGGCCACATATGGAAAAAAGGGGGGAATAAGCAATTTCATGCAGTCTGATACTATACTCCTGTGCTACTCGCCCTGTGTTAACCTACCCGTTGAGGTTGCTGAGGTAGCAAATCATGTAACATATTGATTTTTTAGCTATTTTAAGTGAATATAGGATCTATATGTGCATTTTTCCTTCAAAGAATGAAGCTGTAGAGGGCACAGCAAGACACATTTTGTTCTGTCAAAGCAGTTTGTGAGTGGAAAAGAAAACCTTTGCTTTCTGGTGTTACAGACAGAGGTATGAAAAGAGAACAGGCTCCTGGTGCCTCCACACATGCAGGTGCCACTGAGTGAGTGCAGAGACCCATGCTCCGATCACAAGACAGCACTGAAGGATGTCAAAATTGCTGAAGAACCCCATGACTGCAGGCAAGCAGTGATTTCCCTCTGCCTTTAAGACTCATATCTTCAAATTTATAGCCCAAACAGGAGTCCAAAAATGGGCAACACACTAAAACTTCCTTCCAGAAAGGGGAAAGCATCTGTTCCAGTTAGGTTGACTGTATCTGAACCCCAGGTCACCTTCTGTGTGCAGCTGCGCAGGGAAACCAAATTCCCCATAGGATGCAGTTCCACATGGGTGATTGACATAGATGGTCAGGCACCCTGACAGGCACTACTGACAGGCACCCTGAAACTTTGGCATTTGTTCCACATTTTAATTCCTCAAGCTTTAGTACTGTAGGATTCATACCTCAGAAGCTACGATTCTTGGGGACAGCATACAATTTACAGAGGGGCTCTGCACCTTTCCTTTCTTCTTCCCTTTCTCTTCTGGAGTTTTATACAGGACTTTAATTCATTTCCTTTCCCTGGCCCGGGGCGGCCCGGGCCCCCCCCCCACCTGCCTCCAGCTGCTTTCAATTGATACAGGAGAAAGTAGAGGTCACAGGAAGAGTGAAGACACATAATCTAATTTTCATTTTGTCCATTCATCATGCATTATTTCAGCCAGCCATTTAACAAGGTGGAACTCTAGAGTGATCACTCTCTAGGGTGATGGGGTAAAATTCACTCTAATTCCCATTGCTGCTCCACAGTCCTGTTCATGCTGCACAGAGCAGCCTCTCCTTCTTACAGAGAAAAATGGATCTACATCTCCCAAAAAGCATATGCTGTCCTGGAAGTCTTCTCAAGAGCTTTTTACTAAATTTAAAAGTGTCAAGCTGAAGCTGTTGGTGCTTCATTTGTGGGTGGCTGGATTCTGGGGAGGTGTGACTCAAAGCAAGCCAAATAAGAAGCTCTGTATTTTAGAACATTTTGATATGAAGCTGTCACTATTGCTACACATTATTCTAGCTCACAAATCAGAAAGCCTAGAAGTAGTTCTCTGTGTCTGCACCCTTTATATACTCTCTGCTATTTGCCAGACTCCGAGCTAGTCAGGATCAAATCTCCTAAAGTGAGACAGTTCTGGAAATTACAGAGATGTGCACTAATCATAGGTAAGGTCAAGGAGACTGGATGTATTGGGCCTTGCACATCCACAGATGAGACAGAAAAAGGCACCTTCTTTCTCTGCTGGGGTTTGATGAGTACTGCAACATTTGCCATCTTGGAAGATGATGTCTCAGCCCCTCTCTCTATCTCACTTTTGTTTAATTGTTTGGCAAAGTGACCTTAGTGTGTGGAGGGGAAGAAATCTCCCTCTGATTTAAGAATAGTCCTTAGCAGCTGTGTTGGGAGTGAGGGCTGAGGAACCCAAGGAGAACTGCAGCAAGGGACACTTCTCAGTGATCACCTGTCTGCTCAACAGGAGCGACCAGGCCTCCTCTCTATGTCCATGGATAACTCTGGACATCCCAGTTACCCTATATTGAAGGAAGCTTCTGTATTTCACAAGGTTTCTATGCCAGCTGTGAATGCCCCAGTCTCCTTCCACTCCCTGTGCTTTTGTCAGAGAAAGAGAGCAAAGGCTTATCCTGGACTTCAAGGCAAGAGACCCAAGGACACATACCTCCCCTGGAGGGGAAAAAACAGGTTTTCCAAACGAAAAAGGTGATAAACCTGAGAAGTGTTATCTCCCTCAGAGGCCACTCAAGGGCATAATTCATTGGAAAGTAAGAATTAGCAGTACATTCCTTTGCCCTTTCAAGGAACAGTGGGATTTTTAAAGGAACAGGAGTGCAGATGCACGGAAGTAGGATAAAATTTGAGTAGGTCAAAGTCTGAGTTGCTGACAATCACTATTTTGGAGGGACCCTGAGCAGTTCAGCTTTGCGATGGAAAAGGCATTTGCCAAGACAGCATTGCCACTCTGGAGCCTTTTGCTCTACTCTGATGACAGAGGTGCTCATTGGTTCTAGGGAAAAAAACTGTGTCCTGCAGCTGGCTGTCCATCTTTCTCCAAAAATTTACAACTTTGTTTCCAGGACACTTCTCTAGTAAGATCACTGACTCAAGTAAAGGGGCCATGAGCCCAATCTTTAAGTCCCCAAAACTACAGGGATTTCCCAAAATGCCAGTACTGTATCATCCCTGACACAGGCTATGGAGAGGTGTCATGGGGACCAAAAGCCCCTTTAGTGCAACTCTGATAGGAACAGGGTGACAAACAGGTGAAATGAAAGATTTATTACATTTTATTTGCCAATTCTTGAGGGCTAACAGCCAATGCCTGTGAAACCAGGAATATGGGAAGGGTAACAGGGATTATATTTATCTGTCAGTGTTACTAATAAAATTTACCAACTGTGGAAGATGTTTGGGCATTCTTGTCTAGTCAGATCAAAATAATAAAGATACAGAGAGAAATTTTTAAAAGAAGAAATGAGAATTAGAGACTCAACCTGCACTCACTTTCTGTGGGATTCAGGAGCATCACTGCCTTTTTGAAAACTTCCCTTTGCATGTGAAGAACAGAGTCATGTGAACTGAAATGCTAGACCTGCTGTCAAGAGTATGGAACAAGAACAGGCAGACTGTGTCTGCACCCCTCAGTTCTTATGATTCTATTAAATTAATTTTTAGTGCTCCAAAACGGAATTACCATAAAGTTCAGGATTGATTATGTGTAATAATTAAAAGAATTTTCACAACACCATTACTGAGCAAGCCCTCTGTATTACAAGCAACTTTATCAATTGCTGAGCCAAACCACATTTCACAAGGCAAAAACCTGATCGGGCCACATTTGCCAGGTGAGTATTATGTAGTGTCTCCTTTTCAGGTGCTTGATCTGAGAGTAGCAGCACAGACTGGAAATCTTAGCTGCTTGGTTTGATTTTTGCTACATGTGTGTTTTCAGTAAATTACATATTGCAAGCAACCCCTGGATGCACAATCCCACCTCTGCTAATAGACTTTTCTATTCTGACAGGGACAATCAGCATGAAATAATCCCCTTCAACTTACAAAAGAAGTTCCCAGTCTCTGAGTTTTAAACTATTAGCGATCCATCACTTGCAACAAAACCCAATACAGATCCTGTGTTAACAGCCTGGATTTTAAATATTCACTATTCATGGTGGCTGTTTGTCTGTGTGTGCAGGAATGACTAAATGTGCTCTGGCTTCCAGGGACACCATCAAAAACAAGAGGCCAATTAAAAAAAATTATTTTAATAGCACCACCATTTGAATGCAAAATGCAAAGAGAAATGACGATAAACACCCAAGCTTGCTTCTAAAAGGAATGAATAAGCCCAAAAATCCTTCAAAAAGATTTTATTAAAAAAATCTGACATGTGCCTTTTAAATAGATAAAACAGTTCAACTTTAGAGTGACTTAAATACAACACTTTGTCATAACCGTAGTTTTGTACTTGGATCCAGATACTATGACAGAAACATTTGATAGCAAATAGAAAAAAAATATGACAGGTCCCCATTCCTGACCAATAATGGTACAAAACATGTGCATAGGATTTGAAGAACAATATCAACAAATTCTTTAAACCCTTGTCTGCCTTCTGCAACTGAGCCAGGATATTTCCTTCCAAAATAAGCCTGAAAACACCTTTTTCTTTTTAATCATATGTTGCCTTTAGGCATTTTAGATTTGTGTTTTTCTCCTGTATCCAGATACTTCCTTTGTGGGAAAGCAAAAGTAAACATAAAAAAGAAATGCAATGAGTATGGTCAAAATGTCTCAGTGATGATCATCTTTTTTGGTGATACTGGGATGATTTTGCCATCTTAAAAATCAAGCCTAACTGAATGCTGCTAAGGCATCCAAAACTGCACCAAAAAATTATGGTCCTACCCTATTAATTTCTGTTTTCCAAGGATTGGTACTGATATAACGATTGGAAGACATGACCTACTTTCTGTATTTTCAGAAAATACAAATAAGGAAGATCTCATTCCTAAATATATTTAAAAACCAGAAGAAAGAGAGGGGAGTCACAAGCAGAGAGGTGGGCTTGCGTGAGGTAGAGGTAGTTTGCCAGACAACACAAAACATTCCTGGTTTTCACTACTGACCACAACTTTTTTTTTTAAGAAGGGCATTTATGAAAAAAGGAATTCACTCACTCAATACCAAGCCACTGGCAAATAAAATAATTGCATCAGATGTACTCCCCTGTCTTCTCTGGAAGAAGAATGTGCCTTTGCACAGTGCTTGACCACCTGAAGCTGCCCCAAAACTCTGCTGGCCGGGGGCTGCCTGTGCTGGGACTCAAGGCAACCACAGCTGCACTCCAAACCTTGGGACGTGGTTCTGTCATTAAAGGATAGCAAACTTCCATGCGCAGAGGTGGCTCTTGGACAAACCTGAGGCTTAGTTTGCTGTAGGTTACTTCCTGGGGTCCCCATGTGAAAAAGGCTCCAAAATATCCCTTGGGTACCAACTGCTGCTTATTCCCCAGCACTTATTCCCCAACTTAAAAGCCCCACAGCTTTGAAGCAGTGTATGACCTGTTTCTGCAGTAATAGATGTGAATTTCTCAGAACTAATTATCAGAAGGAGTATACACCTTCTCTACAAATCCATCTAAACACTGAAGCTTTACTAAATACACTCTGTTCCCTTCTCAAACTACATGGGTCTGATTTTCCTGCCCAGGATGAGGTAGGATCTTGCTGCTACCAAAGCTGAAAGCCCAAATGCAACATGACTAAGAACTGAATCGCCCTGTTTCCAGAACTAAGGCAGGCTCCACATGCTAATTCTCTGCTAAGCCAAAGCATGGGGCTTTGATTTCCTAACCTCAGAATGTTATCTGGCTCTGGTGTAGGATTACCATTAGCTCTGTACATCTGTCTTTACAGTAGGGTCACTGTCACACCATATGTCACTTGGACAACCTTTATTCTTTCTAGATTTTTGTCTTTTTTAAAATCAGTGTTCATCTGGAAGAGCCTGGATTCCCTTGACTTTCAAAATCTGCTTTGCATTGCTAATGCATGAGGCTGTAGGCAAAGTCACATTAGTAAGACAGAGAAAGACACAGAGAGAGACACTAAAAACCTGCTAAGACAAAATGTTTTCAAGTTGCTCTTCTCTTCAATACTAACAAAAAACCCCTCAACTGCCCAACATCAGAGAAGGTTTATTCAATTTCAATTTACCAAACAAATGACCTTTTTTTTTCTAAAATGGCTTCTGCATAAGTTCATTATCTTCAACAAATATTCCTGACTTGCAACAGTGTAACAAGAGAGAGTCTGACCTAGAAAGAGTAGGTCAGGCTCCACATGGAAGCCATGACAGGGTGGCAAGTCACAGCTTCAGTACACACAAGGTATCCCAATCTTTTGATACAGGAGGAAAAAACTCCTGCAAAATTCATGGACAATTAATTCTCCCTCTCCCCCCTCTAGTACTGTAGTAAGAGAAAGGGTCATCAGTCTCCAGATTGTCACTCTCTCAGAGGAACAACAAAAGACAGAAATCAGGGGATCTGGAGGGAGAATTGAAATGGGTCTTTCAAGATCAGTGGCCAGCCTTCTGGGACATTATGAGGATTTTATACTTCTGTAGTACCTTTCATCCTGTCATAGGTTAGCAAGCATAGTCCCGGAAGGGATGTCCTTGCTAAGGGGTGCTTACTGCTTCCTCTGTGACCTGATAGAACCTATCAGCTGGCCAGTTTGAATATGGACAATTCTTTAAGCCACTTAAAATTGTGACCGCCTCTGTGATGCACACTTAAGAACCCCCAACCGCTCGCCCCCCCCCCCCCCCCCATATCTCTCTCTTGTTTCCGGTGCTGGGACAGGTGACTGCGGGCCCCGTGCGGGACATAGGGGGAAAGAAGATGACCAAACCATAGGGAAGCCAGAAGGAAAGAGGAAAAAAACAGCCACAGCTTGCTTTAAAGGGCAAGGACAACAAGTCAAACCACATATATAAGAAGCAAATGGAAACACTCCACAGCCACTCAGAAACAAAAGCAAGACCTGGAGAATTGTATTGAAGCTGCAAGGGAGATCCAGGGCACGTTCCTGTTGTAGAAGAAGACAACGTGGCTGTTGCAGTGGTTGAGTCCACTGCAGGAATGACCAAGGAGCCACAGAGCCCCAAAACAGTGGAGGTCTGCTGGTGGGCAGGCTCAAAGGTCTAAGACCACCCCGCTTTACCCTTTTAAAGTCTATGTTCTAGTTAGTTCTCCTTTCCTTGATACCCCACTGGTTCCCGGGTCCCTTGTTCCACCCCTTGCCTTCCCCAGTGGTCACTGTCCTGTCACCCCATGTCCGTTCCACCCGCTGGCTGCCAAATGCCAGGTTCTGATGTTCTGCCCTCCCCTGGTGCCGATCTGGATAAAACCCCGGACCCCTCAGTGTTCTGTGTTCTTTGTCCCTGGATCCCTTCAAGCGGGGACCCCAATAAACCCCTTGGAACTCCATACAAAGGACCCCTCCCGCCTCTTTATCCCCGGCGACGCTGCAGGAGCTATCTGACTCTGTGTGTGTGTGAGTGGCTGCGAGTATTTACCAACTCTGGTGTGTCAGAGTGTGTCCAAGTGCGTTTGTGCGGCATCCCCCAGAGCTGCTCCGACAGGGACGCAATCAGGATGGACTCTTTCCACCCCCCCACTCGCGCATCGCATCACAGGGCTTTTTCTACCAGTTTAAGAATGAGCAAGTCGCAGCAGAGTTCAGACTCAAGATGAGGACGCTGAAGAAAAGAGCCTGTCTCTCATTGAAAACCACAAAGGTTCCTTGCCTCACTTCTATGCCTCATCTTCCACTGCTTTTCCAATGAAAAAGTCCACCATGGAATGCAGACAAAAGAGCAGCATAAGCTACATCCCTGCCAGGGTATCCAGTGGATTAAAGGTGCTCCTGCACCCCCGACTCAAACTGGTCAGCTCAAAAGTGTCATTAGAGAGCTCATGCAAACAGTTTTCAAACAAATTCAGCTACACTCAGACACAAAGATACATCAAGTTTATAATCTGTTGTTGTTCCACTGAGAGTAAATCCTCACCTAAGCCTCAATTTTTAAAAATCAGTCTTAACAGCTCATCTTCCTGTGCCTTTTGTATTTCCCTATCCCTTTGAAGTCTGGGGCATCCGGGTATGACTGTGATCTTGCCCATGATGAGATGGTAAGATACAAATGACAGAGGAAGAGACTACAGGTTGACCTCATTGTCAGATAAAATCCATTATGTGTGATTAAAACTTAACAAAATGCAGTCACATTAAAAATTACTATCATGAAGTGCACCATGATTTACTGATTAAATGAATGAGAAATTTATCTGAATAAAATAGTCCTAGCCCTCCTGCATTGGCAACGCATGATAAATTGCTGATTGTGCAAAGATCATTGTTTGCTGTTGGATGACTTACACACATTGATTTTTCCTAACAACACTAATTATCATAATAGCACCTCCACATATATTACATAAAGTTTCCTCGTAGCAAGCAAAAATTATTTCAGGCCTTCAGGTCCCAAACTGCAAAGAATGAAGATGAAAAGGAAGAATTTACAAGCTACCTCCTTGCCTTTTATTGTGCAGATCAAAGGTCCAACCCACTGGATCTTACTTAATCTTGAAGAGATGGGAACAACATTCAAGAAAATTCAGGCATTGTGCAATCACAGCTGTGATCACAGTGGGTTGTTTTTTGCACAGTAGTGATCTAATTTTGTGAGGCCAAAAAAAGTCTTTAAGAAAGAAGAATGCAATCCCAAAGAAAAAGAAAAAAAAACCCCTTAATTTCTCCAATTTCATTAAGATGCACAGGGGCAGACTGTGCAGTCCTTACATAAGTGCTCCCATTGAGGTTGTGTAGGTGAGAAATCTCTCACTAAGTTGAAAAGGCAAAGCAGGGTCTATTAATAGGAAAATAAAAGTGGTGGAATAGATAAGAAAAATGGAGGAGAGAGAGAGACACCACGTATTCTCAATTAACTGAAAATCAATCACAATGACCCATGTTATTTTCTTCAAGAAATCTGAGAGGTGATAAAAGACCACCTTAAAAGAAAAACAAACAACAATGCCCTGCCATTCAGTGTCCTCTCCAGTACCTGTTTTCAGACTTACCCATTAGGATTTTCCAAAAGTCCTTGCTTTTTACAGAGGAATGTGATGCTCAGGAGCATGAATAAACTACCCTATATACTGACATGAATGTTTTGGGTTTTTTGACCCAGTACATTGTATTATAGCAGAGAGCCTAGACAGAAGCAGAGCAAAGCAGACACATCAGCTGCCTTTGGGTGAAAGAGCCAAAGGTGCCAGAGTGCACCCAGGAGAGTTCCCAGTCTGTGCTGGCCACTCCACAGCTGCTGTCTGCTATAGGAAGCACAATGCTGGAAGTTCTGCTTAAGTTACAGCCCTGACATTTCCACTCTACTCTGACCTGTGCTGCCCAGAAGCCAAAGAGCGTGCACCCTCTCTGGCACAAGGCTTGCCAAGTAGTTGGGAAGCAGAGAAGGCAAGAAGGATGCTCCAGACAGGTGAGTGGATAATAAGGCGTAAGGGTTCTGTTGGCGTTTACTCAGCTTTCCCTGGCCAGCTGCAGTGGGAAACATCTTGCTGACAGCAATGCAGGATTGACATGCGTGGTGTGAGCAGTGCAGCTTTTACTGAAAGGCAGAAGGGCTTAGGGGCCCTGTTCTTTTCACAGTCTGCTTTCTCCTGAAGGACTGCACTGGTACCCATGGTTTTCCCCCTTCCTGACCCCCAGTTATTGCCAAGCTGGGGCCTTTTCCACTGCTCCATTAGCACAAAAATCCCAGGTTTGCAGTGCATCTGACACGCTGTCCATCCCCAGCCAAAGCAGGCTTCGAGCAAGGGTGCCTGCAGGTGACACCCATGTCCCTTTCAGCAGGGCCCTTGGAAAACAGCCCACCCCTTATGTAACCTGGATTTTTTATTTTGATAGCAGTTTTCACTCCTGTCTGCACCTTGGGAAGGACTGGGGATGTAATCCCTGTGCTGTTTGCAAACCAGGTACAGGAATGGGTAAGTGGAAAGGGAAATTTCCAGAGCGGCACAGCTGGTGACTTCTCTTGTGTCATGGTGAGAGATCTCTGACATCTCCCACTGACATCCAGAGCTTTACCTGCTTCAGACACAAAATTTTTGGTACATACAGTTTCCCCATTGTATTGTCTTTTACCTAGGGGATGTGAGCAGGTGCTTGGACAAACACAGAAATGATTCTTCTTGATCCTGGACTAGCAACCCCCATGTAGTCAGATGAATAAGGTGAATCCATCTTCAGAGTGACCGCATACACTAAATTTTACTGTACACCCATGGGCATTGTGTAGTTTGTGATACACATAGTAACTACTCCAGAAATGTCTTAAAAGGTTTTAAATATTTCTGTTCTATGCATGTGTCTGTGGGAACAATGAAGCTGTCTTCAAGTGATGGGACCAGTTTCACATGATATGAAGGGCTTAAAAGTCACTCTCCCAAAAAAATCACTTAAAATTGCTTTTCCATCTGTAAGTCTGCAAGGGTTTGTAACCCTAATTTACTGCATTCTCCTGCCATAGACAAATCCTCTAAGTGTGTATGTCCCTGGCAACTTAACAATAGAAAATTCCTACATTTTCAGTTTTGTTTTAGCCATTTGTGATAAGGGAAAACTACAAATAATCTTGATCCAGTGAAGCATTTCCATAGTTTGGAATACTAAAATTCTAGTTGAGATGGATTAGTGGTCAGACTGCAGGTGGGGAGGCCAAACTTATCTCATGGATGGTGCTACTACATGAGTAAGACTATAGCTGAGATTCCCCAGTCCTTCATCTGTCCCATGACTGGTTAAAAAACCATTTAATATGGCAACAAGTATTTAATACTATTTCCATCTTCCAGAGGTATACAGACCACAGAAAGCCGTGGTGTCAGCAGTAATTTCCTGTGAACTGTGGCAATACCAAAACAAGGTCCTGTGCTATTAAATGGGTAAGGAGGGGAAGCAGAGAGCGAAAAGCTGGATGAGAGGAAACAGGAGGTACACTTGAGCAGGGAACTTAGAGGGAGAGAAAGAAAAATGGATCATGGAGTAGAGGGAGAGAGAAAAGGAGCAGACAAAAAATATAGGACAGATTAAAACCGAAAAACAAGAGGGAAAAAAAACCCCAAACCTCCCCAACCTGCTGAATTCAGAGGGAAAGAAGTACACACTGGAAAAATAATTCCCTGGAAAGTGCATGTTGAGCAGTCTCAGGAATCTTGCTTTCTCTAGGCAATATCACGTACAAAAATGAATTTAAAATTCAGATTCCTTTGAGAATGTTTACTCTTGAAGGAATATCATGTCACAAAAGGAGGAGTCATCTCAGGATGGACCTTACACACTCTCTAGGTAGACACTTTCAAATTATTTTTCTTTCTGTTTTTTAAAGACACTGACTTTTCTCTAGTTTCTCCAAACAACATAAGCAAACAAAAGGCATCTTATAGGTTTACCTGTTTTTCAAACCAGCAGATTTTAACCAGAAGTGAGGGACCTAGCAGAACAGATTCTACAGAAGGGTGCTAGCATGAGCAGCCAAAGACAAAGCTTCTGGAGTGAGTAATCGGCTTTAATGCTGCCCAAATGTGAAACAGAAGTGAAAAGGAGACAGAGGAAACACGTTTTGCCAAACTCGGGTTTGCTTTCTTATGAGATACTTGACCCTCTCTAGGCAGCTCTTCTATTAACAGTCGAGGAAGAGCTGCTAACAAGCTCCCACCCGGTGTAAATGAGGAAGCACCTGTTTGGAAGAAGATGTGTTGCCACAGAATGGGTGGTTTTGTCCCAATGTGTAAGATATGCTTGCAGGCTAATGCATACAAAATGTTCCTCTCACACATGAAAAAGGGGCTGAGTACAGGATGGGAGGACTTCAGAAAGCAACAACAGAGCAAAGTACATAGAGATCAACAGACCAGTTCCTCTTCTTATTAACAAATTTGGCTGTCTCAGACAACACTAAGCTGGTGAACATTAACATAAAGAGGGCAAGTTCCCCACTGCCCATGAGGAATGAAATCTTTGCTGAGAGAGCAGAAGCCACGTTCTTTAGCAAATTAGATGCATCAGCTGGGATTTGGCAGAACCTCCTGAGCACAGGACTCCAAACCTGCACTTAACCACTTACTGGGACAGTCTTTCAAGAAGTATTAAGTGTTCCTATTAAGGACACATACATGTTGCAGCATTAGGAAATCTTTCTGGAGGGAACACACATGCTGATAACATACTGCTTCTAGGTAGCATTAGGCTTGAATATTTAGAAATTATTTGGAAAGCACCAGAAATAGGATCCACATAGATAAAATGAAAGACAAAATAGGAATTCAGAAGTGAAAGGTACACATTGCTGCTGAGCTGGAACATTCTAGCCATCCAAAGAGCACAGAGTGATTATCAGAGAGCACTCCTTCACACAGACACAGGTTAGGTAGAAGCTGAGCTCAAAGCTTTGAATGGATGCTGACACTGCTCCTGGTATTGCTGCTCTGGGATCAGGTGGTCAAGCCCTCTGCTGAGGCACAACCAGGCTGTAAGTCACATTGCTGTAGAGAAGGGACAGAAAAGCTCCTGGTATTATATGTCCGAAAAGCCAAAAAGTTATACTAGCCACAAAGGAGTATCTAAACACAAGTTTATAAAGGGCTGTTGGGCTCCACATGTAACTCCACAAAACACAATGACATTTGCTCACAAGTTCGGAACACTCCTGAGCTACACTCATGAACTGCAGTAAACAAAGGTAAACAAAAATGAGCCCCTAAAAATGGGACTATTACTTTTCCTTTGAAAATACGAGACTTACTTGGTCCTAAGTTCCTAGCTAGAACATCAGTCAGTACTTACTGATGTCCTCCTCAAGCAAAAGAGCTGAGATGTATTCATGCTTCTGGGACAAACAGCCTCTTTCAGTGCCATCAAAATGTTCCTGGGGCAGGGGAGTGGAGGGAGGACGTTTAAGGAACACAGGGATTACAACAGAGAGGGGATTTTCTCTTTTTGGCAGTGCTTAGTCTCCCAGACTTCTCTCTGTGTCTTTCTTTCTCTTCTGCCATTTCTTGCACCTTACAGAGCAGCACAGGTAATTGTGGACATTCCAGTTGTGGCATTTCTGATTTTCAGTGCTCTTCACAATGCTACCCAAAATGAAGCTGTCACTGTGTGTAATCTTTAATTAGCTGCAACACCTCTGAGGTGGGGAGTGCCTCTTCCGACATGTGGCTCTGATACCCTCCACAAAGCTCCATCACAGCAGAAATACCTAGATTTTCTTCCCTCACAATGTTGGTTTTTTTAACAGCTTGATCAGGTGTACAGGACTGCCTGAAGGAGAAGTTGGGAAAGGATTGCCATGTATTCCCCCATTTGCAAAGGAACCCGTTTCCCGATTACACTGGTAACTGGTGATTGGTACATGGGGAGAGGAACTCTGCAGTTTCCCCTGTTCCCTAGGCTAGCTCTCTGTGTGCACCAGCCCTTCTGGCCTGCCCCCCACAAAAACCAATGCCATTCCTAGCTAGCCTACAAACAGGAAAGAGGAGGTGTTGCAGGAGACAGAAAAGGAGGATGTGTACAGCATGGGGAGTCAGCAAACAGTCCTGTGGGGGGAGGAGGACCCCATGCTGACTTTCATAATTTCCCCCCCCTTCCTCCCCCGAGGATGTCTCTTCTTCCATTTACCTAAGTATACAGCCATGGGCAGGGAAGGAGTCACCCACGTGTTTAAAAAAAAAAAAAAAAAAGGGGAGAAGATTGAGGAAAAATAAAGATAACAACAGGATGGAGGTTGCTTTTAAGATAATCACAATCTAGTTCAAAAATTAGAGGATACCCTATATTCTTTACCCTTATCGATTGATTATTTGATAGTTTTCTTTGCTGCAAGCTCCTTGACACAGAGAAAACAGAGCAGAGGGAGAATGCAGGGGAAGAAAAGGAGGTCCATGGCAGAGCAGGCTGGGTGATCACGGTGGAACTGAAACTGCATGAAACCTACTTAACTGAGTTAAGCAGCAAAGACAGTCCATCCTTCACACAGTAAAGAGAGCACAGGGGAGAATACCGCTTGTTCAAGAATAATTATTGCTGCAAGAATATTTCTATATGTACAATTAAACTCTTCTTGAAATACTACTGAAAAAATTAAATATCAAGTTTGCTTTTAATTAAATCTCAGCTTGTATATGCCCCTACTTTGGAGGGAGATGCAAAAAGAGATGGAAAAAGTTAATTTTTAATCCAGTCTCTTGTTCTCTTTACAAAGGGTGGGAAAGACAATGAGACTATGCTTAAACTGAAAAATAAACTCCCGGACTACCCAGAAGAGGCTTTCTTAGCAAAGGGATTTGCTAACAGTTTGTTTCCTGCAGAACAGGATAGTCAAAAGGCAATTTTAAATCTAATGTCGGCAGAGGTACATGAAATGACACTGAGGCTTAGAAATGCCGCTGAGGGTGGAAATGGAGCCTGAAAGGAGGCAGTTTGTTTCATCTCTTATAATCAGTACAGAGAGCAGTAAGGGCCCAGATCTCAGTAATCTAAAGTTCATTGTTATATGATTGATGAAGGCTAAACATTTATTTATTTAATTATTTGTATTCAGATCTTTAGAAATTATAAGGACCCTCACCCACTCCCCTTTAAGTGGTTATTCTGTGGAAATAAGATAGGTCTGAATGTGTTCAGATCCAAAACAGTGCCAGAGAAAATGGGTGGACAACTGCAAAGCCTTTCCTTGGCCTTTCCAGCAAGGCCTGTTCTTTTCCAAAATGAGTTGCAAGACTTGCTTGACTCCCACTACCAGCAAGGGAAAGCCAACCACCAATCTCACTGGTTAGCCTGAGACCTGGAAGATTGGGCAGAGAAGGAAGAAGAGATCTTCCCTGCCCCTCTGAAAAAGAGATGAAGTAGAGAGACCTTCTTGGCCCTGGATCTGTACTGTTAAATCTGGCCAGGAGCTGCTGCTGATTTTATCACTGCTGCAAACTACAAGGTCCAGTAAATCCACTGCACTCACAGCCTTCTTGTTGGTGGCAGATGAAGGAATTTTGGTACACGTTGAGCAATTACTTCACCTGTGTATTCAGTATGGACTGTAACTTGGAAACAATGTAATTTCCTTTTTTTGACGTGTATTTTCAAAAAGGACTATGTGACACCTTAGAAATACAAGTACAACCAAAGGGAAGCTTCCAAGAAAGAGATCTGGAGTTGCACCAGAACCTTGATGGTACAGTTGGGTAAAAGAACAGGTTGGATTGGAATGGGGGTAAGGGAAATCCCCAGTATTACATTATCTTATAATGCCACTGCAAGATTCATAATTTCACATGTTTTCCCTTCACTTTCATATTCTAAAGCCAAAAGGGGAAGGGAGAATCACAGCTTTACTCTAAAAAGCAAACTCCTGTCCCAGATGGATACAGAACAGCTGGAAGTCAAGAATCCTAGGAGTTCAGAAAACAGGAAGATAACTACTACCTTATCCCCAATATGTATTAATTTTATGAGCTCATGATCTTAAAGCAATTTTAGAATTTCTGAATATTTCCAACCAGCAGTGTTATGAGGCATGAGTTGACTGTTTTTTAGACATTCAGACTTCTATATTTATGAATTTAAACACAGGAATATACATTCCTGTAAAATTAAGGTCTGATTAATATTTTTGAGATGTTGAGAAGCAAATTGGCAAGCTCAGAAATTGTGGAAGGGAAATGAATAAATATAGGGGCAAGAAGTATTCTAAATGTCTACAATCCAAGAAAAGGTAAAGCTAAGGATATATGGACTTACAAAATTTACACAGGGACAAATCTAAAACTTAAATATTATCTAAGTGCAAGCTAGGATTCAATCTGCATCATGGTTTGGTCATGCAAGATCCCAGACTGGAGAAAAAGGTATCTGAACAAGTCAAACCGAAATGCTCAGACAAGTGCTCTGCAAGCTCTGGCAACCAGTAGTGAGGCACTAAAGGCTAAATAGACAAAGTACTCTCAAGGATGGGAAACTTACTCTTTGTCTTTGGAATGAGTCTTCTCTCAAAATAAAAATGGAAAATAACAAAATCTAACTCATGAGCTGAACTCACTATCTATGTGAAAACAGGACAGGTGCTGGTTTGCAATAAACACAATGAGCACGAAGAGTTACAAAGGCCCGGGGACAATAAGAAGTTGGTTATGGCTGCTATTGCTGAAAGCAGGTGGAACAGGTCATGGGACTGGAAAGCTAAAATGAATGATGCTAACTTGCGCTTTCAGGAAAAAATGGCACAAAAAGCCCCCAAGGAAAGGGTAGCCCTCTGTGTAAAAATATGCTGCTACTGGCTATAGACATTTCAAAACCACAGTGCTTCACAACTGCAATTGTAGTGCATAAAACTGAAGGAGAGTTGATTGGCACACATCGAATCATTAAACTATTGGACCTTGCTAACTAACAGGACAAACTGCATTTTACATAGCAATCTAGGTCATGTAGAAAGGAAAAGTCTAAAAAAAAAGTATAGGGGACATTTAATATACACTTTGCGCAGTCAGTAATACAAATTATCTGCATCTAAAAATAACGTAGGACATTTTCTTTACAGATGTGAATAATACACACTGTAAGTCTTCAAGAAACTAGATAAGAAGAAAATAACTCAACAATGTATTTTTATAAATCTTAAACAAATGGAGAAGTTTCTAGGAATCAAAGATTTACCACTACAACTGTGTTTTTTAAAGTGGAAAAGACCAGACACACTCTCTAGCAAGACAATGGAACAACTGGTTTCAGCTCTCTACCAGCAATGACTTGGAGGATTTAACAGTGAATACTGGTCAGCATGGTTTCAGGACAGTAGGTTTCACCAAATAATTTAATAGAATCATAGGGTTATTTAGGCTGGAAAAGACCTCTAACATCACCGAGTTCAGCCTTTAACCCAACACTGCCAAGTTCACCACTAAACCACAGCCCTAAGGGCCACATGTGCATGTCTCTTAAATACCCCCAGGGATGGTGAATCAATCACTTTCCTGAGCAGTCTGTTCCCATTTCCTTACAATAGGATGAGTGGTTTAGTTGGGGCATGGGAGCAATGTTCTTATACTTTGATTTTGCAAGGTTTAGGCTGGGGAAAAAAATTTGAAGAAAAACACTGCCATATGAAATGAACGAAGTTTGTATTACATTAATAAGTACACACCCACAGGTCACAAAATGAGGAAACACCAACAAAATTGGGTTTTAGGATTATGCCATGGAGATCTTAGCCAAATGCTATCCAATATTTGTTTCTAGTGATTTATGCTAACATGGCCTCCTTCCCAACACAATGGACAGATGACAGCAGGCATGGTAAGAAGGCTAGGCTATGTTCACAAATTACCTGGTAAAATGGTCAGAATCCATCCGAGCAAATTTTGTTAACCCACCTGTCCTTAAAAGTCTACCAGAGACTGATTTCTAGGGAGCACATTTGGACTTTTCTAAAAGGCAGGCGCTGCATCTAAACTCTAAGTCAAAGCTTTTGCGGAAAGCAGTGTCTACAAGTCAAATATAACATAGACATATTCATTCATGTAGGCATTCACTACAGCTCTATAGGCAGCTCAGCAAATGATCCTCACTGTCTCCTTATTTCCATTCCAGCCTGTCTCTCCTAAAATCTGGTAAGACAGTTGTGTCTCTGTCACACTTTCATGGAGTGAATACAAATCTGTCTTTCTTCTTTACTTTCAGGTAGGCTTTTAAAAAAGGCCAAATTCCAGAACAGGAACAATCTCTTTTTCCCACTGTCCCAAAGATAACCTTCAAAAAAGTGCAAAATCTCTTTTACAATTCCAGAGAGAAACACACCTTTTCACGTCTAAAGGACAACAATGATTATGTTTTGGAAATGTTCTCAGACACAGGTCTCTCCCTTTATCTTTGGCATGCAAAACCAGACTGAGCCGATGATACCTCTTGAATGTGTAAGATTAAAACAAAGGACAGATAATTAAATGTGAAGATATGCTTGCAGGATGGTGTCATTTTTCTCCTTCATTCACATCCCTACAATTTTAACAATATAAGCAGTGGTTTCAATAGGCAATAATTGTGGCATCCTCACAGTCCCATGCAGGCAAAGAGCTGCAGTCTCGTTTTATTTTTCTTACACCCATGGAGAATTCTGTTTTGTTTTGACAAAGTCTCATTACTTGCCCTCACACACTTGGCTCCAAACATCAAATTCTGCCTCAGCCCTCCAACTTTTTTTCCATTGGGCTGCTTTTTTCTCTTACCATTATGCATTTGTATTGAACAGCTGGAACCAAGAAAGGGCATAATTAATTATTCTTAAATTTCCCAAAGAAAACGTTTTTATTTTTCTCAGTTTGAAATTACTTTTTGGTTTGAGGAAAAAGAGAAAAAAGTGCCTCCCATAAAACCTTGCATACATCTCAAAAACTTAATGGAACATTTTAGGTAAAACAACAGTGTAATTTTTGAAAAGGAGGTGGGTTCAGGCTTTCTTCCTTTCATTTCTAAAATCATATAAAAAGTCTAAACAAGTCACTTCTGCATCTTGGTGTGGAACTGATTTCTTTTATTATCACTTGAGAGCCAGAAGAGAAGAGGACCTCTACCCCTCAAATACCTATTAGCATCCCTGTGAAAATCTACTTGCTGGATTAGCCTATAAACTCCACCTAAGCAAAAATGGAAGAACCACCCAGAAGAAGCAAGAGCAAAAAAAGGGCAACACCTGTGACAACTGGGTTTAGGGCAGATCAGGGTACATGGAGCAAGGTAAAGAGCAGGGAATTCTAAGTACGAGTTGGACCAAGTAGAGAACAGTCAGGCATGAGGGAATATTAGTAGGACAGAGTCTTGATAAGGTAGACGAGTCAGGAACGACCATGAGTTTTGCTGGATATAGATGGGTCAGGGTCTGCCTATGGTTTTAACACTCAGTTCCAGAAAAAAATCCCATTAAAATTACCTTCAGGCCACCCCTGGAAAAATCCCTGCCTCAAAAATCCAAACCAGTATCTGCTTCATGCAAAAACACCCCATCCAATGCCCCTTTGAAGAGAAACAAGGTATAGAATAACATACAGGACTTAATGGTTCAGGGCACATGGGTCGTTCAGCAACAGTGTGTAGAGGGCTACAACTGTAGTGCCAGTACCAGTCCTGGATCTCCACAGAAAAGCAAAGGACTAACACATCTGACAGGAAGAGTCTCAATACCCACAGTGCAGAGAGCCTTTAGAGAAATCCTACTTCTGCTGGATACTAGTTCTGCTAGCTAGGTTGCTAATTTAGCACTCCACCTGTCCAACCACTCATACACATATTGAACAGAAAGGCTTCCTCTCTTTACAAGAGTAGGCAGTGATGCTCAGCATGCCCAGGACACAAGCCCAAAGCCTACTCTTGTAAAGAGAGGAAGCCTTTCTGATGATGTCTAAATCAGCTTTTGGTTCTCAAATATGCCCTTGTAAGAGTAACTTGACAGAAGTATATGGTCACTGCTAACTAGATGCAATAGGTAGATTCTTTTTCCTCTTAAATACAATTTGTTAAATCACTGTGATTATTTAACACAAACATACACTTTTACAAATCTCCATCAAACCCCAAAACTATAGTTTATAGTAGAAACTATAAACTGACAGAAAGATACATTCACTTTACATTCAGAAATGTATTTCAAACTGAAGAGTGCAATATTCTTGTTTTTCATCTGTGACCACATAGTAAGCAGATAATCTGCATCAGTCTGGGTTTAACTTAACAATATCAACATTTTACCACTTTTGCAAAAACAGTAAGTTCCATCAAGCGCATCTCACAATAATAAGCTTTCTAATTTTCCACAGGAAAATGCTTTTCAGGGAAGCAGGAGAGAAAGAAGGAAGAAATTACAGTTAGAAACTTATTGTTTCAACCTTTCTCACAAAAAAATCCCTTCAGTGTAGGCAAGTGGGTTCCACAAGTAGTAAAGGGGCCTTTTGACATCTACACCAAAGCAAGAACTCCCTCATCCTGGATGGATCAATAAATGTGAATTGCACATAAAATATAACAAAGTATGGCTCTTCCTTAAGTTTCTTCTTTGTATGCCACAGAAATGACTTAATATCTGGACTTGTTTATGGAAGAATGTCTAGTTGTATCCAAATATCTAGTTTTTCCTATATTAAAAAAAAAAGAGGAACTGAGTGAGATTAGATATATGAAACCTTGACTACCCATTCATATTGGGGAATTGCAGAGAGATACTAACATGAATTTCTTGACTCATGAAATAGAGAAGGTGGCATTAACTCTTTCACACAGGCAGTTCATCCTCTCAACTGTTTGATGGGTCTTTGAGTTCAACAGATTTGACAAGAGCAAAAGAAAGAAACAATAAAGCATTAGACAGCATGACCAAGCATCCTCTGCCTCTCAGTTACAAACCAACAAATCTGTAGCTCCAATTACAGTCGGAGTTCCATGTCATTATTGCAGTAGTTCTCTAGATAAGCCTTCCCAAAGAGAAGAGGCTTTAGATCACCTGTGTCTAATGCAATAGGCAAGCAGAATTAATGTAAAAATAAAAAGCTTTGAGCTGTCACCATACATCCTGAACCAAAACCAGGAGGCAGATGAACATTTCTTTTTGTTTTGCAATTAATTTTAAATAACATGTGATGTCCTCTGACCTGGTAAAGCTCCTACTCCTCCTTATTGGTTGATCCCCAAACTCCACAAGTTGAAGGAATGACAAATTTTGCTGTATTTCTACATGCATTACAGTGTGAGTCACAGTTAAACCATGCTCAGAATTAAGTATTCCTTGTAGGTGGTGTGGAAACAGCTAATTTGGTGAAAAGCTGTTATGCTAAAATGATCAACTAACAATTCTATTCGTGTATTATACACTATTAGTGTATATCAGACTTCTTGACATGTTTTGGTGGCATGTAACTTCTGTGAAGGTATCGCCTACTTTGGGAATTGATTATTAACTTTAATCCATTTTTAAACTCTACCTACTTTGGTAATTGATTACTAACTTTAATAATTTTTAAACTCTCAAAACAACATTTAGAAAATTTGTTCTTGAACCTTTCCATCACACCAGTGGCCAGATCTTTACAGGGGCTGCACAATTAAAAATACCCTGCTGACCCAGGAGGCGACAGGGCATTGATGTAACCACTATTCAAACTGGTTATTAACTCATTACAAAGCATTCCCCAAGTCTGGCAACTGCTGCACCGTAGCTTAGCGTGGAATACACGTGAGACAGTGATGCCAAAGCATTGAAGCCAAATGGCTTTAGCCTCTTGCTGAAAGACAAAACACTTTGGGTTGCTAAAGACTGCTTGAAAGTCCCAGAATAAACCATCTCATCTCATCATCATGGTCCAAGCACCACTAAAAGCATTCTGTTGTTCTTACTTTTTCCAGTCAAAACCAAAGGCACTCGGCACCCAAAATGTTCATCCTTTGTTCCCAGAGCCAAAATGCCAAAAATGCTGTTTAAAGCTGGCTTGATCTCTACCCCAAGAAGAAAGGACCAACCACTCCATCTTTTTGTTACAATGCTAACTGCACTGTGGGAAACTAAGCCATGCAGTGGTTTGGGATCCACAACCATCAAGTCTTGCATTATGAAAAAAAAAGGAAACAAACCCTCCAAGGAGAAGTGATTTCTGACCCAAAATTTCCCAGAGTGGCCCTACACACTCATCAGAGGAAGCACAGGAAAGAGCAGTGAATTAACAACAGGTCTAAAGTATAATGCAACGTAATTTCAGTTGTTTCTTAAAATGATCATGCTCCAATACCATGTGAAAAATCCAAGAAGCATCTGCAATGATATTCCATGCTTTCCAGGAGAAAGAGGAGGTGAGTGAAGGAGACTGGACAAAGAGGTACTAAGCCTTTGTATTGGCCTCTCGTTGTCGTGCACTCACACTTACCTGACCAAGGGCAGGGAGTGTTGTATATGCCATGGGCTGATTTATCATTCCTTTCTGCTTCATGATGAGCATGCGTTTTTGCTCCTCGCTCAGGTGTGCCATCTGAGCTGGCATCTGTGGCTGCTGGGATTGCTGCTGCTGGATGTATGGCATCATGGGGTTCTTCCCAGGATTTGCCATTGGTGAGGTCATCCTCTGACTCAGTTCAGTATTGAAATGGGTCAGAGGTTTGGTGTTGCCATAAGAAAGCATATTGGGCTGTTTGCTCAAGGAGTTTGTGACCAAGTTATTTGGCTGCTGACTGATCATGTTCATGTGATTTTGAGGGAGGTAGTTATTAATTGTGGTCTTCTGGGGATTGTTTGCCATAGGAGGCACTACTGGGTTTTGGTTGCTAAAGGCTTGAGAGTACATCATTGGACTATTTGGTTTGTCTGCACTGAAGGGTCCTCCGTAGGGGCTAGATGGAGGCCCCACCGGTGACCAGCTTGAGGGCTGATTTGGATGCTGTTGCTGCTTCTGCTGCATGAGCTTGGCTCTTTGCTGCTGCTGGGCTGCCATCTGCTTGAGCTGCTCAGCTGGGGACAGGTCAGCGCTCGGCAGGGACACTGGCCCAGGCCCCGATCCTGCAACAGCCGATGCTGGGTTCATCAGGAAGCCATTTCCAGAGCGTGCCTGCATCTGTCCGGGAGTGTGGGCCTGGCTGGGAGTCTGAGGGGACTGGGCAATACAGTTTGCTGGTGATCCAGCACGGACTGGGGCCGGTGGTGCGCTGGATGCAGAAGCAATGCTGGAGGCTGTGGAGATGTTGGAAAATGGAGGACCGGAAGAAGATGGTCTGACCTGGGGAGACCCTAATGGGACATGAGCAAATGGAGAATGGGATGGATCGCTTTTTACGCTTGCACTCTCCTGGGTCTCTGTGGCAGGCCTGGGAAATTCGGGCTCCTTCTTCTCTTCAAAGTCTTCATTGAACAAATCCTGTATATCATCTTCTGGGACAGTGTTCGCCAGCTCATCTATGAGCTCCTGCCACTCCTGATCATTTAGGTTAATGTCTGAGAAGAGCTTGTTCTGATTTGAAAGAGATGTTTCAGAAGTGTCTATGCAGCTGGAGTCATCCAAAGGCTCTTGCTTTAGTTCCTTGTTCTGCAGGATGTTAAAACTATCATCCAGCTCATTGCAGCCATTAACAGGGACCTTTATCTCGGAAAGCCCACCATTTTCACCCAAGCCTTCTAGACCACTCCTGTGACTTCCACTGTTCTGCAGGGGCAGAGAAGCTTTCATGTCAAGCTGGTGAAGAGGAGAAACAGCAGGCAAAGGTAAATTAATGGGCAAGCTGTTGATTGCCTCAATGCTTGACACATCCTTTCGTGTCCGCTTGCTGGTCGGAGAAAAGTTCCCATCACAAACTCCGTTCTGCTGTTCTCCATTGAGAGGTGAACGTGTGCCTTCCAACTTCCTTTTGACTGTCTCTTGAAGCTTAAAGAAAATAAGAGGAAAGAAAAAATTAACCATTTGCAGATGCAAAAAAAGTGCTCATGGGCACTGTGACAAGATACTCCTCATCAAGCCAGTGACAGTAAGTTTTAAAACTGATTAGGAAGTTCCTCTGATTTCATTCTTATGCTTGATCAATTTGAAAACACAGTATAAAAAAACCCAAACAACCAAACACCTCCCCCTGCCCCAAACCAAACCTTCCCTTGACTAGGAAAGCAGAACCGTAAAATAAGTCTGTGCTTTCCAAGCCAAGTCTGTGCTAACTTCCAAGAAATTTAGGGAGCAAGTTGACTAATTCAGCTTGTTAGTGCCTAATACAGGGATGAGATTTAAGCAGTGTGCCTAACACAGTGAGGACTCTTAAATTGGAACAAAAAAAGAAAAAAGGAATCACTAAAATTTACTTTTCCCTCTGAAATTCTTTTTGTTGGAAGTTTCTAGAAGCTTCTTTAAATATAACTGCAATACAATTGATTGACTACTTATATTGAAATGTGTTGTTGACAAAAAACATTTTTAATATAGTTTCATTTGATTAGCCCTCTGTTCTTGGCTAACATATTGAGAATCACTTTTAAGGGAGGAAAAAATATATCCAGCCTAGAAAATAGAAGGCACTTTGCATAACGTTAACTCAATCAAATAATGAAAAAAAAGGAAATCAGCTGTGTGCTAGGAGCTAACATAAAATGTAAATAGCTAACAGAAATAATAGCAAGATAAGTCTCCAGAAAAGCAAATAAATTGGAATATAAGAATTTTATAAAATATAATGTGTTAACATCAGCTTTAAGTCAGGTTAAAGAAGCATAGCAAAGAACTGTAACAAGGTACAGTCCTCCCCACTCACACCCAAGTTGAGTCCTTCACTTACGTACCAGGCTAAAAAAAGCATCTCTCTTCAGCTAAGGCAAAAAACAATAGTGGGGAGGAGAGGAAGCAAAGAGGTCACAGCTCTAGCAAATGCCTTCAGGACACACTTGCATCCTTGATACTAGAACAATAGAAGACAAAATACTGAAAGATTTTATCAATTTTTAAAGTATTCTTACTGGTAGGAAAGTCCCAGATACGAAGCTCCCACCCCTTCCCTAACCTAGAGGTCCTCAACCTTCTTTCTTTTCACAATCCAGATCCCATTTATTTCTCCCATCCCAGAGGGCTGGTTCCCCTTTCATCCCATGTATAAGACAGGCAAGCAAATCCATATCTTGCTCAGGATTTGGAGGGAGTGGTTCTGGGAAGGCTGTGCCCTCCTCCTGCCCCTCAGGCCAGCGTGGCCTGTTTCAGCACACAATGCAGAGGGATGTGGCTGGCACAGGCATTGCTGCAGCCACAGCTGAGCATGCATGGGACACCAAGCTACTGGTGAGGCTGCTCTTCTGCAGAGAACCAAGCAGAAAGGCAAGGCTGTGGGTCTAAGCAGACCATCAATTCTTTGATTTGCACTGGAGCAGAACAGTTTTTAATGTAGGAAATCAATTAACATGTGAATAAGAGTTGCCAGTGGGTCACTGTTGGCATAAGTGACTGAGACTTTGCTGCCTGTTCTGCCTTGCACAAAGCCAGCATGTGCCAAGCTCCCACAGGCAGAAATTCCTCCACTTCTTGACTTCTGTGGTGCCACACAGACCAGCCGAGTGGTGACCACAGCCTCTGCCACATGGCTGATCTCTTCCTCTGGTGTCTGCTCTTAAAACTCTGAATTTGGAGAGTTGTGGATGTTGATCTTGGAGATGAGAAAGTCCTGGGCAGATCTTTATAGCACCTTCCAATTCCCAAAGGGCACACAAGAAAGCTGGAGAAGGACTATCTCCAAGTGATAGGCTAAGGGGGAATGGCTTCAAACTGATAGAGTGTGGGTTTAGATATTAGGAAGAAATTCTTCCCTGTGAGGATGGTGAGGCACTGGCACAGGTTGCTTAGAGAAGCTGTGGATGTCCCGTCCCTGGAAGTGTTCAAGGCCAGCCTGGATGAGGCTCTGAGCAACCTGGTCTAGTGGAAGGTGTCCCTGCCTATGGCAAGGAGGTTGGAATTAGATGATTTTTAAGGTCCCTTCCAACTTAGACCATTCTGTGCATTTATGCCTGTGCAGCACTGCCTCTGTGCACCCTGAGACTCTCCCCTCCCCAGTTTCTGGAGATGAGGGAACAGCCCAGCCAGTGGTTTGCATACGAAGTTCCTCTCCCTGTGTTGCAGGCTGTGATGAGGAACCAGCCTGCAGCAATGTGGAGGTCAGGAAGGCTGTGAGCATATTTTGGGCCTCCCTATCAAGTCCCTGTCACTGTGTTACCACTCCTCTCCCACCTGCAGCAGCTCTTGTCCCCATGAGCTCTGCAGATGCAGGTGGGAATGCACACTGTGCCACTCTCTCTGGATTAATGCCTGGCATAGACAGGTTTATCAGCCATAGTCTGCAGGAACCCACTAGGCTGCAGAGCGCAGAGCCCTGCAGGAAAGGACTACCTTCTCAGCTCTGTGCCACGGCAGCAGAGCTCTGGGTGCTTGCCCAGAGGTGGTAATTGCCTCAATCTGTGCCAGTTAGCAGCCATGTGGAAAGGAAGTCAACACCCAAGACTAGTGTGAAGGATCAAAATCAGATCCCACAAGGGGACTTATGGTATAGGTCTCACCTCTGCTCCCTCCCTACCCTAAAAACCCATCTTAAGCTGAACACCAGTGTGTGTGACATTACAGCTCCCTGCTGCTTTTTGAGTTGTGTATCTGCCGTGCTGCAGAATCCTACAGTTGAGTTTGTTCCACTGATCTTTATATAACCCTGGATCAGACCCTGGAGACAGGAAAGGATGGTACAGATGCGGTAATGGCACAGCAGCACAGCTCCAGGGCAAGAAAAGAAAAAGCATGAGCTGGCCTCAAGTGCAGGTGGTCAGTTGATATAATGGGTTAAAATAGCATATTTAAATATTGCGCTAACGGGCCACTCACGCAATTTACAGCTGAAATCACCCATTTCAACTCCTAAGCCATCTCACTACAGAGTCACTATTGCCACATCAGAAAAACATTCACCAAACAGCAAGTGACTCAAGACCAAACTCAATGGGCATACACAGGCAAAAACAGGATTTGAAGAAATGTTCAAAATATGTCATGGCCCTTTACCCCAAGTTCATATTGACCAAATGCTGGGTTAAAGTAAGAACGGGACCTGGTGGCAGGCTTCTCATCATGAAGTAAAGTTCCTATAAGGAAAAGATGGGAAAAAAGTTGTCTTAAGGCAGGGAGTAGTCAGAGTAATTATCTCCTGAGGAATACAAGCAAACTGACTCCATACATTTTGCAAGTTTGAATGAATCCTTGACAAAATACTGGTAAGAGTGATATGCTTTCACATGGTTTCACGCTTTCAGGTTTATTTTATCCTGAATCTATCACCTTATTTGTATATGAATGTTCACCAAAAGAATCTATCTAGTCTGGCAAATAACCAGCCCTAAAAATATCAGTTCCTAAAGTTTCATCATGTGCTGGAACTTGGATGTCCTCCTCTACAAATATACAGTGACTTTAGTGAAAGTAAAAGCAGGCCCAGTATATAAATATTAATAAACATGTTTATTATGCATTACAACAAAAAGCAGCTTGACATGGAAACTATTTTCTATCAAATATGAAGCTTACAGAAGTTGTGCCTTGTTGCAAAAAGAAATTAAACCTCTTCTAAGTTTGTACCTCCACATTGTTCTCCTTCAGAGACTTTAGGACTTGGTAGGTTAACAGGCACTAATCTTTTTATTTTCTTTTTTTGCTCATTGAAAAACTGTAGGTAGACAAAAACTTAACATGAAAGGTTTGTTTGAAGGCAACATGCTGGGTACAACCTTTGCAGGTGGGGAAGCACCTTGATTCCAGCATTTTGGAGGAGTTGGGAGCCATAACAATAGATGTATCTTCTTTTTCTGAGGCACAACACAGAAATACCCTTATCAAATGATTTCAATGAAAACTTTCCTTTTCATATCTTGATTTCATTCCCAATCACCATGTTAACTCTTGGATGGTTTGGATATCCTACACTGAGCATATACTGGCAAACAGTTTACCACCACCAGGATTCCACAGTGTCTTAGACTAAAACCTCAGCACTTCCCTCTATAAACACAATCCCTGAAGTAAAATAGTATCTCTTAAAGTACCCTCCTTCTCCTTCCTAGTACAAATACACAGTTTGTGCATGTTTTACAGCATGCATCATGAAGATATTAGCAGGAGCTGAGAGATTTATGTCTAGGAACAGAAGGCTGTTGCCACATAAAAAAAAAGGAAAATGTTAAAATCAAAGGAAAATATTAAAATAAAACAACCCCCTTGCCAGCTTCATAAGCCTTTAGCTTTAATCACACAAAATATTTGGCTGATGAATCTTCATTTCACAGCGGTTTTCTACCCCAAAGCAAAAGAGCGTGAAGCAGGACTCTCGATTCTTTATATGCCTTTGGAGAAACTCCAGTTGCAGAGTGAGAAAAGGTCAAATTTGGCACGTTGACTTTTTAAATCACTTTCAGTTGGAGGAGAGGCAGGGGGACAGAAGCTGTGCACGCAAATGCACACTGACCCGAACAGTCTAATCCAACCCATCCTGAAATCCTCGGCAGAGCTTCTTGGACATGCCGTGACAGACCCAATAGATAAACAAGACTGTGTGGAGGCTGTTGGCAGGGCTTTCATCTGTGAGGAGAAGCTGCTCCGCTTCATCTCACCAGCAGCAATTCATTTTTCAAAAGAAATGAGACAGAGGTACTGTTGTTATAGCAACAGCTGAGCCACTCACTAGCCCATCCTCCACTGTGGAGCTGCCTTTGGTGGGTGGCTGTTCCAGTCGTCCATGGGGAGTGACTGGGGCTGTGGCAGCAGAATAGTCATTTCATTGCTTCTTAAAAAAACCCCAACACAAAAACCAGGGGGAGGTGGGGAAGCCGAGAGGCTAAATTCTCTCTATGCCAATAGAAGTTGGACATGATTCACAGGGTCTAACACAGGTCCACCTCTCCTCTGTGAGCCCCCAGATGAGGCTGATATCACTTTTACAGATGTTTTTGTGTACCAGCTACATGTAGCCACTGACTTTCCCTAGGGCAGCTCCAGCCACTTCAATACAAGGACAACAACTCTGAGAGGTCTGGTCCACTTGGCTCCCCAGCTCTGCTGGAACATGCCCTGCTCTGGAGCTATCTTTGCTCCCTGTGGAAAAGCAGAGAAACTAGCCAATGCCGAAATTCTTCCACAGAGAATATGCATGTGTAGAAAAAACAAGAGTTATCATCTTCTCCACATGCTCTTCTGTGACTCTTTCTGTTAAAAATTGTTCTTTTCAGTTCTTCATGTTGCATGAGTCTGGCCCACCAGTCATCATGACCTTCAGTTCCTTTCCATGAAATGAATTCAAGTCTTGGCCCTTCCTCCAGGGTTTCTACTCTCCCTTCCATCAGTGTGTCTGTTCCTGAGTTTGCCCCACCTTTCTTCTCCCTTTTTCTGCTAGAGCTTCTCCAGAAAGATCTTGATACTTTTTACCTCCAACAGGGAGTACTTACCATGAGCTCTGCCAAACACCACCCCAATTCAGCAGCCTCCAGCCTGCAACCTGATGACTGAGTCAAGTTTGCTACTTAACTTGTGCTGCACACAAATCCTATCAACAATTTAGGAAGTGTCCCAGGGGTGGCCGTGAAGTGACACTAAGCAAGTGGATTTGACAAGACAGCATCTGAGATCAGTAAGGAATAATCAGCATTGCCATTTGCATGCCAGCAATTCAGCTTCAGCGTTTGAAAAGATTTTTTGCACTCACCTCCTTGCTGTATCACCTCTGACACTGCCATTCTAAAGTCAGTGTTGCCAGAGTGCCACTGCCTGAGGTACAGCCACATCTTGTCACCAGTGTTTTAAGTCCACCAGCTCCATAGTGGCCTCCCAATGACACCTGCTCCAGTGTCCTGCAGAGGTGGTGGGGATCACAGGACCTGTTCCAAAAACCCGTTGGAACTGACCTCAGACAAGCAGCCAAGCAAAGTGGAGGCGAGTTACATATCACCACTTCCCACAAATGAAAGTATTTCATGCATCCAATCACTCCCCTACTATTTGAATTTCCTCATGCTGCTGAAAGCATGGCACTGATGCCTGCTAACTCGCAGGATGAAGCCTGATGTAGCAAATTGATTTTGGAGCACAACTGCTCATTTAAAGCACATGCTGTGCTCTTCCATGCTAGGCCTGGCTGCCCAGCTCTTGTTGGCCAGGGCAATGTTTCAGATATGCAGGAAATTCACGTGAAATCTGTCTGAAGTTGGTAAAATCTCATCCTGCCAACCTAGCCAGTAACCTGTACAACTCTGCAGGCTCACAGAGTAACCTCTGCCCCAGGGAAGGGGTCAACCTTTTGCCCCTTACGCTGCAAAGGGCTGCTGGGGACTCTTGTCATCACCGTTGTTTTTGCCATCAGTCACCAGAAGAACGAAACACCTCGCAGTAATAGAAAAATGATGATCAAGGCACTGGTTAAACCTGCAAGAGCTAACAGGGAGAAAACCAACCTACTTCCTCACATTTTAGCCAGTCAGACAGAAAGGGTTTCTCACTGAAGAGTGAGAGTAAAAAGTCATGGTGCCTGGATGCAAAGTTGAACCTGAGTTGATGGACAGTCTTTTAGACTAATGACGCTTCTCGCAATTTACGTATTTAAACCGCGTGGAAAGGCGGGAATTGCCTTTTGTCCCAGCTCGCCTGCCGGAAGGTGGGGGGGCCTCAGAGCCTCCGGGCCCCGCTGGGCCAGGCCGGGCCCCCTGCTACCTTCCCCTTTTCCCAACGCCGCGGCACGGACCCTGGATCTCTGGGGGAGGAACTATCCCAGAGCCGCAGGCAGCTAAAACCAGCCATAGTCTGCCACACAGCTAAACCCATCTGGCGCGACTTCTTGGGACTGGTGGCTCCCTCTCCTCTCCACGCGGAGCTGGTGGAGCCAGCAGGAGCCAGTGGAGCCTCCTTTCTGCAGTCAGCACACTTGGCGCTAAACTGAGGAAGACACCATGCAGCCAGCAGCACAGAGGGAGCGAGGCTTTCTTCGACTGTAAAGCCAGAACAAGAACACTCTTCAGCATGGTGGTTTCAGAGCCAGAGAGAAAGAGAAAGTGAGTCATGTGAGACAAAGCTGAAAATGGCAACCGGAGAAAAGAGGGTGGTGCCGCGTTTTTCGCGCATAGCTTAAAAAAACTTTCTTGCCTGCCGTGGTAAGAAACTGTAATATCACAATCTGTTTGTCTCTTTAATCCATTTGAAGTACATGGGGGGATGGAGAATTCATGTGTGGCCCGTGAAGACTCTGAAGAGTGCCTATGCCAGGCTATATAAAAGCAGTGAGAGGCTTTTAGAGACTTGTGGGGAAGAAGGCCTTTGTGTTCGGGTCAAAATAACTCATCCTTAAAAAGATTAATAACCCCATGTGATGGCCCATGTTTGGCAGTGTGAAGGAACTGAGATTTTTCATGGAAGAGATGTTTTTACACCAGAGCAGATTGTTTCTTTCTGGGTGGGTCTGCTGTTGGTGGCAGTTTAGGAACCACATGAAGCAGAAGAAACCCTTTTTTCCTTAAGCATAAAAGAGAGACTTTTCAAGAATTGCAACACTGACTAAAACCCCAGGTTCTGTTATCCTTTGTGCAAGTTGAGTATAAGTGAGAGAAGTGCTGGAAAAAAGGGGAGGTTTGGTTTAATTTTTTGTTATTTCTTTTTACTTTTAATTCTGTTAGTAATAAACTTTTTTTCTTTGTACAGCAACTGTTTCAGTTTGAACCTGTTTTACCTCGCAGCTCTCAAGTTTTCCTCAATATTTTCTTATTTTCCCCTTATGAAAATAACAGATTTTGTGTGCTTGACGCTTAGCTGCGTCAAACCACGACAAGAGCACAAATTATTTAATGGATGGAATGCTGTTATCATTGTCAAAGAGCCTTCCTGCCCAAGTATATGATCTACATGTATGTATGATCTACTCCTCTTCAGATCCATCTAATTTAATCTTGCTTCGGCCCTGTACTAGTTTGAAAACGAACCAGTGGGAGGCACCAAGTCAGAATAACAATTTAATAGGGAAATTAAAGAAAAGGAAAAAATAAAAGAAAACCCTGGTTCAAACTGACAGAGTCAGGATACAACCTGACACCCTGTTAGTCAGGGTGGTGGTAGCAGTCTGGTAGAATGGTGGCTGCAGTCCTCCTGAAGTGGTGGATGTGGTTCTGTTGAAGCAGTGATCCTGTAGAAGGGTCTGCTCTTCCTCGGAAGGTTCAGTGGTGGCTATGTAGCTCCTGTCCTCTGGAAATCCAGTGGAAAGGGTTGTCTCTGGTGTTCGGAATCTCAGATTATATCCAGGATGGAATGCTTGCTTGGTTCCTCCCTCTGGGTGGAGCATCTCACAATGGGATGATGAGTCATGAGGCCAAGTGTTGATTAGGCTCATTAACAGAAGATGGTCCAGAGGGAGTTATCTCTGAGTCATGCAGCAGGGCATTGATAGGCCATTAACAGAAAGATAGTCTGGAGGCAGAAGGCAAGGAAACACTGCCCCACCTGATTTCAACAGCTCATGCGGATGGTAATGGAATACACTGCAACCCAGGACATTATCCACCCCTTATTCTATTACCATCTACATCATCCCAAATCAATACCGTCCTTAAACTCTACACACACACACACACACACATACATACATATACAATGAAACCCTACAACGGGTTTCCCCATCTTTCTGCATTACCTGCCAAGTGTAACCGGGTCCTTGAGCAAAGACAATCCTACGGATGGGTTTGCCTTTGCCTTACGTGGGATTAATCCAAACAGTCTTTCCTAAAATACCTCTCAGGTGTACCACAGGGACTCTATCTCCATCCACTGTGTGCAAGGGTTCAGACTCAGTGGGACCAGCTCAACTGATGGACCCTTGGGTATTGACCACCCAGGTGGCCTTTGCTAAGTTCACTTCCCAATTTTTGAAGGTCTCCCCACCAAGTGCCTTTAAGGTGGTTTTAAGCAGTCCATTGCAGCGTTCAACTTTCCCAGCAGCTGGTGCATGATAAGGGATATGATATATCCATTCGATACTGTGTTCTGTGGCCCAGGTGCTTATGAGGCTGTTCTTAAAATAAGTCCCATTGTCTGACTCAATCCTCTCAGGGGTGCCATGTCTCCACAGGACTTGCTTTTCCAGGCCCAAGATGGTGTTCCGGGCTGTAGCATGAGGCACAGGTTAAGTCTCCAGCCATCCAGTGGTTGCTTCAACCATGGTCAACACGTAGCACTTGCCTTGGTGGGTCTGGGGAAGTGTGATGTAGTCAACTTGCCAGGCTTCCCCATACCTATACTTTGACAGTCGTCTACCGTACCACAGAGGCTTCACCCGCTTGGCCTGTTTGATTGCAGCACAGGTCTCACAACTGTGGATGACCTGTGAGATGCTGTCCACGGTAAGGTCCACCCCTCAGTCACGGGCCCATCGGTATGTTGCATCTCTCCCCTGATGACCAGAGGCATCATGGGCCCAACGAGCTAGGAATAATTCTCCCTTGTGCTGCCAGTCCAGATCCACCTGAGATACTTTCACCTTGGCAGCTTGGTCCACCTGCTCATTGTTGCGATGCTCTTCATTAGCCCGAATCTTGGGTACGTGCGCATCCATGTGTCGAACCCTCAAGGTCAGCCTCTCTACTTGGGCGACAATGTCCTGCCAAATCTCAGCGGCCCAGATTGGTTTTCCTCTGCGCTGCCAGTTGGCCCTCTTCCACCTTTCCAGCCAACCCCACAGAGCATTGGCTACCATCCATGAATTAGTGTAGAGGTAGAGCTTTGGCCACTTCTCTCTTTCAGCTATGTCCAGAGCTAATTGGTCAGCTTTGAGTTCAGCAAATTGGCTCGATCCGCCTTCTCCTTCAGTAGCTTGTGCAACTTGTTGTGTGGGGCTCCATACAGCGGCTTTCCATTTCCAGATAGTGCCTACAATTCGGCAGGAACTATCAGTGAAGAGGGCATATCATCTTTCAGACTCCGGTAGCTCATCACATGGTGGGGCTTCCTCGGCACAGGTCACTTGCTCTTCCTCTCCTTCAGAAGATAATCCAAAAGTCTCACCTTCAGGCCAGTTTGTTATGATTTCCAGAATCCCAGGGCGATTCAGGTTTCCAATACAGGCACGCTGCGTGATGAGGGTGATCCATTTGCTCCAAGTAGCATCGGTGGTGTGATGCGTGGAAGGAACCTTTCCCTTGAACATCCAACCCAGCACTGGTAGTCAGGGTGCCAGAAGCAACTGTGCTTCTGTGCCAATTACTTCTGAGGCAGCTTGAACTCTACCTGGCTAGAGGAAGGGCCTCTCTATTCCTGGTCATGGTACACGTTGCTTCCTTCTGGTGAATATGCTCCCGAGATCCCTTCAAGAGGATCGGTCACATTATCATTCCTATACCATCTGGAGTTCTGTGCATGAGAGACTGGAGCAGCGTTGACTCTAGATGAGCTTCTTGTGGTAGTTGTCCCTCTTTTTAGTTCACGTACCCTGGCTGCTAAGGAGGAGGTGGGTTTTCCATGCCACTTACTCATGTCTTCTCCATGTTCCTGAAGGAAAAACCAGAGATTATCTCATGGAGTGTATCCTCTCTCCCTGGTTGGGGGACGCCTGCTCCTAATGGCAGAGACTCTTGTTGGTTCTGGCAAGATGTGGTAAATTTCTTCCTTAAGTTCCTTTTTCAGTTTCTGATGGCCTTCTTCAATCAAGCTCCGGACTTGCTCAGCCAGCCTTGTTTCCATGGATGAGACGTGGGTGCGAAACGGGGCTGTGACAGTGTCCTCATAAATCCTCAGTTTGTTGACCAAGATGCCCACCCTGTCCTCACCTTCCCTCCATTGCAGCGTTGCCAGGTAATGGGAGTATATCTCTGGTCCAAGACGTGTGAATCTCAACCACACCTGTGATGTGCACTGGACACCATCTGGGCTCTTAGGAAATCTCTTGTCTTCTGAGAAAATTATTTCCAGCACAGCCAATTCCCTCAGGCACTGGATACCTTGTTCCATTGTGCTCCATTTTCATTGGTGCACCTGGAGGTCTTCTTTACAAAGGTACCTGTCCCTTACACTTGTAAGCAGTCGCTGCCAGAAGCTGAGAGTTTCTTGGGTTCTCCCGATCCCCTGGTCAATCACCACATCCCAGGACAGAGATCCCAGTTGCCTGGCCTCACTTCCGTCCAGAATGGTGTCATTGGCTGCAGTGTCCCAGATGCGGAGCAGCCAGGTCAGGATGGACTCGTTTGTCTGGTGGGTGAATTTCCTCCGCAGGTCACGCAGCTCACCCAGGGATAGCAACCAAGTGATGATCTCTGGCTCTGTTTCTTCTGCTGGGTGCGAAGGTCCTGCTGCATCCTCGTTGGTCACTATGCGGACTGATTTGCTTTTTGATTTCTTCTTCTGGACGGGGGCAACTGCAATCGGTTTAGGCTGTTCTGGTCCACTGACAGTTTGCGTGGAGACGCTGATGGTGCTTTTGGTTCCTTTCTCCTCTGTGTCAGTTTGCTTAGACATGGATGCTGTTGTTTTGCATTTGGTTTCTTTCTCCTCTGTGACAGTCTGCGTAGAGATGGACACTGTTGCTTTGCTTTTGGTTCCTTTCTCTGTGACAGTCTGCGTAGACGTGGACACTGTTGCTTTGCTTTTGGTTCCTTTCTTCTTTGTGAAAGGCTGTATAGACATGGTGTTTGTTGCTTTGCTCCTTTTTCCCTCCTCCTCAAGCAGACGTTGCACCACACCAAGTAGTGTTTTGTTTCTAAGCATGGTGTACACAATGAAGGCCATAGAGAAAAAAAAGAATAGAACTGACAAGAAGATCATACCATCCTTAACATCCAGAGGGAACTCAATATTTTCAAAAACTGCTGTGCCTGGCCTGAAAGGCTGGAAGAAACCACTCTCTACTCTTCCCACCAGGGGCTGGGTGTGATTGCTGAGGAGATCCCAGACATAGCAGCCCAGACTAGGACAGCCAAACAAAACTGAGTATATATTCCGAATGGTATTCATTGCCTCGCAGGTTATTATGCTATAGACATAATAAACCAATAAAGAAATTCTTATACCATTCCCTGGTTTTAACAGGAGTAATACAACAGGCAGGTAGTTCCCCATGTGAGGAAAAATATAGAGACCAGGATACAGTATCCATATAGACAAGCTGAGCACCACGGTGAATAGGTTTCTGTTTATACAAAATTGTAATTCTGACTTTCTCTCAGAGCAAGCCCCACACTGGGCGCCAAAATATGTACTAGTTTGAAAACGAACCAGTGGGAGGCACCAAGTCAGAATAACAATTTAATAGGGAAATTAAAGAAAAGGAAAAAAATAAAAGAAAACCCTGGTTCAAACTGACAGAGTCAGGATACAACCTGACACCCTGTTAGTCAGGGTGGTGGTAGCAGTCTGGTAGAATGGTGGCTGCAGTCCTCCTGAAGTGGTGGATGTGGTTCTGTTGAAGCAGTGATCCTGTAGAAGGGTCTGCTCTTCCTCGGAAGGTTCAGTGGTGGCTATGTAGCTCCTGTCCTCTGGAAATCCAGTGGAAAGGGTTGTCTCTGGTGTTCGGAATCTCAGATTATATCCAGGATGGAATGCTTGCTTGGTTCCTCCCTCTGGGTGGAGCATCTCACAATGGGATGATGAGTCATGAGGCCAGGCGTTGATGTACTCATTAACAGAAGATGGTCCAGAGGGAGTTATCTCTGAGTCATGCAGCAGGGCATTGATGGGCCATTAACAGAAAGATAGTCTGGGGGCAGAAGGCAAGGAAACACTGCCCCACCTGGTTTCAGCATCTCATGCGGATGGTAATGGAATACACTGCAACCCAGGACAGGCCCAATAGGGTAAACACTGACAAAGCAGTAACCTTGTTGCTTTGGGAGTGCCAGCACTGCTCCATTTGTGCAAAAGTCTTAGTGAAGGTGCTAAGAGCCTGCAAACTGAACTACTGAGCTGGCTGTGCCTACTCGTGCCTCTCACACCCAGCAGCAGAGCTCTACTCTCTCTGAAAGTGTCCTTGCAGATGGCATGAGCTGCATTTTCAGGGTGTGTTATGAGGATTTAGTCAAGTAACCTCTAACTGACTTGTCTGGCAGTTGCTCTGGTAAGTCTTCACCCTTGGAAAACATTTCCAGTCTGCTTTGTATCTGGACAGAAGACAGGCTATGATAAAAAGAAGACATTGGAGATTATTAAAGCTGTGCCTCCAAACGAACTCCTACAAATCAGGGTAGAAACGATATGCAGGAACCTCTTGTATTTTAATTTAAGAACCAGCAAAACAACATACCCAGAGTTGTTGCACATGCACCATAGCTACTCAGTAGCTCTTTAAACTGTGTATGTGACATGAGGAATGGTTTCCTGGGGAAAATTTTGTCCTAGTTCATCCTTGGATGAGCACAAGTCATAGCAGGGTAGTGAAATACGCTGTTGGCATCTTGCCTGACTAGCAAAGGTGTATGTGGGACACGAAAGCATTCCTGTCCTCTGCAAAGGAGGAGCAGCTGTGTGACAGCCTCTGCTTTCCTTGTCATTAAGGCACCAGTAGGATGTGAGCCCTGTTCCTGACTTCAGAACTGACAGACTAAAACCTTGTCCAACTGATGTAAGGGAAAAGCCCTTCCTATACTTAGGGCAAGCAAATTACCTTCCAGCTGCTTGCAAAATACTGCCATGGCACAATCTACATACATAATATATTACTCCAGAATATTCTCAGAGAAACTCTGAAGAATGAGCCAGAAGAGATGGTGAAGGCATGACAGTACTCCCCTGATGACACCATAGATTTCCACGGACTAGGAGTTTCTGTTGGATCTCTTTTATTACTAAAGCCTATCTAGTGCATGATCTCTAGAAGCCAGCTAGCAAGCTGACAGAAGGCTGAACTCAGAAATGGCACAGTTGTCTTCCATTCATATCATTGGTGTTAACTCCCAACACACATCACTTCATGGCAACATACTTATTCCATATGTGCATGAAGCAGCACCTTCCAGTTCCTCAAATCAATGTGGGCTAAGTAATTTCGGGGATTCTTCCACATGACTAAGTTCAAGTTCATGCTTTTTGAAGCAAAATGTTTCATACAATTGGAAAAGGAAGGAAATGAGAGCCACATCGTCTATACACTGTACCTGTTCAAGCCCACACATTTTAGTCACCCTCTTGGGGTAACATCATAAATGAAACTTCCACTTGAAAATAATTTAAATATCAAATTAACAGATTTCCACAACTAACACATTAAAAGAAAAAATGTTGGGAATCAGTTATACTGTGTTGCAAACAAAATGGTGAATTTAGCCTCCTCTTCCCCATCTGTTCCCCGTGCCTGAATGGGCAGCTTCACTGAGGACATAGGTCAGCTGAAGATTTTTCTGCAACGACAAATACCTTTAAAGGGGTGCAGGTTATTTAAGTACAGGTTGAACAATTAACAATACAGTAAGCATTGCAAAGGAGACTCAAGCATGGGGGAAGGGGAGGGAAATGAATCCTTTGCATGGTAATTAATTCTCATATTTTTTCTACATTTTAATTGTTTGCATAGTAATGAGACATCTTTTGGGGAAAGGAAAAAAAAAATCCAACATGGGACAGATGAGTTTGGAAATAAATTTGTGCTCAGCTACTGACCATTTAAAAATAAATAATAAAATCACATAACTGAAAATGCCAAAATAGAAAATATGTCAGAGACAGCTTTTTCCTTCAGTCAGACAATTCCCTGATCAGCACAATCAGCTTGATCCATCTCTAGGAAAGAGGAGAAATGCAGGAACTGGTTGGTTGTCTTGACTTTACATATCTCTTTAAAAGAAGACAGGCAGCAGCAGTTTTGAAAGACTTGTGGACAAAACCCATGGATCAATCCTGAAAGGTGCTGAAGCCCTCAGGTCACAGAACCATAGAAAGGTCTGGGTTGGAAGGGACCTTAAAGAGCATCCTGTTCCAATACGCCTGCCATGGGCAGGGATAACACCCCAGATCAGGTTGTTTAGGGCCCCATCCAACCTGCCTTGAACACTCCATGGTGAATCCCCTTAAGCTCACTAGGAATCAGGGGCACATTGATAAGGTAATTTCTTCTGCACCAAAATTTCTTCAGAGATAGACACTATGTCTGATGGAACAACTCCTCTCTGCATTTATTTTTTGGCTTCAATGCAAGTTATAGACAGTACTGGAAAAAAAAAAAATGCAGGATCACTGAAGCTCTGTGAAGACTCAAGGACTCAAAGGACTGTATAGGATGCCCCAGACATGTTCTGAATTGTTCTGAGCACAGTTTGAGAGCTATTTGACAAGGGCTAAAGGCCAGACAGCACTGAACAGCAGATTTGCCCTAAATATGGCCAGGTAAACCATACAAACTTTAGCTCTTTGTGGCCTCAGTACCTTCACCTCAAGCTGATCTCAGGTCCCACAAAGGCACACAGCACAACTAATGGAAAAGCACATGTCTGGTCTCCCAGCTCCCAGCAATTACCAGAGTCACAGACTCACAAGGCTGGACCTGCTGTGTGGCATCAACTGCAAATGTACTATTTAAGTCTACTGATGAAGTATAAAGAAAAAGATTTTAAGCAAATGAAGGCCCTGATTCAGCACAGTATTTAGCACATGCTTCACCTTGAGTACACTAAGCAACCTAAAAGACAAAGAATGGTTTATGCAATAAATGACATCAGACCAAGACCTTTGCTCAGATCTTACCTTCTTTATTTCATCTACAGTAGCTGTCTCCAACACAGGATAAACCTCTTCTTCTCTCCCATCTTACTCTGGATATACATACACAGTGTTGAACTCATGGCAGCAATGGCAGGAAGATTCCCAAATCCCAGAGGTGTGTAAGGCTTAGAGATCTCTCCACACAAACAAAAAAGATTACCAGGAGAAAGGTGGGCAGTGTTCTGCCAAACAGGTCACGTTCCCAGTTAGTTATGGCCATGGACCACATTACAACCGGGCACTTTTATCTATTTGTGTATTTTGAAAACAGCCCTCCAAGGGAAGGAACTGCAACTCATAATGCTATAGATGCCTGTACATTCCCA
Source organism: Corvus kubaryi (assembly GCF_017639235.1). Taxonomy (NCBI): domain Eukaryota; kingdom Metazoa; phylum Chordata; class Aves; order Passeriformes; family Corvidae; genus Corvus; species Corvus kubaryi. Next base: position 1,340,999 of record NW_024582064.1, on the reverse strand, counting down.
GTGTACACAACACAGTTTTTTGGTTTTTTTACTTTTTTCCTTTTGCTATCAAAAAAACTTCCCTGGTTTTTCCACACAAGTGCACACATGCACATGTAGTCACTGCCCATGATACCCACATGGGTTTTAATCTCAGAAATCTATGCCTACTAAGCATATATTAGCAGCTAATTAAAATTAAATTTAGACTTCAAGTCCCATTCACCACTGAAGGTTTGGACCTTTAACAGTGCTAAATAAATGCAAGACTAAAAAACACTTCTTGTTGTTGTAGTAGGCAAAGACCAAGTCACATAGAACACTACAATTCTTTCCTAAACCCCTTGAAGGTCTGAAGCACTAGACATCATAGTTTGCTATTAAATAAGCCATAGAAATGCATTATAAGCCAGTGTGAATTCATATAATGGGCTTCCACTAATCTTATTTTCCTTTTCAAAAGACTTCTCCTTCCCTCCTTTTTCTCATATTGTAGGAATGATAAGCCACCTAGTACTAAGTGATTTTAATTTGTTAGTCTGAAGACACAGTACTCTTGGGCTACTACCAGAATTATGTGGATTTAGTCTCAGAAAAACATAGGTGAGATGAATCTAAAAAGAAAAATAAACCTAATTGTGTGTCTACCCCCCCAACCATCATTTATCACTTAAATGCTGTCATTCAGATGCAAACATACATTAAACCTCTAAATTTCACTTCAGAAGACAGAGTAGGCAGCTGCCTAAAGCTGTGTATTAAATAAGTGGCAGGGTTAGAATTTGACTCAAATCTCCCAAATCCTGTCCCCAGCCAATGGGAATACAAAATATCTTCTATCTTGTCAGATCAATGTGCTTTTATGTCTCCTTTTTTTCTTATTCAGGAAAAAAAAGGAGTGTGTATGGGGAGCTATGAACAGGACACGGAGTCTGGGAACTGTTGTAGGCACCATAAGAAAGATGCAGGCAAAAACAGGTCAAGTCATTCCAGTCTTAAGAATGCAATTCATATCCCCTATACCAGGCTGAGATGGGAATGAGATAAATCATGCTCCAGAAATGTCTTTTTCTGTTCACTGATCTTAAAGGGAGCCTTGGTAATTAGCTGAAAAAGACACATCCACAGTCAGATACCTTCATGTGGACCCTCCCCAAGCCACCGTTATTTGCCCAGTCACAATTAGGGCACTAATTACATGCTACTGCTGTTGACATCTGTGTTTAATAAAGATTTCTGCCTGGGTTGGGTCTTTCCCCCAGTTTCATTTCCAGAGGCTTCAGTTTTGTTCCTCTAAACTCTAAGAAAACAAGCTTAAAATCTTCCTAGTTTGGCCTATAATAATGATACTACATTTGCTCTTGGAAAGAGCATTACTTTCTTGCCTTGCCAAGGGAAAGAAGGTTGTGCAGCTCCAAGTTCTTGCTTAATAACTAACTTTCATGTTCAATCACTTCTGGGTTATTTAAGAGAGGCAAGGAGAAGAGGAGAACTAGCAGGAGGAGCTGTCAGTTTAAATCCCAGATAAACAGTAAGTAGTGTAACAACCATGATGGTCTAAGCAAAGTCTACAGAAAGGGGAAAAAAAAAAGTATTTTTAATTAGACACACAGGGAACCGCGGACAAGCTTTGGGGTAAGCAAGCCCTTCTCCCTTCTTTAATTACAGTTATAGTAACCTTAGTAACAACTGTAACTATGAGAAAACATGCTAAAGAAATTATATAAAACCATGTAGATATCGGGCGTATAGGATTGTGTGCAAATCTGCTGTGTGATCATTTCCAATAGTACAAAATTTGTTTTTAAAGGAAATTACATGGACAGCAGGTTGAGGCTTTTCCTAGGGCTATTTACAATACTCCTTTATTTTTTCTCATTTCTTCTAAGCTTTTCAAAATAATCAAATGAAAATAAAAGCCTGGCAATTGGCATATTTCAGAATTACATTAAGGGCCCAGCTTTAAAATGCACAGCTGCCTGACTTTTTTTCAATGCCAGGTGGATGACACAAGGCCAAGAACAACCTTGAATAGTGTGGCTCCTTATGGCTGTAGGATTTGCAGGGACTGTGATTTCATTATATCTGGGGACATAAGTCATTACTATTTTCTTTACTTTTTTTCCAAAACTCAAAAGCTTTCTGATATTGCCAAACTCCAAATTCAGACCTGCAATAATCATATTAGAAACATTCAATGCTGTAAACAGAGGATTTTCCTGACTCATCAGTAAAGTAGTGGCAGCCTTCTCCTCTCCCTGCTAATGAGAAAGGACTGCAATGCCTGGAACTAAAGCAGATATTTTTCCCATTGAGTGTTCCCAATGTCTGTACAGCAGCATGATCTACCCAACAAAGTTCTCTCCATACAGGGCGTGGAAATGTTACCAGAGAACTACTAAGTGGACCCCAGGTAAAAGGCTCCCTAAGGAGCCGCAGGGGAACACAAGGGCACAGCACCCTTCTTGGGAATGCCGTCTCCCCAGGTAGCCATTTTGGAGCAGAGGTTCAAACCACAAAAGATTCAGACTAAACCACAGAACTGCAGAGATTCTCCTCTTGGTCCCAGCACAGCAGGGCTGCACAAGGCCTGTGTGCTCTGGCATTCCTGGCTCCAACCTTTCCTAGTAAAGGCACACAGCACAGGAGTTCCCACTGGGGATAAAGCTGCTCTCCTGCTAAGAGCTACAACTGGTCCCTGCCTCCTCTGCTTTCCCAGTGCTCTGCTGGAGCCCTGGAGCTCTCACCCGGGTGGCAGCAGTGATTGGAGGAGGCTGTAACAAGTGGCAAGATACCATTGCAGATCTGTGCAGTGATGTGAGGCTGCAGGGAGCTGGGTGTGAAATGTGCAGGTGGGAAACATTTGCTCCCCCCTTGCAGAGTCCCATCTTTTTCCCTCTCCTGTCCCAGTTCAGATCTCACAGCCTCACAGTGTGAGTGTTCTGCAGCCTCAAGTTTTGTGGCTGCAGAAAGCAAGGTAGCCTTAGAGCATGAGCTTTCCTTGTGACAGCTACAGGGCCTCTGCTTGCCCGGTGCATGTTCATATGCTGCAAACAGCCTCTCCCCATCTTTCTGACTTCTTTCTTCCCAGCTCTGCTGGTGTTTACAGGTCTTGAATAAAGCCATGAGAAAAACAGCCCTCATTACCAGTTTCCTCAAAAAGCCAATTGGAGCAGGGCATTCATCTCCTCCAGCAATTTTCAAACTCACATGAAAAACATGTAAGGAGACAAAGCCTAGGGTTGCTCCAGGAATTCCATCTACCACCAGTGAGAGGAATTTGCATAACATGCCCCCCATACTCAGTGCAAACAAGAAACTTCTGCTACAACTGTTTTCTTGGCTTTCCTCATTTCACCTCACTCTTCAGGAACAAGAAGAAACCTTCTTCACATGTGCAGGGGGCTGCAAAAGCAAACTGTGTACAGATGGGCTCAGCAAGAAGTTCTTAGACCTGGGATATCTGGAAGATGTGCCAGGGAAGGCTGACTGTGTGGTTGCTCTGTTTCTTACACTCTACTTGCTCACTGGTGAGTGGATGCCGGGCTAAATGCCCCTTTGAGATGACCCAGTACAACAGTTCCTATACCCACAGCATCTGCAGAAGAAATGTTACTTAGAAGATCTTTACTAAAATAAAACAAACAGAACCCTTCCTCTACCAGATTTTCATGTTATGAAGCATTTTGATGATAATGTATGATTTTACAAAGCAGGAGCTATACAAGGCAATGTGGTACAAACTCATTTCTAGTAGCCCCTAAATAAAGAGGCATTGGTGCAAAAGAACAGCCTTAATCCACTGCTTTACTGCTTTTTGAACATGGACTGAATGCCAGATTGTGGCCATCCTGTCAGAAGATAACCAATTGACCATGCTTTCTGTTCTTCCCCTGTTCATCCCCCACCTCCTCTCAAAACTTGCAGCTCCAACACAACCAAAACCTACCTATCTGATTTTGGGTTCTGAAAGACTATTACTATAATTCGGAAGAAGGAAGAACTGTGATAACTACCACACCAAACATGAGGAGGCATATGTAAGCAATTTTAGCTGTTAGGATCTCAACATCCTTTGTAAAGAGAACTCCTCTCACTAATACACAGTGCATACAATACAAGTAAAATATATTTTTTCATATACAGAGAGTTTCTGTTTCACATGGAAAGTGAAAGACACCAGTAGGAGCTGCAGACGAGAGAACCTTGAGGCCAAAATCTTCAGTGTGCCGAGGTTCCTGATACAAAGGACGATGTTATGTTGAAAAATTAGGTTTTGCTACAGAGCAGACCAGTCACATCATAGATAAAAAGTCACAGAACTGATAAAAGTCACTTAAGGAAATGTGAATTGTTATGATACTCAGAATGCATTTTCTCTGTCTTGTATGTGTAATGGGATCCTCTCCGAAAATGTAATCTAATAGAATTGAATTAAACAATAAACTAATTAATTTTTTTGAAATATAGAAGAATAAATATATGGAGATCCTAGAAAGGCAAAGAGACTATTTTTTCTTTTTCCTAGTTTTCCTTATTTTTCACATATGATGCTGTGACTCAAATTAACTCCACATAAATTCTGAATATAAAAAAATCACCAAATTAATTTTTTAATAGGGAAGGGTGAAAAAAAATCAACTTCGTTGGCAGAACTTGAACTCCATTCCTCAGAATGATTAGTTTGGCCACTGGAGGGCTCCAATATTGTTTCATAAAAGCAAAAGAAAGTTTACTAGGAAGGATAAACATATAAATAGCCTGGGCAATAAAGTTCAAACATAATACTCAACCTGAACCAAGATCTATGGGCTTGCAAGCATTTCGTAAGAGTCAGGACTAATTTAACTGTTATTTTGCTCTTGTAGCACAAAAGGAGTTGAAGAAGAATGATTTTCCTACAGTTTGGCTAAAAATGTCTCCTCCAATACACCTATAATAATACCTATTAAAAATGGTTTTGTATGCAATTGCAGAATGAGGAGGTGTCTGCAGGAAAGCAAAACCCATAGGTTTTCTTGCTACATGTTAGTAAAACATTTCTTCATGAAAGCCCAGTGCTGCAGAGTACAAAAGAAGCACATTCTCTGTCCCTCTCGTGACTCCAGTCTTCCCAACGAAAGTTTACAGAGATAAATCAGACAACTCAGCAACTGGGAGCACAGGGAGGTGCTCCTGCTACATGAAGTCCTTCATGGTTCTTCTTTGGATAAGCCATTGTTGGGAGTTGCCTTTTATTTTTTAAGAGAATTTATATGTTCAGGTACAGAAAGTCAAGGAATAACTGGCCCTAAAACAAATGGGTCTTTTCGCAGTAACATGGCAGCCAAGATCTTATCAGAAAAATGTTACATGGTCCTGCAGAAGCAAGTACAGGCATTGATGTCAGTTGATAAGCTAATGACTGCACCTTATCAGCTGATAAGCTAATGACTGCACTGCTCCAGTTAATGATAAAACAAAAGCTATTTCAGTATAGGAGCATGAGAAAAAGTATTTTGGACATCATTCTACCTACAAACATATGGGAGGGGAAAAAAAATGTCTAAATACCCCCTGGACTCCCCAATCCTTCCAGCTGGGGTGGGGAGAATTAAGCCTGGGCTGAGATGCTAAATGTTGGAAGTTTCACACTAAGCCAAATTCTGCAAGTGACTTAAGCAGTGCTGAAAATAAAGGAGGTTTATTGGAAATACTGAAAGATGCTAGTGGGTACTATGATAAGCCCAACTGACCACTGTTCTTGTTTGATGAAGTGCACTGTACTGGGCTGATGCACAAAAGATCATGGTTTGCTGGCACACACTATTTTTTTCTGCTTCTTCAATATAAAGGAAAAAAGGAAAAAAAAAAAAGCTTGCTTAAAATATCCCTGCTGCTCTCCTGTAGCCCCTTCCTCCAGCACATCACACATTAATGCCAGTCTGCTGGGAGACTGCAATTCGAACATAATGAGATATTAATGAGCTTTGCACATATCCCCAGTTGCAAGAGTTCCCCCCCTCTGTAGCTCATTTCTCACAAAGCTACAGAGATGTTTTGCTTGTTTTCCTGACACTGCATTTGTGACTCCCCCATCCTGCCCCCCGCTCCCCCCCTCCCGGCAAACCCTGCTGCACCCTTCCTCTTAAGCTGCCAGCTCTAAAGAGCACCAAATGGGCTGGCACTGTCTTGTTTCCCAGACTAATGGATGCTTGTTTAAACACTGGAACTGTTTGCATTGCTGCGGCTCACTGCATGTTAAACACAGTCCTCTGAAACCCTATGCCAATCCAATAAAGGTATCAGCAGTTCAGCATGGGGAGGCAATTACTATAAAGTCCCAAGTGTGCCTTCTAAGCTCAAGGAAGGAAAATTTGATCGAACAACTAAAAGCAAAATCTGATTCAGTTCAGCATCACTAGGAAGACACGAGGTTTCACTGCAGCCAGGCCTGTGGAGGGCAGGAGGAAGTCAATGGGTGAGCTGGGGAGAGCAACTGCACATTGTTAAGAGGGCTTTAAAGCTGGCCTGGTAGTGATGCTCTCCTGCCTCCACAGAGCTCCTTCCCCCTTCATCCACATGCCAAGGTGTGCTCTCTTTCCTCCCCCCCTCCACCCTGCTTCTTTTATTTTTTTTTTTGTGATTTTAAATTATATGCTGCCGATTTTGTTTCATCCTTCATCAATTCTTGACACAATTATTCCCCTGATAAAGGTCTTTTCCTCTGTACAAAGTCATTGTCATATCAAAGGGAAAGTGAGCAGCTATGATAGCGGGCTGATGGTAACCAAAAAAAGATCTGTGCTTCATTGAGAGATGAAAAAAAAAATCCAAATCTCAGACTAACGACAGTCAATATTTCAATGGACCTGCTCTTTACCTGGCTCAGGGCAGAAAGTCAAGGGAGAAAGAAGACGCATTTCCATTCATTTAATCCATAGAAACAAAGCTGCTTTAAAATGTTCTACTTCCTTTACTTTTAAGTGAAAGATTTTAAACAGACTCTGTAAGATGGCCTCACTCTGAGAGCAGCTTTGCAAATGCTATGGAAAGTTTTCCAAGCACTTTTTGTGGCTGCAGCTACCCTCAGAAACCTAGGAAAAGGGGATTTGCTGTACCAGATGAGGCCAGCAAGCCAGCAAGCTTGGCATCCTGCCCCTAGTTGTGTTCCACAGCTCCGAGAGTGTGGGGGGCTAAAACTTTCCCTTCCATGCTGCAGGGAAGGGATTGCGTGTACAGCTGGGAATCAGGGGGTAAATCTTTGAGGGTGAACCTGTCCACCTCAGAGCTGAGTCTCCAATACTGTGGGCCAAGTTTGCTCTGTAGAAGGACACAGCTGGCAGAACACAACTGGCAGCAGCCCATGCCCAGAGTTCCCGACCACTGCCCCAGCCAGGGCTGACATCTGGCTAATGTGCTTAAGGATCAAGCTGTCCCTTCAAAGCAAAGTTCTCACAGGTCAGAAATGCAGTGAGATGCTAAGAATTGCAGACTGAAAGGTAGAGGGTTGTGCCAATTAGCTGATTACTGAAGGATGAATATCATCTGACTGCCATCACTCCCACTGGGAGAAACTGCCATTCTCCACACTGCAGCAAGGAGGGCAGGGAGAAGAAGCATTGCCTAGTTTTGAAAAGGGCTATCTACAGGGGAGACTGCTTCTTTATTTATTTTCTTACAATTTAAGAAAACAACTTGTGGGGAGAGGATGGAATTAATCCCAAAATCTCACCTTTCCTGCTCTAGAATTACTCTTGGAGCTGCAAACACCCTGCAGACTCCAAACTCAGGGCAGGCAACAGGATGCCACAGGCAGCCTGAGTACAGCTAGTAAGAGAGTGACTGCCTGATGGGTGTTTTGACAGAAATTAGGAGCTTTAAACCAAGAGTGTAAAAGTGCTGGGAAACATTTGTTTTGTTTATATCTATATATAAAAAAAAGCACAGTAACTTTCCTATTTTCAGTTTTACAGCAAAACACAAACAAACAAACAGCACTTGTTTTTGCTGGCATTCCTTGCCAGAGCTGACGCAGGGGGGAGGATGAGCTGGAGAAATAATGTCTAGGTAAAGGGGGAATCCTTCCACACACTGCTCTTCAGTTAGTGCTTGGAATCCAGAGATTTAATTTCCACACCTTAGAACAAAGATTGTTACTAAGAGGACAGGGCAAAGAGCACCATTGTCCTGGGTGGAGCAGTGCAGTAGCCAGAGCCTAACCAATACCAAAACAAAAACCAGGCTGTCTTGAAAGCATCACACCTAGAGATCCCCGAGAGGCTCTTGTCACATTATAACTCCTTCACTTTCTTGAAGCTGAGAATACAGTTTATGTGAGGGCTTGAGAAATCCACTCACCTACTCACCAGTGGCAAGTGGAATGATTTCTTGATGAGACTGGGGAACGACGTGGCTCTTAAAATCATCAACTGCTGCAGAATCTACCCTTTAATTTGAACAAGACTGCACAAGAACAAAAACCCCAGCCCTTGTGATTGCACAGATAACTTCCCAAATATGACCCATTGATGTGCTTATGTTTCTGAGTCTGCAGACAGGCTTCTGCTGTTCCCAAGAAACTGCACCGTGAAATCAGTAAGACTCATTAAGGATAATCAGTACCCTATGGGCAGCAGCAAAACTGCCAAGAATCCTGCCAGTTTTGTCCTTCTACTGTTACTGGGGAAGCTCTGGCTGACAGGAAAGGTAGATGTCACACTTGCTTACATTCAGCAGTCAGAGGAAGTTGCAGATGAAGTCCTGTGGAAAGGTCTAGCCACAGCATCCCACAAAGAATATCAGCATTTGCTCCAGTCAGAGAAGGGCTTTGCAATCTCACAATCACCTACACATGTGTTCCATCCCACTGCAACACAGGATGAGGCTCTTTTCTGTCTCCTTTTGGATCCTGGTATACTGCTTATCCTTGAGCTCCTCGACAAGCTTTCCTGACTCCTGACACCCCACTGTGCTGGCGAGTTGATAATCTTCAATTCCTCAGCTTTGAGATGCACAGGGAGCTACACCATGAAAGACAGAATAGGCTGTTAAATAACACAAGGTGTGCTGGATGTTATTTTCATGCTCTTAACTCTAGCACTGCAACTAGAGGATCTGCCACCCACTGTCTTCCTATATGTTACTAGTGAACCACTAAGGAGATATCTTGGGATTCAAGGAAGGCATCCAGTGGTCCCTTCAGCTTGTTCAAAGTCTGCCTCACCCAGCTCCCATGTCATTTCAGTCACTTCCAGTTTTCGCTTGTTGCCTTCAGCCTAGAACCTCCTTGGGCACTGAGCTGGCCCTGGACCACACCATACATGCTCTCTGACACAGACTAGCATAAGTGACAAAATAGATGTGTAGACAGGGCCACTGAAGTTGAATCACCATGGAGATTTTAATTTTAGAATGAAATTACTACCAATTTTTAAAGATTCAGTTACTTGAAGGCATACATTACATACTTGTTAATTGTTTAAAACATATTTCACAATTTGATTTGAAATGGTACCTCTGAAGGGACTGACTGGTTTCCATTTTTGAGATATGACTCAAGGAAATGCACAGAGAACACAGTAAGGTTTAAAGCAACAAGAATTTCCTCCTTCCCATCCACTTTGAATAAAATGCACTATGACAGCATAGTTATACATTTACAGTTTAAGTTGATCATTCCTCAGAATAAAATAGCTTTTTCCAGGAACCTAGAACCTAGATTTACACAATGGAGATAGTTTCCTATTAATCAATATTGTGGAAGAAAAGTGTAATAAATTGCTGTACATCCACTGTCTGTAATCTGTTTAGATAAAAAACCTGAACATTCTTATAATTCACACTTTCAAGGAAATAAATGGAAGGATTGACAGAGACTGAATTTGTCTGGAGAAAAACCTAGGGGAAAGAAAAAATCCCCTGAGTGTTCCTCAACCATAGTATCATCTCATCAGAAAACGCACAGTGTGATGCTGAGGTAAAGGAAATGGAGAAGATGCCATTTCCTGCTTCATTTCCCCCAGAGAGAATCTGGAGCTAGGTTTCATCATTACAAATCTGAACTACCACATGTAGACTAAATGGTTTGTTTGCAGTCCCAGGACTCCAAGGGAAGCACTCAGTTACAAGCAGCAGTGGCTGAACTCTGCCTCTGTGAAGTGGAAGGGCAGTGAGAGAAAGTGGAGGTGTGAAGAGTAAGGAACGGGGGTTGTCACTTCCAATCTTGGTTTCTAGGTCCTGAGTAGGGTAAGTACAAGCTCCACTATAGAAGATACACTTACTGGCCTGGGAAGTGGAATTCAGGTTGTCAGTTACAGAAACAAGAGAGGAAAAAACCCACCAAAACACCAAAAGCAACCACCTACATTTCCATTTCCAGAACAGTTCAAATATTAAGTGTGTCTCATCTACATGTATAAAGGAGCCAGGTTTTGAAAAATGCCAAGTGTCAGATTTCTGAACATGAGACCTTTGCACATAAGGAACTCTGAACAGGTATCCCAAAACTGAAAGACAATTCTGGAAATGTTTCTTGTTCCTGCCAGTTCACATCAATAATCCCTGCCTTGAAATCAGCAACATTAGACTGGCATTCACTGTCACTAACCATACAAAAATCAGCCACATAACAGTGCACAAAAATGGCAAGTCATCAGTTGTACTTCACTGAAGGTACCTAATGAGAACGTTATGATATGCCCAAGCATCAATAAACTTACATCAGAAGCTGCTGACTACATGTGGTTTTGGACGGGCTCTTTAAGAAGCTTGAAGAATGGAGGCAAATTAGATGCTATTTGAAAGCACTTTGCAGAACACCCTGAGAGTGGCCAGGGGGCAGAATTTGGAAAGCACTCTAGGGATTGATGGCTTTGTGTTACTGACAGACAAGGGAGGCTGGTTTGGTTTCAAACAGCTGAAAATATCCCCACTTTTGGTCATCTGTCATGTCTCACGCTGGAACCTTTGGTGTTGTATTTCAACCATCTCCCCAGATTCTTGCAACTCATAGTACAGCATTTAAAACAAACTGAAAACAGTGCCAGGTTCACCTTAAAATGCCTCACTGAAATAATTTCCAAAGTGGATTCTGGTACTTCCCCAAATAAAGTGTGTGACAGAGCCAAAGTGTTTCACTTGCAGTGATGCTAAGGACTGAGCATGGCCAGCCTGTGCCATAAGGACTGGATCTGGCCTGCAAGGTAGTTTTTCTTGGTGCCCATGTCAGCAAGGCAAACCAATTACCATTTTCAGCATGCTTCTGGTGTCTTGAGCACTGCCAGCTGGTTGAAAGGACTGGCACTTATAAAAAGGATTGTGGCTGATCAGGGCTTTTTTCTACCAGTTAACAACTGCCTTCTTTGGCCTAAGACACCAGGATTTATAGATTTAAGGTCATCCAGTAGCATATACTTTCTCTTTTTTCTATGGCATATTTAGATAATCAGAGGAATGGTTATTAATGGTAACAATAAAGAAAATAAATCAATAAATCAGAGTAATGTAATTCCAGTAACTGGCAAGGGTAACTGTTGGGGTCCCTCCCCCTGCCATGGAGCCCTGGGAGAGGAGCCCTGGGGGGGAGGCACGGGGTTTCCCTGCCCCTGCTCAGCCTCGTTCCCATTGGTTGGTTTGTGTTTCCCTGCGCAGGCAAAGGACCCTTGGTCCGGTGACTGTGACAGTTCCTCAGCAGAGCTCCGGCCATGCGGCTGGAGAAATAAACATCTCTGAAACAGCTATCAAGAATCTGTCTGTCCATATATATTTCTTTTCCACGGGACTCCTGGTTTGGTATATGCATGTTACAGTATCCCCGCTGTAGCAGGTAACTTAGAGATCAAAACTCAGATGTCAACCTAAAACTCAGATTACAAAGTAATTTTTCAGAGGCCATGCTATTCACAGACAATTAACACTGACACCTACAGGAAACCTCACCCAGCTATGGGACAGGTATCCAATCCTCTCTAAGTCACTTCAGCTCTACAGTGGCCCAGAGAACTCCAGCTTATACTTCTTTAGACATGTTGTGAGAGTGTTCTTATATAGGAAACACCATCACATACTTCCTTTCCTATAACAGCTTCCTTCCTCTCTCTGGGCTCACAGGGATGTGTGCTGATGTGGATGCATGTCAATGTGTGAAGAAGTTCACTACACATTTCAGTCTCTGCTAATTATCCAGTTTGCATCTGTTCAGCTGTACTTCTGCCTTGCATCTTGTTTCACCCAAGGAAATCTTGTAGAAAGCTTGAAGAAAAGAAAAAAAAATCCAGGAAAATATAATGTTTCCCTTGGCATTTCTGTATTAGTGGCCAGGCTGATAGTTCTGCCTATGGAAGTGACAAGTTTTGCATTGTTTGGCTGGCATTTCTCCTTCAGAAGCAAGCACAGAAACCGTCAGCAACAGTGTTGTACAGAGTGAAAGAAACAATCTGTTCAAAGCCTTTCCTGGATGCTCTTCCAATAAAAGTTGAGAGATTATTTTCTTGCAATTTGAACAAGTGATCACTCCCAACCTGAGCTTCCAGAATTTAAACAGTCCTGTGATTATTTTAATTCTGGATTATGATCCACACTTCACATAAATCCCCTACCTGAGTGACAGCTGCGAATCAAAACCACAACAGACATCATGGGTAGGCCAAGTGAGCAGCCTTCTGGGCTGCCTGATTTTGGCAGCTAATACCTGCAGCAGCTTCTGTTTTCCTGCTCGATGCTGGCCAGAATGACCTCAGGACAGCAAGCTGGCAGATTTTGCAAGTAACACACAGTGTTGAAGACTCGGATCCATTAGGAACCAGGTCCCTTGTGTCAGCTGCAAACACAACTCAGCTGTGAATGCCACAAAGTTAGGGAATACTTGAGTTGCACTTTTCAGGTAGCCCCCTCCACCCTGCCTCATTTTGATTACTTTGTCTTCCAGGGCTTTATCTTCATTCCAGCTTACAAAGTGTCTCCTGCTGGTGGACTGACAAAAAGAGAGCCAGTAACAAAGCAGCCTAATATTGTCTTAGTCAAAAAAGTCTCCTCAGAAGAATAAGTGACAGGAGGGAAGTGGAAACCCCGTGGATCAAAAGTACACAAAGGCTGTGCTGATTTTATCTCTGCAACCCCAGCTCCTATTGATGTTTATTCCTGAAACATGTCAGTAATAACAGGATTATCAGCCAGCACTGATTTTAAGACGGGAGAGAAAGGAGAATGTCTTTTTTCTTCTCTCCCTCATTTAGCTCCCATGGGCAGCCCCTACCTGGACCAGCTCTCTTGTGTCTAGGGCTCTGCCAAGAGGCTGTGCCCTGGCTCAGGGCAGGGAATACCCTGCATGGCTGTCCTGGCATTTTCTGGGCCTTTGCCCAGCTATTGGTGGCTTACCCCTTCATATATTATACATTACAGACTTCATGATGTTTACAGGCTGGACAGCTAAATATTTACCTGATCTAATTTACCCAATCAAACTTCGGGCCTGGTAAACTTATTATAGTAACAGGTGACTCTTGACCCTTCGGTCAAGAGCCTCTTCCTCTCTGCTTCCCGAGGTCCATGATGGGTGTGTTGTGAAACCAGAGCCTGGCTGTCACTGCATTAGGGTCTGGTAAGAGAAGATGATAGAAAGCTACTTTTAAGCCAGACCTGCCATAATTTTGGTCTCAGATGGAAAGATTTACACCCCAGACTGAAGTTTCCAGCACTACCGTTTATAGGAGCAAGGAGGGAGACAGAGCAACATTCTCTCCAGCGCTTCCCTCCTTCTCCTTTCCACCCATCTACACTTCTCAGCGGAGCTGGAGAACAGAAGGTCTCAAGGTGTCTATTATCCTCTTGGCCATTCCTGCTAGACCAAGCCCTGAGGTGCCAGCAGTAACCTTGCAATGAAGTAGCAATACATTAAAGAGAGGATGAATGGCATTAATACAGCTCTCCTTAAAGGAGCATACTGATATTAGGACTAGGAGTAGGGAAATAAAAAAAATAAATCACAGCATCCTCACTTAAAACTACCTCTAATGCAGAGATGTTACAGGACCTTTAAAGAGAAGATATAGGATTGAGAGAGACCAACAGGAGGTAAAAATGTTCTGTGTATGAAGCCCTTTGCCCAGTCTGCTTCAATAAGTCAGTATTTCTCAGCAACAAGCACTCAAATTCATGGAAGTGCCTTCATGGCAATGGAACAGACTATACAAAGAAACTCTGCTTTACCATTTATTTAATGACCTGGGGAAGGTATTAGTCAAAACATTTATCCTATGAAGCTACATTAAATCAACCATTTCAATCTGTTCTCTTCCAAAAGCTTTGGTCTCTGTGGAAGAGCTTTTCTCTACACATTCCACAGAAAGACAAGACAATCTTTTTGTCTCCTTTTTTCTAGACAAATGTTCTGTTTGTCTTACTAGTTTATTATTTTTACCCATAACAATCAGATTGTTATGTAATTCTTAACTGCAGCAAGAATTGTGTAAAGATTAATGCCTAGATCTCACTGACAGAAAGGATTTTAACATCTCAGATTATGTTTAAAAAACATAAACACACCAGAGTTGTTCTAGGCAAGATATTCATTCTACTTTCCCAGGTGATGCCACTTTGTTCTGGCACACTGTCAATAAAGAAAACCAGATTATAAAGGTCTTGGCTTTGTTTTTACATTGTCGTAGAGTAGACAGGCAAAGAACTGGAATGTCAAAATCCAGCCCGTAATTAATAAATGCAACTCAAAACATTCTTTCCTTCACTGTGCGAAGTATTGCTTGAGCCGAGAGGCCAAAATCACAGGGAAGAGGTTTATTTGTTCGACTTTCAGATAGCAGCTCTACTCAGGCAAGTTTCAGAAAACTGAGGGACCTTCAGTATTTCAGAAAGTGAGGAAGCTTTTCATCCTTTCTATAGGAAATGAGCATGCTTCTCATGGAATGGCAGCCATGATACTCTTAAGGCCAAGAAACAGAGCACGCAGGCAAAATACCACCTCCTGATCCTGAATTATTTAACCTATGCCCAGCCACTGGGGTTATTACTGTACCACTAATATTCTAGTAAATTGCTGGACTGTCTTTGAGAATGGCTATGGCTAAATTAAAAATGTGTTCAATTATTATTATTTCCAACTAGAGTTTCTCTCTTTCGGGATTTTGCAAATGGCACCTGTGTACATTTTCTGCTCATAGGGTGAGCAGTCTCAGTAGAATCCTTACACCATGTGAGGGTCCCATTGGAATGGAAAACAGTTTACCCTAGGTAGATGAATTTATATTGTTACATTATAAAAGCTTTTGCAGAAAGAAGACTTTGTAGCAGGTGTCAAGCTTCTGTACTGTGTCATCTATCATCAAATTTCAAAGACATCTGGCCAATTATTTTATTTTCCTTTTAAAAACCAAGAAGGGGAAATAGAAGCAAATTTAACATTTACATTACTATTTGAGAAAGTGAAAATAATGTTTTTTCTAGCAGGTTATTTCATATTTACTTTTTAGTGTAACATGTTGACAAATTAATATTTTCTAGAAAACTTCTCTGCTACCATTAAAAAATGGGTTTTTTTCCACTTTATGACAGCGTTAATCAATGTTAAAATAATTTTTTAAAAAGGTGGGCAGATGCTGCTCACTTTGAATTACTTCGTTTCTTTAGGGAATCTTTTCCTAGGTGCAGACTGATTTTGGACTTTCAAATTCCTTTGTTTGATCAGACAGCTCAGCATACCTTGGCTCTGCTTTACTTCCCCCAGCATCTGACTTTTGCAAAACACTGAAACCTTCTCCTGCAGCAGAATGCTAACAGCAGCAATGCAGATTTCTTGGAGTAACTCCAATGGGAACTCAGTCCTGCATTGCATTTGAGAACTTTCTTAAAGGTACCACTATAATTTAGGCTGTAATCCTTACCCTCAGAAACACGCAGGATTATGCAAATTGTGCCGCCCAAGTAAGAAACATGTATCCCTTGACATAGCACTGTTTGGGGAGAGGTCAAGGTTTTTACGCTGCTTAAACTATAACTCTTTCCCACCACAAGTTACCTTGTATGCACACAGAGCTCAAGAAGACAGATAACAACTCCTCTGAATGAGGGAAAGAGTCCTTAAGAAAAAACAAACACAGACCACCCAGTCCCCATTTCCCCCAAATCTTCCTTGTTTTCTGTTTTCTAAGCATTTTTCTCTGCAGCCTTAAGATCCTTTGCTGTTTATGTCCAACACCTGCCCCAAAAGCTCTCAACCACCACCACACCACACAACACTACTCCCTGCAGCAAAGCATGCTGGCCTCTGCACAATGCATCCCAATTTCATGATAAGGACAAAAGTCTCCTTAGAGCTTGGCAATTCTTGTAAGCAAATAGCAGCTATCTCTTAAGGCAGGGAGGCTGAATCATGTGCACCTTTTCATTGTTTTTGGATGTAAAACTTGCTAAACTTATTAGTTTTATTTTTCTATTGCAATCCTCTAGTAGCTACCCACTCATAAGCAGTAAATATGAATCCATGTTAAAAATCTGAGCAGATAATTTAGGGTGCAATAAAAAAGTGAATTGCAAGTTGCAGGAAGGGGGAAAAAAGTAAAAAGTAAGAAAAAAAAGCAACAGCAACCTGCTACAACTTCCTCCTGACATTGTTTCATTTCAGCTGGTGAGAAGTTCCACGCTGGGAACCACAGATACTATGGCTGGTTTTGTCAGAGAATCCTTCTCAAGTTTCACCTAACCCATTTAAACTCCTGCTACTGTTGCAAAAGCATCATAAAAATAGCAGCAAAACTGTGCTTTTTGAAGCAAGCAGTGCAGAAAAATATCCTTCACAAAAGCAAAGTTTGTAGCACGCTGTAATTAAGCTCCCATCCTGACAGTGGGAGCATGGAGTTTCATGCTAAATATAGCAGAAGGCTCTCCAATGTACAACCCCCTTTCTAATGCAAGATTTACAAAATTAGTGAGTATATGCCAGCCTCCACCTAGTAATTCTTTAAGACATATTTGGGGTTCCAGTGCAGGGAACTTTACAGCAGGGATTTAATGTAGTCTCTGGTGTCAATAATTTTGGTTGGTTTATTCCTTGCCTACACAGTGCTCAGAGCAGAGCATCCCCTACTCACAGGCAGGAAGAGCAGCCTCTGCCAGGCCTGTTGGCTCAAGCAGGCAGCAGCACACACACAACACAAAGACAAATCCCCCTAACCCTTGACTTTTCCCCTAATATTGATCTCTTTACCCAGCTTCCAGCAACTGCTTCTCATGACATTTTACCTTGAGCTGGGAAGGCAGTAAGGACTCCATCAGCTTTGGATTGTCTTTCTTTAATTCAGTCGAAAGCAGAGATTTAAGCCAGTTTGGACTAGCTCATACTAAAATGCAGCATGGCTGACAGGCATGAATGAGACCACACCAAATTTAAACTGAGTTTGGAAACCATCTTCTTAATTAGATATTCTTAATGTCAGGAAAATTAATCCACAATATCAGAGGTTTTATGTCAAAAAAGGAGACAGAGGAGTCCTGTAACTTTATTCAAATAAAGGGAGAGGCCATGGGGCATTCCCCTGAGGTCTCTCAAATTGTTAGAGGATGCAGCCTCCTTTCTATCCTAATTTCCCAGCCACATTTCCTTCTCTCTTTCCCCACTGGCTGAGGTACTTGAGAGGTGTGGGCTTCCCGAATCACCTAATACAGACCCCCTTCTAAAGTGCATCCCACCCCCCTTATTTTTCTTTGTGTCTCTGTTCTTTTTCTCGAAGTCCAGGAATTTAGCATGGCCTTGGGTAAGCAACAGTCTGTGTCAATTAGTGGAATTCCTATGGAATTTATGGTTCCTCGCATTGCTTCTTTCACCTATCAGTATCTGTGTTTATCTACCAGCAGGCCCACAGTTCGTTTTTAAAGACACCTCCTCCTCATTCCTTTCATTAATATAGATCAGCTCCAAATCCTAACTGCATCATCTGATGGCAGAATAATTAATAATTTCCCCAAACAAACTTTCTTTTAATTTCGGAGAAATTGAACTCTAGCCTGTGTTTTATCTCTATATTTCTGGTCCAGGTTGCAGGTCTTCTCATCTGCATCCTGTACCATCTCTGGTGCAAAGCAAAGAGGAAGGAAGCTCTGGGGTCACCCTCCATGGCAGTGCCCATGCTGCTGGAACTTCTCATGGGTGGATAAGTGGCTATTGATGAGAGCCTCTGAAGAGGTGGACATAACTCTGAGTTGGACAACACTACTGGGGCCCTCCCCCCTGCCGTGGGGTCCTGGGAGAGGGGCCCCGGGGGGGAGACACAGGGTTTCCCTAGCCCCTGGTCAGCCTCGTTCCCCATTGGTTGTTTTGTGTTCCCCTGCGTGGGCAAGGACCCTCGGGTCCCGTGATTGCCACAGTTCCTCAGCAGAGCTCTGGCCATGTGGCTGGAGAAATAAACATCTCTCTGAAACATCTATCAAGAATCAGTCCATATATATTTCTTTCCACCGGCCTCGTTGTTTGATACATCGTGTTGCAGTATCCGCACTGTTAGAAGTGGTAGATAACGCGGGCAAGACACCGATCCTTAAGGACAGAAAATTTGTGAGTAAAAACCACTCTAGATCTCTCTCTTCTCACCTTGGTTTGGATATTCTCTCTGGATTATGGAGGAACCATGGAAAGACTCTTGGCTCTCAGAGCTGCATATGGACATTTATCTTGAAAGGATTCTTGAACAACGATTTGTAAATTTTAGCTTAATTCAAGCTCAGAAAGAACTGAAACACTTCCTGGCATGGTTGTTTAAGAACTTTTTCTATGTTTCTTGGGATTTAATTCTTACCAAGGGCTTTTGGAACACCGTTTGGACACAGTTAATTTTTGAGTCAACATATATGCCGAGGGAAGAATATTTTCATGAATATTATTTAATTACCAAGACTGTTGAACAATGTCAGCTGTGTCCTGGTGAAGGGAAGCCTGCCTCAGAGTCCATGCGACCACGGCCATGTGGACCGAGAGCTCTGCGAGCAGCAGTGAGGCAGTTCCCGCGCGTGGGCGGAGCGGCGTGAGCTGCAGTGTCGGCAGCAGAGAAAGGCACGGTGGGAGCGGTGCGACCTGGTGGTGCCCGCCCGGCCCTGTGCAGCACGTGGTGGAGTGAGCCCCGTGAACGCCCGACTAAGAGGTGCGGTGCGCGGGCGGCTTCTGGTGGCGGCAGAGCGGAGCCATGCCTAGCTGAAATGCACGCTGGAGCAGGGCGCTGGGGGGCTGTTGCTTGGCCCGGCCGAGACGTGGGCGCAGCCCCAGGCAGCAGCAGCGGCGCAGCTGAGAGCAGAGGCGGCGGAGCACAGAGAGCTGAGTGGCGTGGCCCGGCCTGGCCCGCGCGGCCCCAAGTGTGACCCTGGGAAGAGCGCGCAGGCACGAGCAACCCCGATGGCTCCAACATGGGAGCGAGTGAAAGTGAAAGAGAAAGCAGGAACGCAGCGAGACAGAAAACAGGAGCCACTTGGAAAAAGGAAAAAATCACCGTAGCTAAGGTTTTAGGAATAGTAAAATGGTATCATGTTAAATAAAATTATGGTTTTATAATGAGATGTGACAACCAGCAAGACATATTCATTCATAGAACTGCTATTAAAAAGAATAACCCTGAAAAATGCATCCCAAGCTTGGGAGATGGAGAGGTGGTGGAATTCAAAATTGTGCAAGGTATAAAAGGGTTACAAGCAGCAGATGTCACTGGGCCTGATGGTGTTTCTGTAAAAGGCAGTATATATGCTAAAAATCGTAGTCATATTAGACAATATCTCCATTATAAGGCCCCCCTACAGTCTCCCTTTCCTAATTCCACCTTTCCCTTTTACCCTATATTCTATCACCCCCAGTGTATTCCAAATCTGTTTTTCACCCCATGGCTTCCCTATACAATTGCCTTTCCTTACAACTCCTCTCCGATGCCGAGGGGGGGATGAAAATGGGGAGGGAAGAAATTAAATTCTCTCCTGCCTCAGTTTCCCCACAAAGCATGCCCAGAGAGTCCTGTCTCCCTTCTGTCAGCCCTAAGATGTTCCAGAGAATGTGTTTGGACATTTAAAGACTCAGGAGGGTGGCTTGTTTTGTTTTGAAACTGTCCTTGTTATCTCATGTTTATCCAGTTGTTTTCAATGTTAAGTTTTAAATCTCTTTTTGTTTAATGTTGGGGCCCTCCCCCCTGCCATGGGGTCCTGGGAGAGGGGCCCCGGGGGGGAGACACAGGGTTTCCCTAGCCCCTGGTCAGCCTCGTTCCCCATTGGTTGTTTTGTGTTCCCCTGCGCGGGCAAGGACCTTCGGGTCCCATGATTGCCACAGTTCCTCGGCAGAGCTCTGGCCATGTGGCTGGAGAAATAAACATCTCTCTGAAACAGCTATCAAGAACCAGTCCATATATATTTCTTTCCATGGGCCTCGTCTGATACATCGTGTTGCAGTATCCACACTGTAACACAACACCAGGCAGGATTGAGTGTTTCCAAGGAGGTGTGCATTGCGACTGCTTCAGACAGCTGTAATGTCTCCAAAGCAGCTGGGTAAACTATAAAAATAGCAACGTGCTCCCAGCAAAAATCCATTTTTGATTGAGTCCAGCCTGCTCCTCCCTGCACTCTGTAAGCTGAGCCCTGCTGCTGACAACATGCAGCTCAAAGCTGGGCTCTGGGCTTTGTGGCCAGTTCCATGGACCTGTGCAGCACCTAGGCAAGCTTGGCAGAAGCAGAATCCAGCTCCTCAACTCCATCCCTGATGGCTAACCAGGCCAAGCTGAACCTACAGGAGAGCTACAGGAACATGGGAATACCCTGGCAATACTACCAAATATTGGGATGTGCTCAGGTACTTACAAGAGAAGCATGTTTCCCCAGTCTACATGACCCTGGATGAGCCCAAGGATGTAACTTTTTCTGCCCTCCCTTTCCCAGCATTTAATCTGTGCAAAATTCAGGCCTGCTGCTGTGCACAGCATTTAATGCTGATCTGCACACTACATCATTCACCTTCCTGAAGGTGGGCATGACAGTGACAGCACAGAGCATCAGACCTGTGTGTCCCTCTTTGATCCCCAGGCTGTCTTATGGATGGACAGGCAAACTTCCTGACATAAAGCACCCCGCATGCCTACGGCTGCTGCTCCTCTTGGAAGTCTTAATACTTCTGTTCTGTACAGCACCATGCAGGATAAACCTCCCTCCTACTGCATATACCAAAAGTCACATGGAAAATTGAGCAGTGTCACAGCCTGTATCAATGTCCTTTAAAAAGAAAATTCCAAGCCCTGTATTTAGTAGGAGGCTCCCGGCTGTGTGTGGAAGCTGTGAACATTTAACAGCGAGCAAATCCACTATTTACCCATGGCTGTTTTCCTTGTGGTTGTTTCTTTTTTTCAGTAGCATGCATGTATGCCTTTGGTGTTTACTGTTAGCAAGTTTCAATGTGCTGGCATGGCTAAAAGTGACCACAAAGCCAATGCAAGCAGGCAAAGAGGAGAAGCAGAAGTAGAAATGTCAGGAGGCACAGACTCCAACTTTGCAATCCTGCAGCAGTAAGGACCAAGGTAACCCAGCTATCATGGAGAAGAACTGGATCCCTGGGTCACAATGGTCATACCTGTGTGAGGGAGGAAAGAGCACAGCAGTACAGATCACACCACCTCCCTGTCCTCTGAGGCTGTGTGTTGAGAATCAATAGCTTCCCCAGGCAGGGTCCAACATCCCAGCCCACAGGATCAATTCAGACCCATGATTTCATAGTTATTCTGCTGTGAACTCCTTGCAAATCCCAGCGGTGATTTAAGAGCTGTGCCAATAGCAGAGCCATGAACTCTCCTTATTGGAGGCAAGATCTGAGTTTCCTCAAAGCGACATTCAGCCTGTCTTTTTCCTGGGCTGTGGCACAATCACCACCTTCTGCTTACAGACACAGCTTCAGGTGAAACAATACAAGCTAATTCCACCATGGAATAAAGGGGACAAAGGGAGGCCTTTAAAAAGTACCTGGGATGTGATAAAATAGCTGCCCCCAGCAAATCCTCAGCCTATACCGCACCCTGATACAAGTGCTGGAAGATTAGAAACAAGCTTGCATTCATTCATTTTTTAAAAATATCTATTTTCCAAGGCCAGTAATTGTATCAAATTTTTCAGGATTAGATTTTTCCACCTTCACAGCTGTTTTCAGTCCAAGATACCAAAAAGACAGACATAACAATGACTAACATTGTCCATTTTCCTTTGTCTCAGTCCCAGGACTTGCAGATTTGGAGCAATTCAGTGCAAGTATGTATCACAGGAGAAAATAATTATTTTTATGAATGTCCTTCATAATTATGGAGAGTAGAATTATTTATGTAGTGAAACATACTCAAAAACTCTAATAAAATACACTGTGCATCTTTTACTTTTTGAGGAACATCTGCATCAATGGCAAAGAGAAAGAAAAATGAGAAATGATGTGTTCATGAAGAGCTCCAAACATTACTTCAGGCATTAAGGTATAGTGGTTTTGCCAGAGAATACCTCCAGTAAGGTATAGTGAATATAGCCCTCGTTATAGTGGACAGGGTTAGGTGAGCTCTCCAGAGAGCTACTTGGATTCCTCTAACTTAGTTCCTGCTCCAGAAATGCCCCTGGCACCCTTGAAAACAACCAGGATCTACCTGGTTTTGATTGATCAGCACAGCAGTTGTGTTCTTTACTGCCTTGTTGCTCAGTCTCTTTTTTATCCCTTCCTAAACTGCAGTAAAAACATTCCCCCAAACTGAAGCCAGCAGGGCAACACAATTATGATAAGACTCGCAAAATATAACCATTTGCATATCCGTGACTGACACAGAAGATCATTAATTAGGCATTCTGAGTATATGTATATATGTATAAATTAGCATCTATTCATCATTTAGACTGTAATAGGTTTTTTAATATCTGAATATTAACTATGTAGGAAAATTACTAAGTTTTCCATGGAAGGGCATCCAACAAGAAATTTCATCAGCAAAAAATAAAATGAGAATTACAAAAATAATCAAAATAGTGGAATGAGCACTGAAGAATCTGACCTTGGTAGTGCCTATCCCTGCTCTGTTCCACCTCACTTGTTGCAAGCTCTCTGCTACCTCTCTCAACACCCAAGCACATGCATCCCCAACAATTCTTTATGGTAGGAGCATTTCAGCAGTACTATTTTTGACTGAATTTAAAAGGCAATGTAAAAACCTTCAGGATTTCACACATCTGCCACCCACAATCCCTACACCTCATTAATATTAAAGAGGATGCAGACTGAGAGCAGAGCTTCTAACTACACCACTACCCAGCAGAGCTCCTGAAGACACACATCTTGCACCAGCGCAGACTAATTCTTACTGGGGAGAATAATTAGAAGGAAACGGGACTTTTAAGTTTTTTAAAAAGCTGAATGTAACCTCTTTGCCGGAAGTAAAAGACACTTCAAAGACTGCACTTTCGCAAATGAAAGAAATCTGGTGATTTTGGAAGTGTGAGATGACAACTTGAAAAATTACCAAAGCTTTACAGCTCTTGAACAGAAATAAACAAGGCAGGAATGCTGGAAACATTTATAGGGAAGACAGAAACTAATGAAGATATAACTGCCAATAACAATATTAACAAAGTTTGCTCAGAGCTACAAAATGCACAAAGGGTAGACAAAAAAAAAAGATAACAAGAGGGTCTCAGGTGGCAAAAGCAGAAGCAGCTGCTTTGCTGTGCTGCTTTACCCTTTCCAAACATCTGGCCTGTTCTTTTAATAACACTGACGCTTACAGTCAACCAGTGAAATGGAAAACCAATAGAGAAATGGAAAACCAACAGAAGCAGCATCCTCCAAAGGGTAGATATTTATCTAGCAGAAAATGAAGATGAACTTCGTAACATGGAAGTTCTTACTGGACTACCTATATGGCACCCTATTAGTAAACACAGAAAATGGAAAGCACACTAGCAAAAGAACAAAGTGTGAAACCTCTGTTTTCTTTTGTTATTTTT
Organism: Corvus kubaryi; assembly: GCF_017639235.1. NCBI lineage: Eukaryota > Metazoa > Chordata > Aves > Passeriformes > Corvidae > Corvus > Corvus kubaryi. The sequence goes on along the minus strand of NW_024582064.1, from coordinate 1,317,047 downwards.
CCGCTTCCAAAATAGGGATCACAGACTGTTTCTTGTCCATCACAGTGGTGGCTCTTACTTGCAATGGTTAGGCAGCTGCTATCCCAGCATCTTCTGCATTGGTAGAGATGGAAAGTCCATAATCACATTATTAATCACATTAGTTCTGTGTGATATCATTGAGAACAGTGCAGCTGTGTGACTGATACATAAGTTATTTAAGCTGAGCAATGAAATTGAGTATCTGGGAAAGAAAAAAAGAAAAAAAAGGAAGAAATTTAAAGAATATCTGATTTTTTTTAATGTGGGTTTTTTTGTGATTCAAGTTTCCTGAATTCAGCTGAATTTAGATTCAGGGGTAGCAAGTACAAAAGATGTACTCTCACAAGCCCTCCTCATTCCTCCTACTCTTTGACTTCATCAATGTGCAAGCCCACTGACCTTGCTTAGCATCTCTGCCCTACCCTATTATTACTACTACGATACCACCTTTAAAATATCCATATACAGAACCCATTACAATATTGTGAACTTATTGAAGCATGTCCACACGCACATCTAAAAGAAACAAAACTGGTAGCAGCATTTAGTGGTCTAGGTTTCTTCTCTTCAGCTTAAAAAAAAAAAAAATAGGAAGGAAACTCTGGCTTAATATTCTGCCTTTCTGCAAATGTCAATGTCATACATCATCTCTGCATTTTGGTTGTTTTTAGCTCTCGAGCTCCAGGTCTGATCTAGACAGTTGTGGAGTGCTGACAGCTCCCACTAAACACACGCAAGAATGACCCCAGCTTTGCCAGAACTAAGCAGGGGGTGGGTACAACTTTCTAAAGGTCCTTCAGAACAAACAGAAGAAACTTGTGATTTTCTGCATGCCAGCTTTTGACTGCATGCCTACTGAGCAGGATCCCTAAAATTACATGGCTTATGAAGGCAGGGAGAAGACAGGTCATAGCTGTGTCTTGGAGACAAAGCTGCGCCGAGTAGTATGTGGATGAAGGTAAAAGAGCATCATAGATAAGATAACAACATATAGACAAGCAAATGTCATTTCTCTTGGTGTCAAGGCATCAATTTTAACCACAAAAGCTAAGAAGATCATTTAAGTGAGACTCCTCTGTGCCAAGAAAATCCACCCACCAATCCAGACTAATACCCGCCAGGCAACAAGCCATAGGAACCACACAAATAAACCAGAAAATTCAACTATGTAGCAAAATGAAAACTGATGAGGTAAACAGACATAACTTGGTCCAGCTGGGTCTTTTCAAATGTCGTGATTAAATATGAACAGGACAGGTAAGGGTAGTCTACAGGATCCAGTGCTCAAAGCAGACTCAAAGAAGTGCAAGGTTCCTGTTTCAGCCTATAATGAAAGAGCAAAGGCAAGTCTGGCTCAGGGCCTTGCAGATTTTATCAAAAGGGCCTGTTCTTCTGTACTTAAGAAGCTGCTAATGATCTGGTTGAATGGGCGTGAATCCCTGAAGGAAGGATCCTTCAAAGATGGAACAAAAATCTTTGACTGAGGCTTTGACAAAAATAAAGTGCCTTCTGACAGTTTGGGACAAAATCATCTCTGAAAGCTGAACATAATTCAAGCATTTATTCCAAACTCTTGTATCATCCACTGGCTATAGGAAAGGGATTGATTTCTTGAAAAAGACTGTTCTGGCAAGAGGATGAGTGACAAAAGGGGAAAAAAGATCTATCAACATTTACATGGAAGAAATAGACCGCCTTTGGTGTGCCAGGCCACAGCTTTTCCTTTTTTTTTTCTTTTCTTTTTGGACAATGCTCTCAGGCACATGGTTCTTTTGGTTGTCCTGTCCAGAGCTAGGAGTTAAGACTTGATCCTTGTGGGTCCCTTCCAATTCAGGACATTGTACGATTCTATGATTTTCTCCAGGGACTATTAAACTACCACTCAGACTGCTACAGCAAGCCTCCTTCAAGAGTTTGGGACAGACTCTCCTCTCGGCCAAAGTAGTTGTCTCAATGGCCCACCACAACCAGACTTCATTCACAGTAGAAAGTTTATAGTGCAAGAACTCTTCTGGGAGACATCATCCTGAGAAAGAAAACAAACTGAAAGAAAATAAAAGGGAAACACCTACAAGGGTCCAGTAGCATCAGAGGGGAAGGTTACTCAAAGTCTGAAAACATGACAAAGAAACAACCCATCTGTCAGTTTGCTTGCTGGCTCTTGCCAAGTACCATTTTGTGAGCCTCAAAAACCTGAATTTACCAGAATCCTGCTCTAGGTAAAGCAACACTAGTTATACAACTTGATCTTAATTGAAATATTTGGTGCCTGCTGATATGTTCAAACAAATTCACCAGATCTTGATTATGCACTGGCAATTAAAGCCATTAAGTCAGTAGACAGACAGCAGGTTATTTCATTGCTATTTGACAAAGCCAGCCGACGTTCTTTCCCCCGTCTATGTGACAGCACTGTAATTAGCAGTAATCAAATACTATTTGTGTGAGGTGTTGTGAGTCTGCTTCCTTAGCTAGCAAGATACTTCTGCCAATTGCAGAACACAGAAACCTACCTCTGGTCAGACCATGCACAAGATAGAAAAAGGGGAAGAAAACAATGAAACAGGAGGAACAAAGGATGATTGCTTATTTCAGGCTGAAGGAGTTCTTGAAAGCAAGATTAAAAATTAAGAACATTTTTTTATTTCTGCAAGCTATATATTAAAAAAAGTTAAGCTAAAATACAAAAGCATGATCAAGGAATATTGCGAAATACAATAATAATTAAAACTATATTTAGCATTTATGTATTCCCTGCTTGAGGAATGCATGCAACTTCTATTAGATTAATGGATGTTCTACTCATGCATCAAACAGAGACTAAAGCCTAATAGTGCATTACATTTTCGAAGTGCTGTACAAACATTAACTAATTAATCCTCGTAACTACCCTGCATGGTAGGTAAGTGATACATGAAGTATATATCTGAGCAAGCCCAAGAGCAAGACAGCACCACTCTGTGCTCTTTAACACAGACCAGAAATTAATCACATTTATGCTGCACCGAAATCAGATGTATTCTACAAGAGCAAGAGAGGGATCCATGGTGAGCCAAGTTCACTGAAGTCAGCAAGAAAAGAAGTAAATTACAGCTCTCTCTCTCTCTTCCCTCCTTCCCTGGGCTCTGGTGGGCCACTCTTGATGAGTGCAAAGTATTAATGGCCACTGCTTCCCATTTAAATTTCTCCTGGGTGGAGAGAGTTCTTGAACCCTGGGAAGAGAAAGGAAAAGATCCATAGGAGCCTCATCACTGCAGACTTCTCCTCTGTCAGTACCATTCCCTTTGATATCTTGATCTTCCCTGCTTTCTGCTACTATTCTTCCTGGCAGGCTTCAAAACCTTTAGCAAAGTCTGTAATTCAAAGTTGCAACAGGACCCCAGGAGGAGGAACTCAGCCCATGATTTGGGTGTTCCAATTACAACACCTGAGTCACTTCTCTTTAAATAGTAATCTAGCAGTGAACGTGCTTCATCTTTCCCTGGTGAAGACTGCATTCTGAACACCCACTCTCAAGAGGCCATAGGCAGGTATAACTTTACAAGCCGAAAACTACTTTAATGCCATGTAAAAAAGTCCCAGGAGATATATGCTTAAAGAACATTTTATACATGTAACAAGACTACACAGTAGTACATTGCGGGGGGGCGGGGGGGGTGTGCCCTTTGAGAAGAAAAGTCAGGAACGAGGGTTGTTGCGAGGTGGGAGGTCAGTCTCTTTTCCCAGGTAACAAGTGACAGCAAAAGAGGAAATGGCCTCAAGTTGTGCCAGGGAAGGTTAGGATTGGATATTAGGAAAAAAGTCTTCACTGAGAGGGTGGTCAGGCATTGGAACAGGCTGCCCAGGGAAGTGGTGGAGTCACTATCCCTGCAGGTGTTTAAAAGATGTGTAGATGTGGCACTTGGGGACACAGTTTAGCAATGAACACAGCAGTGCTATTTTAACAATTAGACTCAATGATCTTAGAGGTCTTTTGAAACCTTAGTGATTCTATGACAAATATTAAATCAGAAGGGAAAATGAAAAGCAGACCAGGTGTTATAAATGTATGGTGATGTGGCTTTTTGCATGTTACATAATTGTTATGAATGTATTGTGATGTTGTTTTTTTGCATGTTACTTAATGTTGGAGAAACTTTGCCTAGGTTCTAGGATGTAATGCACGGTATAGAATGTCTATTGTTTGTGTAGTTGGTTTGGAGAAGGTGGGCAGAGAGTCTTCACATTCCTGGAATACCTTATCAGAGAAGAAGAAGACCCGAAACCAGAGAGAATTGATGGAGGGAGCAGAGACAGAATGGAGCCAAGGAGGAAGATAAGGCTTATGGGACGGACGATACTTAGAAACTCTAAAGAATTCATGAATTATGTATGATGATGATGAATATGCAATAAGTGATGTACTTTCAAAGATGATCTTTTGGATGTAGAACTGTGCCTTTGGCTCTGCCAAAACACCCGGTCGTAATACCCTTTTTGCTGTTGTCTCCTAATTGTCCCTTTTATTAAATTTTTCTTAAAATTTTACAAAGAGTGAACCTTGTTGTTGGGGTTTTAGAAGCTCTTCTGGTGTTTTTTTTTCTGTTAAAGGAATTTTGCCCATACATGTTGCTAGGGGGACAAATGGCTGGGTACTTAAGAAAACAAAAGAGGTGCCTATGGGGGTGGGGTGCATCTGGCTACTCTTTTGTTTCACCTGGGTGTGCGGGCAGTCGGTCTCCGGCGTTTGGACAGAGAGAGAGGCTGCTTTCTTTGGCTGCTTATCCTTCTGCCGGAGAAAAACCCCGGGATCCCAAGCCTGCCTTTCCCTGCCCCGCTGGGAGCTGGGCCGTGGCTGCCCTGCCCCTGCCGTTGCTTTGAGCCTTCGCTATGTTGTAGCCGTGCTCACCCTGCCTGCCCAGACCTCTGGGGGGTTCCCCATTTGGATACATCTCATCTGCCACCTGGGATTTGTGCTCATCCCTGCTGTTCCAGCCTGCCGCTCCATCCTGCTGTTCCTGAGGGTCCGGCCAGACACCAGGATCGGCTGCCCAGGGGTTTGTGAAGCCTTTGTTCCATCCCTCCCTGGGATCCCAGGCCACCAGTGCCACGTGCTCCCCGAGCTCGCTCTGGAGCGCCCCCTGCAGCCGCGGGGGAACCATTGCACCTGCCCTGCTCACCAGGAGCTGCCAGCGCCCCTGCCGGCTGCGAGCAGAACTGCACCCAGGGGGAAAGGGCCTGACAGCCGAGAAGGCTGGGACTGGGTTTGTGATTGTTTGCTGTTACTGCCATAGATATTGTTGTTTGTTTGGCTTGTTATACAGATATAGATATATAATAGTAAAGAACTGTTATTCCTATTTCCCACATCTTTGCCTAAAAGCCCCTTGATTTCAAAATTATAATAACTTGGAGGGAAGGGGGGTCGCATCTGCCATTCCAAGGGAGGCTCCTGCCTTCCTTAGCAGACACCTGTCTTTTCAAACCGAGACAGATCTTGGTGCCCAATGTGGGGCCTGAGGGCATTAAGAGAAAGGGGTGGAAAAGGAATACAGTTCCTGGGTAACTTAGTTTTTGTGTGTTGGATATAGGAACCTTGTTAGGCAGCACTATGTGGTCTACTTTACCCTGGTTCGGGTGGCAGGTGGTCGTGGCTATATTCTTCCCCTTTGCAGCTCCTTACCTAAACATGGGTCCTCTGACTAAGACTACCATTGCTGCTATCCAGTTTGCACTATGGGTCAAGAAGGTGAGGAATTCATGGGCTTTTAACTTCCTCCAGAATGTGGGCACGTGGATAAAGGCTATCACACACTGAATGCATGTTTTTGGGGTTATGTTAAAAATGGTACCTTCTGTGAGGAAATGACACCAGGGGAAGTTTTCTCCCAACCCCTCAACCAGTTCTTTGGGCCCACCCCACCAATTTTCGAACAGTTTAGATTTCCTCTGAGTACTAACCAACTGGCGCAGATAGGCCTACTCTATTTAGCAGTCAGGGATAAGTTGAGATTGGCTTAGATAACTACCCAGACACCGGCCCCAGACACTAGAGATCCTGCCCCACAGCCTGACCCTGCCCCACAGGCTGATACTGCCCAACAGCCCACCTCAGAAATGGACTACCTGAACTGTGTGGGGATACTGATGAAGGGGATGCAGGAGATGCGCCAGGAGACATGCCAAGTGCTAAGGGAATACACCTCCTCAGCTAGTGAAAAACCCTCTCCCTGCCCCAAAGAGGGTGAGTCTGATGGTGCAGCAGTGGAACCCACGGATGTTACAACCGTCCAGGTTTCAGCTGAACCACAAGGACAATCACAGCCAGCAGCAGTCTTCCCTGTGCAAAGGAGGAAGTATAAGACCAACAAATCAGTATGACCAGTTAATGATGATGGGGAACCAGGGCCCTCACAAACCAGCAGGAGGGTCAGAGCCGGAAATCATCACTGAGTCCCTGTCGTATGACAGTCTCCGTAATATGCAAAAAGACATTGTGCGGCGGGGGCGTGAGCCTTATACAACCTGGCTGCTTCGGGTTTGGGACCTTATGGGCACAGGTGTGCAACTGGATAGTGGTGAGGCAAGGTATCTGGGATCGTTGACCCGGGACCCAGGTGTGGACCAGATATTTGTGAGGGAGCCAGGGCCCCTTTCTCTCTGGGAGCGGCTCTTAATGAGTGTGAGAGAAAGGTTCATTCACAAAGAAAGAATGCAGGAGTACCATCATAGAATGCAGTAGAAGACACTCGAGGAAGGGATCCAGCAGCTAAGAGAGGTGGCAGTATTAGAGGTACTCTTTGGGAAGGATGGACAGCATGATAATGACCCTGACAAGGTCAGGTGCACAGGACAGATGATGTGGAACCTGGCAAAGCTAGGGCCACAGCAATACACCACCTTCATTGCAATGATGGATACTGACAATACCCGAGAAACAGCGGGCTCTGTTGCCAACAAGCTCAGGAATTATGACAGTATGGTCAATGGTCTGCTGAAAGCTCATGTCTCTGCTGTGGTCCAGGACCTCAAAGAGGAGATGAAGGAGATGAGGAAGGAAATGAGGGAGGAGATGAGGGAGGAGATGAGGAAGATCAGTGTGGCACCAGTGCGAGTCACAGGCCCCCAAGTCAGAGCCCGTTGTCCCCCAGCTAGAGAGAGAGGGTACACCCCACGAGCTGAGCTGTGGTTTTTTCTGTGTGAGTATGGGGAAGACATGAGAAGGTGGGATGGGAAACCCACCTCTGCCCTGGCAGCGCGGGTGCATGAACTCAAGGAGGGAGGCACTAACCGAGGGGGTTCCGCTAAGGTGAAAGTAGCCTCAGCCTCCCGTGACCGAGCTGCCAGGTATTACAGAAGGGAGGATGGTATGTCAGATCCCCTTGAAGGTACCTCGAGCATGTACGCCCAGGGAAAGAATGATAACCAGGGCTAGAGGGGCCCTGCCTCTAGCCAGGAAGAAGAACAGGAGAACCGGGTTTTCTGGATGGTGTGGATCCGATGGCCTGGCACATCAGAGCCACAAAAATATGATGCGTTGGTTGATACTGGGGCACAGTGTACTTTAATGCCATCGGGACATGTGGGGGCAGAACCTGTATCCATCGCTGGGGTGACCGGGGGATCACAGCAGTTGACCCCTGTTGGAAGCTGAGGTGAGCCTGACTGGGAAGGAGTGGCAAAAGCATCCAACTGTGACTGGCCCAGAGACCCCGTGTATTCTGGGCATAGACTTCCTCCGGAATGGCTATTACAAAGACCCGAAAGGATTCAGGTGGGCATTTGGGATTGCTGCTGTGGAGGCAGAAGGCATTAGGCAATTGAACACCCTGCCTGGACTATCAGAGAATCCTTCTGCAGTTGGGCTCCTGAAAGTGGAAGAGCAACAAGTGCCAACTGCCACCTCAACAGTGCACCGCTGGCAGTATCAGACAAATTGAGATGCTGTGATCCCCATCCACAAGATGATCCGTGAGCTGGAGAGCCAAGGGGTGGTCAGCAAGACCCATTCACCCTTCAACAGCCCCATTTGGCCTGTGCGCAAATCTGAAGGAGAATGGAGATTGACTGTGGACTATTGTGGCTTGAATGAAGTGACTCCACCATTGAGTGCTGCTGCGCCGGACATGTTGGAGCTCCAGTATGAGCTGGAGTCCAAAGCAGCGAAGTGGTACATCACTATTGACATTGCCAATGCATTTTTCTCCATTCCTTTGGCAGCAGAGTGCAGGCCTCAGTTTGCCTTCACCTGGAGGGGCGCGCAGTACACCTGGAACCGATTGCCCCAGGCGTGGAAGCACAGTCCCACCACCTGCCATGGACTGATCCAGACTGCACTGGAAGAGGGTGAGGCCCAAGAACATCTGCAGTACATTGATGACATCATTGTGTGGGGGAACACGGCATCGGAGGTATTTGAGAAAGGAGAGAAAATCATCCAAATTCTCCTAGAAGCTGGTTTCGCCATCAAGAAGAGCAAAGTCAAGGGACCTGCCCGAGAGATCCAGTTCCTGGGAGTAAAGTGGCAAGATGGATGACGTCAGATTCCCACTGAGGTCATCAATAAGATCACAGCAATGTCTCCACCGACCAACAAGAAGGAAACACAAGCTTTCCTAGGTGCCATAGGTTTCTGGAGAATGCACATTCCCAAGTACAGCCAGATCGTGAGTCCTCTCTACCTGGTTACCCGCAGGAAGAACGATTTCCACTGGGGCCCTGAACAGCAACAAGCCTTGGCCCAGATCAAGCAGGAAATCACTCATGCCGTAGCCCTTGGCCCAGTCAGGACAGGACCAGAGGTGAAGAATGTGCTCTACTCTGCAGCCGGGAGCCATGGTCTGTCCTGGAGCCTTTGGCAGAAGGTGCCTGGTGAGACTCGGGGCTGACCACTGGGATTCTGGAGTCGAAGCTACAGAGGGTCTGAAGCCAACTACATTCCAACAGAGAAAAAAATCTTGGCAGTTTATGAAGGAGTTCAAGCTGCCTCAGAAGTAATCAGCACAGAGGCACAACTCCTCTTGGCACCCCGACTACCAGTGCTGGGGTGGATGTTCAAAGGAAAGGTTCCTTCCACGCATCACGCCACCGACGCTACTTGGAGCAAATGGATTGCCCTCATCACGCAGCACACCCGAATTGGAAACCCAAGTCGCCCTGGGATCTTGGAAATAATTACAAACTGGCTGGAAGATGAGACTTTTGGGTTACCTGAAGAAGAAGAAGAGGAACAGGTGACACGTGCCGAAGAAGCCCCACCATATAATGAGCTACCAGAGAGTGAAAGACAATACGCCCTCTTCACTGATGGTTCCTGTCGAATTGTAGGCGCTAGCCAGAGATGGAAAGCCGCTGTATGGAGCCCCACACAACAAGTTGCACAGGCTACTGAAGGAGAAGGTGGATCAAGCCAACTCGCTGAACTCAAAGCTGTTCAACTAGCTCTGGATATAGCTGAAAGAGAGAAGTGGCCAAAGCTCTACCTCTACACTGATTCATGGATGGTAGCCAATTATATGTATATAATTCGGGTGATGCATGTATTTATATGGTTAAAAGGGTTAAGTTTCATGTAACATGGTAACATGTTAGTATGGGAAAAATTCGGGGTGGATAATTGTTGGGGTTTTAGGAGCTCTCCTGGTGGTTTTTTTTCTGTTAAAGGAATTTTCCCCATATGTGTTGCTAGGGGGACAAATGGCTGGGTACTTAAGAAAACAAAAGAGGTGCCTATGGGGGTGGGGTGCATCTGGCTACTCTTTTGTTTCACCTGGGTGTGCGGGCAGTCGGTCTCCGGCGTTTGGACAGAGAGAGAGGCTGCTTTCTTTGGCTGCTTATCCTTCTGCCGGAGAAAAACCCCGGGATCCCAAGCCTGCCTTTCCCTGCCCTGCTGGGAGCTGGGCCGTGGCTGCCCTGCCCCTGCCGTTGCTTTGAGCCTTCGCTATGTTGTAGCCGTGCTCACCCTGCCTGCCCAGACCTCTGGGGGGTTCCCCATTTGGATACATCTCATCTGCCACCTGGGATTTGTGCTCATCCCTGCCGTTCCAGCCTGCCGTTCCAGCCTGCCGTTCCAGCCTGCCGTTCCTGAGGGTCCGACCGGATACCAGGATCGACTGCCCAGGGGTTTGTGAAGCCTTTGTTCCATCCCTCCCTGGGATCCCAGGCCACCAGTGCCACGTGCTCCCCGAGCTTGCTCCAGAGCGCCCCCTGCAGCCGCGGGGGAACCATCGCACCTGCCCTGCTCACTGGGAGCTGCCAGCGCCCCTGCTGGCTGCGAGCAGAACTGCACCCAAGGGGAAAGGGCCTGACAGCTGAGAAGGCTGGGACTGGGTTTGTGATTGTTTGCTGTTACTGCCATAGTTATTGTTGTCTGTTTGGCTTGTTATACAGATATAGATATATAATAGTAAAGAACTGTTATTCCTGTTTCCCATATCTTTGCCTAAAAGCCCCTTGATTTCAAAATTATAATAACTTGGAGGGAAAGGGGGTCACATCTGCCATTCCAAGGGAGGCTTCTGCCTTCCTTAGGAGACACCTGCCTTTTAGAACTGAGACATTTGTTTTTCACACCAGGTAAGAACTGAAAGCATTGCAGTGCACTATTTTGATCACTACTCTGCTTTCCAAAATTCACTCAGCCCAGTACATACCATAGTGAAACAGTGCAGTAGCAGGTTGTCTGGCAAACCAACACAAAGACATTAACCATGTTTAAGTTTCCCCTAAAGCCTTGAAAGCTCAGTGCCAGAGTTGAGGCCACAGATGAAATCCATGGGTCTCTGACAGGATGGTGTTCTCCATGGAGAGAGGCCAAGATCAACCTTCCTTTCTGCACACATGATCCTGATCTCAGCATCAGCCATGGGCACTTTTCCATGGCTGTACTTCCCTGTGAAGTGATGTGTGCCATTTACAAGCCCAGAGCAGATGGGTGCTCAGGGAGAAGCATGTGTAGGAACAAAAACTCACGTTCAAGAAAGATGCTTTTAAAATGGTGCTTTACCACCTTTTGGTGTCATATCAAACACATGAACAGCCGGTATGAAATAAGAGAAATTTTCTTTAAAGAATGATCAGAGTTTTGTTTAAAAGTCATTCACACAAATTCATATGCCAAATCTTCAGCTAGAGGTGGTGCTCAAAACTGGTTCACCCCGACTGCTTTAGTATGCAGGGTTTGGGGCTTGCATGGCAATGGGAACTGTGGATGCCTCAGCTGGTGTGTTTGGTCTTCAAAGATAGAAACACATTTGAAACATTCTGTTTGCTTTTGCCACAGGCTGCCTAGAAAGTTTACAGACACATATCCTAAATACATATGTACTTGCATCACTCCACAATATCAATGAAGTTTCAACAAGACCATGTGTAAATCTGCTTAGAAAATGAACTTTCATGTGCCCTAGAGCTTCCTGGACAATAAATGAACCACGGCGTAGGGAAGAAACAGAAGTGACAACAGTGAAGCTCCTGATGCTTGGGATGGAAAACAGATCTGAGTCTTGGCTTGAACAATTGAAAATTGAATTGAACTTTCTGGGTAGTGCTTTTCTGTTTATAAAAATCAGGTTAAGACTTTCCAAATTGTGTGTCCTCAACTACAGGCAGCTGAACCCAATGTGGGTTACAGTCATCTTTCTCTTTATTTAATGTGATTCAGAGTCCTCTGTGGTAGCAAACACAGCCTTTGCCCCAGATGGGTGCCCCAGCACTGGTCAGTTTTACCTCAAGTGATAGAGCAGTGTCCCTCCTAACAGAAGGCAAGCACAAATCTGCAGGAGGTAACAATAACTCTGTTTTGCATTGGAACTTGTGTATTATTTTTAGCTGTTTTTCTTTCAAGGAGAAAAAGATTTTCGCAAAATCTTGTCTTGGTGAGGAATCCACCCATAAGCATAGGGAACAGAAGGGCAGCCTCCTAACCCTGGAAGCCGTATTACATGCTGGAAAGCCTGCTGTGAACTCCGCCCTTACAGCTCTCAGTTTTAGGGGCAAGCGTTTGCCATCAGCCTCCTCCACCCTCCCCACCCCATCCAGGCCAGGGGATCCACCTTCCCTTTCCTGAGTAAATGGAAGCCCTGAAACAATCCCTGCACACAACTCCTGCAACTTCACACTGCCCTGTCTTCACAAAATGAAGACAACTAAAGGAAATTTCTTGCATACCTTCCCTAAACCTGTTGGTTGATATGAGAGAGAGAGAGAACAGCACAGAGATATGAGATTGTGAGAAACTGGTCTCACTTCAAAGGAGCCCTCCCTTGCTGCTAGCAAATATTCAGCAAATGTTGTGACCATTTAATTTCTATCCTCTCTCTTCCCCCAGTCAATAACTATATAATTTCTGTAGATGTTGAGGAAATATTCCCTGATCAGCTGAAATTCCATGTAGACAAATGCAAGGTAATGCATATACAGAACTGTGGTTTCCTCATGCCTGCTGATGGATGTTACCTTAACTCCAACTGCCTAGAAAATTCTTCAGCACTGCTGTAGGCAGCTGAGTGAAAACACCTGCTCTATACAGAAGGACAAAAAAGTGGCAAAGAAGACGCAAAGAAACAAAACAACAGGATGGGAGAACGTGTTAATACCATGAAATTAAAAAAAAAAAAAGTAAAGGGGTAAGTAAAGCCTTCATGAACACTCCTGCTCAAATACTTGCTACTTAATTTCAAAAAGGATACATGTTATTACAGGGATGGAGAATCCATCTGAGGAAGGATTTTAGAGATCCGAACTATTCAGTTCAGAGAGAACTCAAGTCAGTACTGACATGATAAAAATTATGTCCAATAATATATGCTTTAAGGAAGGTCTAACTCCCTTTTTCTTATTCTTTTCTTAAACAGAAATAAATGAAGACCCTGGCATTTAGTGAAAATACATCTAAAGGGCAGTATGATTAAAAATAATGTTCAATGTCTTCTTGAGTCATAGTCTCAAAGATTTCAAAAATAATACATGTTCACAGCTAAGGAGATTTATAAGGGTTATCAACCCTTCTGCATCAGCCAAAGGATAACTGGGATAACCAAGGAGAGGAAGAAATTCCTCCTTGAAGGCCTCACTATAGCATCTCTTGGGATTTCCAAAGTGCCTATGCAAGCTGAGCACCCAGTTCCTTCTGAAATCCATGGCAATTATGTGCTGAGATCCCACAATGCTGTTGGCCACCACCTCATTCCCCCCAAAACACAAACCTACATCTTTAAACATCTAAAGCTATGCCTACATAAGGCCAGAGACAAGCAGCAATAGAGCCTGGGGAACCAGACTGCTCTAAAAGTAGCAGAGGCCAGCTCAGCATGGGCTCTGTGGATGGTGAACGGAGGACAGGAGGGACAGGTCTCTGCCCCAAGCCACTGTACAGAACAAACTTGGCTGGATCACCTCAGCAAATCCTGTGCTGGGGCTCTGCCCACTTCTGGAAAGCCAGGGGCCCCAGTCCAACTCTGAGGACAACCCTCTCCTTTGGTATGTCACACAGCTTCCGTTTGGGATAAATGTGACACATCCACGTCTCCAGGTTCACAAGCAACGTGACAGGCTTCCCGTTCAAAGCCAAGATGGAGTTGCATCAGATACAACTCTGGCTTGGTTTTCAAAAAGGCCTAATTCTGCTCTCACTTTGACTTTTCACTAATGCAAATGAATTAACTCCAGCTACATGCTAATACTGCTAAGAATACAATTCTGAAATCACAGAAGGCTATTTTCAGGATTTTCTTTTACTTCATGAAAGAGCCTTAACTCTCCTAGTCTTTCAAAGTAAGCCAAAACATTCAGATGTTGCTGGTACAAACTGCGTCATACAAGACACAGACATAAAGAGTAAAACAAGTGCTATAATTTAACATTCAGGCAGTCACTGCACAGCCCCTATGTATTGTTGCAGATGAACAAAAGTTTAGAACTGACTCCTCTTTCCAGAGAAGTAAAGAACAGCCCTGCCTGCCCCCACCCCCCTGGCTTTCTGTTTTGTTTTGTTTTTCAAATTGCACAAACCAGTCTCATGGTTTGTGCAATTACAACAAGAATGTATAAATGGAGCTGCTTGGCCTAAGGAATTGCTCCTAACTCAAAGAAATCCAAAACACTGACGCTTGTTTGTTTCCTTTTAACGCTACTGATGGCTTCCTGTCACAAATCCTTTCTATCTTTTGCCCAATTACTCGTCGACAGAGTTCCCCAGCTCCCCTCTGAGCTTCACTTCAGCACTTTCAGGCCTGAACTGACCAAAGTAACACATGCAGGAGAATTTCATTCTGCAAAGTCAGTGACCCTGCCCCATTAGTCAAGGCTGCTCCTGCCAAGCTGAGCACTTTGCAGGCCCGCCCTTTTAGCTTGGGTTTTACAGTCAACCAAAACCTTCCCTTCATTTCATAAAGGATTCCAGAAAGATGGAAGACTAAGTTCAAATCTCTGAGGAAAGAAGCCAATTTACCATCCCAGTGGACAGAAAGCAGATTAGCAGACTTAGGCTCCCTGGTCTCAGTGCCGAGCATGTACAAGGGAGGGAAACTCATCTCCTGTCCCTTTGCGTGACATTTGCCTCATCAGGAGTGCCCAAGCTACCCACAACACAGCCCTCCTCATTCATACTGAGGGCATTTCAGGAGCATGCAGGAACAATGTACGCAGCCCACAGGGGAGTCTGAAAGGATTTGTACATGTTGTCCAAGGAGAAGGAGAGATGATGCTGCCAACCAGCATATACCATATACTCCTTGAAGCCCAAGACTGTGTTGTGGGGACAGAGGCTTCTATTACTCTGGGCACTGGTGGTGGCAAGAAGCACAAAAGCCACTCTTCTACAGTGACAATATTCTGCCCTATGTGACTGCAGCCACTGTATTTTTCTTCCCCTTGTACTGGGAGTAAGAGCAGCCCATATTGCTCAGTGTTCTCCAGGATTTACATGCCAGAAAATTATGTGCGCCCTCTTTTTCTCTCCCTCCCTCCCTCCCTCTGTCTCTCCCTTGCATTTACACACACAGAGCAGCCATCCCCTCTTCCTTTCCATTTATCCTGGGTGCCTGCACGAAGCTGGGAAGCACATCTGCACTGCAAGCCACACCTGCTCAGCACACCAGGCTCTGCTCTGACTCACGGCAAAGAAAGTTTCAGTTCAAGGGGTGGGAGGTGAAGAGATGAAAAATATCTGGCAAAGTAATGGGATTAACATCAGCAGTACTGTGTAAATCATCATCTTGTGGGTGTCTTTTTCTAGTCACACCAGCTAAAAGCAATAAACCAAAGCATAAACAAGACACCTCCCTCAGCACAAGTTACATTAAAGTAATGCAATTCCCAAGGCAGCCCCAGCATCAGTCTGTTTCTGTTCTAATGCAGAGTTGCAAAATTTTACTCATACACTCAAGGCAAGTCATATTTTGATGGACAAGTGAAATAAGTAGATTTTTCGTTATAAGTGTCCCACTAAAAGGCTGACAAATAAATCTTCCTGCAGTTGTGTTATCTTCTATAGCAGTTTTGCTGCTCAGTGTTAGGAATATTTAACAGATATTTAAATACATTTGTTTGTGCTCATATAGAATTGCCTTTGTGCAGTGTAGAAAGTCCAAGTTTTTGTCTCAGCCATACTTCATCTACTGATGTTTCTATTTAGGAAGAGCAAGCTTATTCCAAAGGTGTGTAATAGGACAGTATCAGTCAAACCACTAACATTTCTTAGAACACCCTGAATTCATCTGCTCTTCTGCTGGAAATAAAAAAAAAAGAGAAGGGAACCACTATCAAAGAAAAACAAGAGGCTGTGTTCTCACTTCTCCATCTCTAGTGTGCGTTTGGAATTCACAGAGATCACTGTACAACACTGTTCACAAGAAACTTTAAAAGGTGAGACCACCATTTACATAAATGAATTTGTCGGTTCCAGCAAAATATGTCCTAATGATTGAAATTCTTTCTTGGTCATGCTGTAGAACAAAAATATTTCTGAAAGGTTCTTCAGCTTTCTGTGCCTTCCTGTTTATAGACAGATAAAACTCTTTCAGAGCTGGAGCACAGTAAATTACTGCTTCAGAGACTGTGACTTTCCTCTGCTCCCAGTTATGCACATTAGTATCAGCTGTAACCCAGGTGTAGTCAGATTCCAAAGGCCTACATCCTTTCAGAATCTGAAATGAAGTTTTTTTCACTTAAAAATAAAAATCCATCTGTTCAATTTAGCGGTTCTCTAGTCCTGTCATCCAAGTACATATTTTGCTACCTAAACATAATTAGTCAAAATAAAAATCTGCTCCAGTGGTTAACTGCCATCCAAAGATTTTTTTTTTTTATCCGGCTCCTTCAGAGAATAAAGAGTATAAAGAGGATTTAAGCACAAAACAAACATAGTCTCTCTGTTGCTAGTGGCAAGGAAAAGAAAATGCAGACAGCAAAGGTATTGCCTAAATACAGTGTGGAATAGACTCCCTCTAACCAGATATGTGCACTCACACACAGGCATCTGCCAGCAGAGCTAGTGCAAGCACCAGCCAAGGGCTATTTTAAAAGTGCAGCTTGCAGAGCATTTCCTCAAACCAAGCTGAAAACCATGGAAAAGGACTCTCTGGCTGGCACATATACAAGTATACTCCAGCTCTAGCAGCAGGCCCAGTGTGACATCCCAGCCTAAAGTGACGTGCCAGTGGGAATGTGGCCTGCGTCATTCCATGGCCACCCTTTTGGTTGGACACAACCCTCCCAGTGTCCCCACTGGGTGCTCTGCTGCTGCCTTCCACCTCAGTGCTGCCTGGCCACCGGGAAGCCCCTCCACACACTTTATCCTCAGCCAGTTCCCTTGGCCAGCCTGCATGGCCAAATTTAACCCACTTTCACTGCATGCCTGGAAAAGGAGAAATTAAAAAAAAAGACAGGATTGTGCTGCCTCCATTTTGAGAGCATAGTATCAGACACCGAACTTTAGAAAACTCCCCTGGGACTGTTCAGACTAAGGAAAACATGCTGATTCCAGTGAACTGCCTTAATTTGATTGATTATCACACTTTACTGCCAGTGTAGAAGCATTTAGCCCTACTCACACAGTACTAGAAGGCCAAGTAAATGTTACAGACTGAAACACCCTTGCAAACATGGCTTTACTAGGAAGGCCTTAAATGAGCCTGAGATAAAATAAGCTCTATTTTGTTACTAGATTAGAGCTGTGAGCTATTTGTAGGGACATATCCTGTCTTTATTATCACCATTTACTGCTCATTTACATGTATTGTATAAACATCCAGCCTCTTACTTGGGTGCAAAGATACAAATTTCAGTGCTTAACTGCAGGCATGTGAAAAGCATGTTAAAAATGCCCTTCTCTTTCTTGTTCCACTGACTCTTAGTTTAAAAGAAGGTAGTGACTGCAAGGATTCACTAATTATATTAATTTGAGTTACATGCCAAGATGCTCTGTACAAAACTCTGCATTGCTTTAATTCCCTACAGTTTTAAGTGTAGCTACTTTAGACAGTCAATATCTTTTCTGCCTGTATTAAGCTGTTTTGTTCTTGGAAGACCCCTGGTTTGTATCACAGACTCATGGCTGAGTGTGAGCCTGATGGGGCTGCGACCACTAATGACTTAATTTTTTTTATGTTCTTAGTCCCTAAATTGCAAGGCAATTTTCACACAAATACTTTAAATTGAAAGAGCATGGGTTTAGATCAGAAATTAGGAAGAAATTCTTTGCTGTGAGGGTGGTGAGGCACTGGAACAGTTTGCCTGAGAAGTCGTGGATGCCCCATCCCTGGAAGTGTTCAAGGCCAGGCTGGATGGGGCTTTGAGTAACCTAGTCTAGTGGGAAGTGTTACTGCCCATGACAGGAGTGTTGGAAAGAGATGGTCTTTAAGGTCCCTGCTAATCCAAACCATTCTACAATTCTATGAATGACAGGGCCCTAGGACTTTGCCCCTGCCAGTACTAGCTGCCTGCCCTGGCAGAGGAAGAGGCTGGCTAAGCAGATAAATGACTAATGTCCTGCATCTCCATCTCTGCTCCCTTTCCCTCCTGCATACAGTGTAATGCTGGCTGCACTGCTCCCTTTTAGGCAATGTTCACACATTCAAAACTCAAATGTAAGAAATGAAAACGCTGTGTGTTTATAAAGGTGCTTCCTGCATGAGTTTGCTCTGTCCCTCACACCTCTGTTCTTGTGAAGATCACAGCTGCAATATAAAATATATGATTTTTAACTGTTCAGCAGGATTATTCTGCCAGGGCTGGCCGCAAATGAATTAGAGGAGGGGTTGAAAGAATGAAGAAAAGCCTTCTCTTCCTCAGAGCCTGCAGCCAAAGCAAAAGAAGAAAGACTGCTCCTTCTTCCCCCCATTCCCAACACACATTCCTGTCTCTACAGTTCCTAGGATGTGATGTTCATGTTCCAGTAATGAAGATAACATACTGTCAGGGACTGAAATGGTTCATGCCTTAAACATTGTTATGAAGGAGTTTTGTCCATTATAGCAAAAACTGTATGAAGAAGCTAAAACCACAGAAGCCCACTCCTCCTTGAAGATGCCTGACTGGAACTTTGGACTCTGAGTTAAGCCGCCTAGATAAGATACCAGGCAACACTATTGTTCAATCATCTCAGGTCTAGAGAGAAACAAACAAAGCTGAGGGAAAGAAATGCATCTACAAGAAAGCCAAACACAGCAGAGAATAATCCCTGGCTGGGTTTGGGGTGGGGGAGAGCACGACCCACAGAGGCCAGGTTTACACAGACACCCCTTCCCTCAAATGAGGGTGGGGGGAGGAGGTTTAGGGTGTGTGGCATAACCTGTGGTCAGCGGCAGTGAACACCCATCCTCCCTTACACAAATCGGCCCAGCTATGAAACCCTGAGCCCCACAGGCCACATGCCATGTAGGAGGCAGCTGAGGGGTGTCATAATCCACCAAAGACCCCCCAAAGGGCTCCCCAGACTCATTCCTGAGGCATTGCACCGCAGCACTGCACATGACACAAAGTGATGCAACAGATCCAGAGTCTGCTGCAAGAGACTGTGTTAAACTGCTTCCACTCTGCTCCCCTGGGGAGGTACCTAGGCATTCCCACCCAGCCTGAGCGTTTGTTAATCCATTCTGCGCTTCTTGGGGGACCCTCACCACCAAGAAGACCAGCTGGAGAGGATCATTGGGATGCTGGTGGGATCCACAGAGTGGGGATATTTTCTTTATTTTGCCTCTGTCACTCTCTTTCCATCCCCCCACCTTTTTGCTACTTCTTTTTCTTCCCTTTTCTCTCTCTGTCTCATATTTACTATTTAACAAAACCCATACTATTGACTTTGGCATATGGGCTCGTCTGCACCTTAATTTGGGCAGAGGCATTTCTAACAACTTAAAAAAAATCAACCGTAACAGGCACATCTCCATAGCAAGCACTGGCCCAGGAAGTGATGTGGACTTTGGTGATGTACACCCACAAAAGCCTTTTGACCGATGAGCCTTTTTCTCATGAAAAACTTCAGCTAGTGAGGAACCCAGTGCTGATGAAGCTGTCTTCACATAGTCATGCTGCTGCTGCTGCAAATCCTAAAGCTGAGGTTATGGAAGAGTTAGGAACATGCAGTCACACCCAAAAGGAAGCTATACTGCAAATGGCACCCATGCAATGGGCTGATGCTAGGGCCTCTGAACCCTAGTGGAGTGTAATAATGCAGAAGATTGACAGAACCATAAAAAAGTTACCCAAAAAGTCTAATAAGACTGATACAACTTTCATCAGGTGCCATGAACCCTCCTGCAGGAATCAATGGCCACATCATGTCATCAGCACCGGGCAAAAATGGAGATGTTGCCGTGACCATTGTCATCCAAAGGAGATGCAACTATTAAGTGCAGGGAACCATAAAAAGCTACGGGCTTTTGCAGAACTTCTCATGACTTGAGAATATTCTACATCTCTATTATATATTGACTGATGTTATATGTATACTTGTGCATGTGAAATGCTTAAGAGACACAGAAAGTTGCTTAGTGTTGTTTGATCAGCAAAGGGCTCAACTTTCTGCAGAAAACAGAATTATTCTATACAATGCTTCTGAAGCAGAAAACTTCATTGCTGATAGAAAATTTTCTAAGCTGACTCTCTGTCTCTCTTGACCATTGTTGGGGCTTAGGACTTTTCCTTCTGTTTCTTTCAGGGAATTTTCTCCCATATGTTGGTAAGAGACAATAATGACCGGCACTTAAGAGAGACAAAAGAAGTTGCTGTGGCTCAGGGGAAGGGTACAGCTGGCTACTCTCTTTACCTGGGGGGTTTTCTCTTGGAGGCACAAGACATACTTCGAGATTTGGGTTGGGGGAAGGGGCTGGGCGCAGCTCCTTGATCTCTTTCTCTTGCTTCTCAGCACTGGAGAGAAGACAGGCTGCGGTCACTGTGGGGAGAATTCACCACCACTGCAAGGCTCTGTCTCCTGCTGTATTCTACTCCACTTCCATGAGTGGAGCTCTGCTCATAAGAGCGGACGTGACACTGGGACCTTAACACCCTAACTCACAAAACAAAAGACCCACACCATCCACTCAGGTGCCTCAGTGGAAACCCCAGGACCCCGAGTCCCTTCCTCTTCTCAGGGAGCTTCTCCTGGCTGCATTTGGGAGCCCGGCTGCCGCTGCCCAGCCCTGCTGCTTCTCTGCCACTGCTCCGGGGGTTTTTTTGCCTGTAGCCACACATGCTGTGCCTACCGGGACACCCTGCAGCTCCTGTCACAGTTGCTGAGGTTCTGCTACCTTGTGCTTGCTACCCCGGGTGAGCCTGCCCTGCTGTTCCAGCAGCTGGTCCAAGGTTCCTGCTGCAGCCCGTTTTCACCATCCAGCCCGCCCGCCATTACCATGTGAGGGAGATGCAGCTGAACTCGCGCCACAGCGCCCCCTGCAGGCGCGGGGGAATCATCGCAGCCACCCTGCCCGGCCGGGAGCCACCAGCGCCCCTGCCGGCTGTGAGCGGAACTGCACCCAAGGGGAAAGGGCCCGCGGCCGAGAGAGGCTGGCACTGGCTTCTGGTTCTGCTTGCCGCTGCTGTTGTTGTTTTTGTTTGTTTGCCTTGATATACATGTACAAACTAGTAAAGAACTGTTATTCCTTTCCCCATATCTGTGCCTGAAAACCCCGTAATTTCAAAGTTACAATAATTCAGAGGGAAGGGGGGTCATACGTTCCATTCCAAGGGAGGTTCCTGGCTTCCTTGGCAGACACCTGTCTCTCAAACAGAGACAAGCATAAACACCCATACACCCATGTATCAACATACTAGGCCTGTTTCTCAGGCAAGTGTTCCCTGGATCTCCACTTCCTTGTCCCATGCCAGCAGTAATGTTCATGAAGCTGCACAATGGACTGCTCCCTGATTTGAACTCACGGTCCCCCAAAACAGGAAACTTTTCAGCTGAACTGCTCCTGAGTCAGATCTTGTGAATGATAAACAGTGCAAACAGAAAGCAAAGGGCAGGAGACACGTGGAGATGCCTGTCTCACTTCCCCAAAGACTACTGCTGGACATAAGAAACTGGAATAACCTTGACCTTAGTGTACTCTTTGCCCCAGTACTTGAAGCATTAAACACAACCAATTTCTACCATTTGCTTTATTTAGAAACCAGACTGCTCACTGTCAAAAGAAGAACCTCATTTTCATGGTCACACTGAGTTAGGTTCTATGGTATTATTTAAAGATAAATGACACAAACCAGCAGCTCAGCTCTATGTCAAATGACAAAACTGAGTTACTGAAATTGTATTTGGTCACTGCTTCTTGTTTTTTTCTTAAAGGCAGCAGGCATCTGCAGAGCCTCCCTGAGCACACTGAAATGTGTACAAGTGCCTCACCAGCCAAGGACAGTTTCTTCTCTCATCCTCCTTCCACAGTCTCACTGGTGTAAGTGGAATTATTTGTTCAACTGCAAAGAATGCTCTTTGACAACAAACGTGTTCTTCAGTGTCAAAAAATCCCCAAACTAAAATGTACAACCTGAAGGGCTGGTAGGAAATTCTCTCCTTACAAGGATATGGTGCATGGCAGAAACAGGAAAATTTGACATGAAGATGTCTGCCTATGATTTTAAAGGCATTTTCCAAGACTAATACTATCCCAATTCCTGTGTGGATCAGGATCATTCCTGACTGAAGTTCCAGTTCAGGAGCATCTGATACATTTCAAGTTCTTTTTTATTCAGGACAGCAAATTCACTACATGGTTAAACAAACACGTGCACAGAGGCAGAGGACTGACCAGGTTATAGCAGGAGACTTACCACATCATCTCATCGTTAAGAAATGACCTTGATCAAGGTCAAAAATCTTGGAAACACAGAGAAAAAACACACTGTCAATGCCCCTGTGGTGCCAGTTCTGTGAATAAAGGACTCCAGTGTTCAGTGCTGTCATTTCTGTAGCAGTTATGAATGCAGAAAAACTCAACTTGTAAATAAAAAGCCCAAAGATGCCATAAGAATACTCAAGTCTCTGAACAGTTCAAACAATTAAATACTACCCTAACTTTAAAGGCCGTAACTGACTACTGGTTATTTAAAATTTATCTTCAAGCTCTGCTTTTAAAAAAAGGCTTTTCCTGTGAAAAATAAAGAATTCCATCCGAATCAAACACATGTTAAGAGACCTTGCTGTCTTCCACTGCAGTGCATTAGCAGAGATCCAGGTTGACTTCCTCCCCCTCTTCTGCTCATTACCATCAGTTTTGAGAACTGATTAGCTGTGGTTGTTATTCATTAGTCACATCTCCAAAATCTGAATTATAAACATCCCTGTGAGGTCTTATTCTAATCAACCTATTTTGAGTCTTGCAATTAATACTAACACCAGAAAAATAATTGAGCAGTGTACATTTAAAGACCACCCCCTCTTCCCACAAAAATCCAGGCTTAGATATGCACGAAAAGGAAGACTAAAATAAGACCTACAAACTACCATTGCTGCTGTAAATCCTTCTCCCATGTTCACTGCAGCCAGTTCAGCTGGTTAATACAGGTGACATAATGGGTACACAGTAAATACGAAGCAGCCATCAGTGATTTTGCTGATGGGGTCAGAGGCTACACAGCTGATAGATCTCAGGAGGACAAGAACATGCAGGCATGACAGATTAAGTGGCTGCCATTGGCTGTGTGCTTGCTCTGAACACTCAGCTATGGATGATAATCAATTACTTGGGGCTGCTAATGATACTGATTAAATGCACTTAGCACTCGGCAGCTCGAGGGCTACCACCCTGATACTAACAGGCTACCCATAGATAAGAGGGAAGAAGGGGCTGGTACCAACAAAATCCTCAAAGTCAACAAGCAAATTGGCTTGTTCCTTCTTTGCCACCCTGCTTAAAATTATAAAATAAGTATTTGCTTAGGAGTAAGCATGTTCTTTCCCATAAAACAATACAACTTGGAAATGCTATGGCCATCTGTGGGGCCAACAGTTCACATGCAGGGACCCCGCAGTGCTTCAAGAATGATCTGTCACAGGAAACAAAGCGTATTACCATTGTACATATTGACTTCCAGAAGTCTGTGTAACAGGTTACCTGTTTCCTGACATTACTTCCCAGGCTTGACCTGTGATCCAGTGTGATTTGGCCTCCTCATCATTATCATTAGCTCAAGATGTTGATCTCTTCCTAACTTTTACAACTAGGGAAGGTAAAACTTTTGCCACAGGTTTCAGAGAGTGTAAGGTTGGGGCAAACATTTCTTAGTTTGTCTCAGGCATCCTAAACCACCACTCCTCCTTTTAATGACTGGGAGAGGGGTGAAGGTTTGGAGTTTTCATTGTAATTTATAAATAACTAAGACCTTGTTCTACTGCTTTAACTGTAGAGGTTATTTATTCCCTATTCCTATACAGAAAAAAGATTAATTGCATAGTGATATAATGCCATGTTAGGAATTTCTAAAATTATACCCTTAATTTTAGGGGACTATACCCCCCCTTTAAGGGGCTAAACCAAAAGTAATGCTCTGACAGAGGAAATCAGTTCTCTAATTGGCAATAAAAGTAAGTTAGACCAGACCTCATGTCCTGGATGGTCCTTTGCTCTCAGAACTGGAATTCTGGGCATTTGAAACCAACTTTTCATCCCTGGGGAATCAGCCTTCCTTCTGTTATAGGGCAGACAGTCCCACAGTAACACTGACTGACCATATGGATCAGTTAGCAAGATGGAACATACTCAAAAATGTCTTTACAAGTACACTTGCATTTAATCATCACAAGAAAAATAAATTTTGAAGAAATTACCAAACAGAACTGTCTGAGGAGAATTTGTAGCAGCTAGTTCAGCAGATAACTGTGTATTCACTGGCAACCCTTTCCCTGAATGCAGAAAATTAACTGCAGAAAACATCTTACTTTTCAAATAATAATAAACCAGCAAATTAACATAGTGCAGATCTGTACCACCCAGCCGTTTTGCAAACCAGGTGCCAAGATTCCTCCTCATCTATTCTGGGGCTACCTCATCACTGAGCAGCAGCCTGGGACATAAGGCAGTGTATTCCATACCTGCTTGAACAGCAGGGGGGAGTTTCAACAGGCAGAATGCAGGAACTATTGGGATTCTTAGCTAAAATTTACTCATTGTGCATAGAATGAAAAGAAGAATCCACACCACAATGCACAGCAAGGATTCATTAAACTCTTAAGAAAGAAGCTTGTACTAAGAGTCCTGCTTAGTTAGTAATTATTCATTACTGAAAAAGCTAAGTACGGCAGCAATGACAGTTAATCCCTTCTTTCCCTCCCTTCTTCCTGCAGAAAATGGCACAGGAATCCATCACAATTTCCAGTTTTCAGAACCTCAGTTCTAGGGCTCAAGATACCCCAGAAGGGGTATCGTTTTCCCAGAAGGAAAAAGCTTCTCCTATCTCCAAATGTTCCAGCCTTCCAGTAAGTGCTGCCTGAGGCTGACGAGTTCAAGACATAAAGCCAGGCTGCTGGGGAAAATCAAACTTGGTCTGCACAAAATGACCTTGTGCAGCAGCAGGTTCAGCACAGGTACCTACAGCTCAAACAATCACATCCCTCTGTCCCCACTACTGCCTACAATATTGACAGCAAACTGGGGCTTGCCCTAGAAATTGTAGGCAAAAGGGAGGTTTTCTTGCTACCCGCAAGGAATGAGATGGTGTAGTCAGTCACTTAGTGGACCACATAGTGGTAGATAGAGGGGCAAGGCATTAATTCCAACACAGGAAACTGCAATTACATACCAGCAAAAAGGTGTTCAGTGTGAGTGGAGCCAAACACTGGTGCAGGTGGGCCAGAGAAACCGTGGAGTCTCCATCCTTCGGGATACTCAAAGCCAAACTGAATACAATCCCCAACAACCTGAAGCAGCTGGCCCAGCTTTAAACAGCGGCTGCGCTGGATGACCTTCAAGAGCTGCAACTACTTGATCCTTCTTCCACAATGCAGGTTTTAAGGGAAGAACCTACATAGCTCTGGGGATTTCTTCTTGCTTTTAGCCATGGAATACAGCAAGATAGCACAGCACTGGAAGGTGAGAATGGAGAAACAAGCACTCTCATTACTTCAATTAATTATTTCAGTTGTGAATAATGAAGGCACAAGGGTATCTTTTTTTCTGCTATATCTGGGCTGCACAGGTGTTGATACCTTCAGTTGTTACAATGGATCCTGATACGCGGTTAGGGCTTACAGGCACTTCCAAAACAAGCATGAGCTTGTTGCCAGCTTGGAGGATGTTAGTCAGGTGCTTTTTACTAACATAGAATGCACTCACTCCAACATATGCTGTCACACACATTCAAGGAAAACAAAAACCAAAAAACAAAACACCAACCAACCAACCACTCTGTGTTCAATTAAAGTATGTTAAAAGGCAAAAATCTGGGAAGCAAATCCTATCCTCACGAGAAGACATTAAACCAATGAAGAATGATTTCCCAGTGAGCCTCTTGGCCACAAAATTCTGAGAACACACCAGAGAGGTAGCTACTTTTATGCAACTTGCTAATGCTATGCATCAAATAATTCTTGTTCTTACTGCCTGCTCCATCTCAGGGCTCCTTTGAGGCAATTACTAGTAACCTGCTATTGCATTCCATTAAACAATTCAACTCTCAAAATAAATGCAATAAACTAATCCTTTCCTGCAACAGATTCAGTCTACTCATTCTCCTGGCTATTCCACATACCCAGCTAATACACAATATCAGAAACATCAGCATTTTCTCCAGTGTATTAGGTGTATAGTATGGAGATGCATACGTCAGGGCCTGATATGCCATATGCCACAAATATTATCTTTGATAAGTTGGTATTTTGAGCAAACATTTCAGAAATAATTCCTATGATTCAAGTCCTCCAGAATATTCAGTTCACCATGTCATTGCAATTCTCCCTTCATTCATCTGGGTGCTCAAATGCAGCTCTCAAAAATGTGCCTCTCTTACCTTTCCCTGGGACCAGAAAACTAGTTTTCCATATTGAATCATTATTTGTTTCCATGGATGTCTCTGGGTTCCTCTGACAACTTTATCTTACTGATGAGGATAAATGTTTTTTCAAAAGCTACTGCCAGACTGCCCTCACTCCCAGACGTCACAGAATGTAGTTGGCAGAATCTGTCAAAAATAACTCACATGGTCTGAGGGATCTGAAAATCACAACTGATCGTTTTGAAAACACAGTTGATACACAGCAACTTTGCATAGGTCCACTTCACCACCAGTACACAATCCCTTCCTGCCTTTTTCTTTCTCCTGGTCCCCATGGGAATTATTAATTTGAAAAACAAATTAGAAAGTGGCAGTGATATAACTTCAGTATTTCTGAAAATGAGATTGCTTTTTCTCTTCAGATTCTGCCAGTACTCGTGTCTAGGAACTTTCTGAAGCATAAAGGAAATAAACTAAAGGAAGTTAATTTAAACTTTAACTGGAATCCTGTAATGGTTTGGGGCTTCTATAGAGACTGCTTCTGATGACATCAAAATCTGATTATGGAATGTTCATGACCAGCCACTAAACCCTGCAGGTAGGCTCATGCACACACAATGCAGCATAGCTAAGCCTTGCTACCACACTTTGTCTTCATGAGTGAGAAGGTCAAGTGGCTGTGGCACTTGAAAATTGTCCAGGGTATCCTTTCTAGCAAACACAAATATAATGCTCCTATCAAACCTGAGCTGTTGTGAATTGCACACTGACTGACACCAGTACATTAAGCTTGTGTGTTCTCACAAGACACTGCCTAAACAACTCTTTTTAAAAAGAATTAAGCAAAATGATTCAAAACGCTTTCTCTTAGTCTTGTACAATCAGTAGAAGTGTTCGTGTGCACCCTTGTGAGCTGGTGCTTGCAGTGTGCCTGCAGTTTTGGCATTACTGGGTAGCACTTTTGAACTGAAGATGAAAACTTCCTACATTTAAAATTTACAGCCTTTGCTGAGGTTCATCTCAAATGGAGCAGCATGTCACCTGCAGTGATGTACACCCAGCCAGAATACATAGACTTCTCTCATTCCCAACAAACATAAACACCAAAACAATCGAAACTAGAAACCGAGAAACTATTTCTCTTCTTGCATTGCTTTTTGAAGCATGTTTTAGATCAGGCCAGCATTCCTGAAACAGACAGGACCTGCTCAGGCTGGTCTATAGCTGCTCCAAGACTCAGGGGCACCACAGCAGCTGCTGCAGACACTGGGGTATTCCTGTCCTTCGTGGATCTTTGTATGTGGTCAAAACTGACAGCTCATGAAGCATCATCTGCATGTGTCATTTCCAGGTGGAACCAGCCCGGATCCAAGCTAGTTCTAGGCTCAGCTCCTCTGAAGTGTTGCCCAAGTCACAGGTCTGACTGGGTGCTTCATCTACCTCACTGCAGTCGGTGTAGCTGAGAGAGCAGGGCACACATATCCCTGTCTGCATTTCCCAAAGGATCTGTCAGTGAGAGATACTAAGGTGTCCTTGCAAACAAGCAATTACTGATACCTTGAGAGTTTTGTCTGCAGAAGGTTACTTGACACAGCTGCAACTTTAGAGGTATTTCTCAACAGGCCATTTTGGGATGCAGCCAGATCTTTAGAAGGTCCTGTAATTTCAATAATGAAATTAAAACCAGAATTTAGCACTTGTGGGACTGAAGGAAAAGAAACATGGGGCTAAGTAATGCCTGCTCACATTTTTTTCTTTATGACATCTCTCAATCTGCTAAATAAAACTTACACAATTCTCATGATCAAGACTGCAAATCACAAACCCAGCTTCTTGATAAGGCAGCAAGCATAAAACTGGGAGTCTTAAAGGGATATATATATGGCTAAATAGAAAATACTACTTGTTCAAGAAAAATTACGTGAATGGACTGATTTCATCCATTAATCTAGTGTTTGCTATGCTTAGTGGATCTGGACTGGTGTATTTAAACCAGTTAGAATCCATCGAAATCTTTTAAACAAAAATAGTAAAAATTAAAAAGCTATTTAAATATTAGACAGAACATTTTGGTCCCAGACAGGACTAGGATTCTTTTGAGAAATCTGGGAATATACACTGGTTAGGACCTCATTTCCACTGAAAAGAAAAAAGGGAAAGAGGGAAGAAGGCCCTTCCTGCCTTATGTGATTTTGAAAAACCTTCCCTTGAATCACATATAAATTCAGTGGAGGCCAAATCTTAAGGTCATCTTTTCATGCATGGGGTTTATATGGAGTGCAGATACTATATATGCCAAAGGCCTGAAAAGCCAAGACTCATTGGAAATCAGAACACATCTGGCCCCAACTCAGCTTTGCCATCAACCATAATTCAAATGTGAATGCAAAAAGTCAAAGTTCTTCATTAAGAAGTCAAACTTCTTAATTCCTAAATTCCAACTAATATGAATTTTAACTACTAATTTATAATCCCATGTGTCCCTTCAATGAACAGGAGTGAGGAATGAAAACCCAATCTGCAGCAAAGCCTTGCAATAGAAAAAAAATCTGGAAATGGCTGCTGCACAGTCACAAATTATATTACTAACGTGATCTGGCAGTTTTACTTGAGTACCACAGCTGAGGCTTAATCACATCTTTGACACAGCTAAATTGCTAGGATACAATGGGACCTGTAGATAATAGCATTGCTTCAAAAATAAACAAACTCCTGTATTCCTAAAGTGATTAAAAGGAACTCCCATATATTTTACATGACCTGCATCTGCTTAACCATCCTGTTCTGAGGTGACATCACAAGAAACCAGCCTGTTTTGTGTCTTTATGGTGGGAAGGGATCAGACAGTGCTTTGCATTAGGCACTTTTTTCTGCTCTCAAATGCTCTCTTGGTTTACACTGGTATTTAACACAGCAGTAACAGAGCAGGAAGATTTTGTTCTTATTTTTAACAAGAGAAAACAAGATAGTGTAGATAGCACAATCACAGCTAATAGTGAGGACATGGGGCAGATAAAAAGAAGTAGATTTAAACACTGTGCCTAGCTCCCAAACCAGTGTCACAGAAATGCTCAACCCCAAACT
Source organism: Corvus kubaryi (assembly GCF_017639235.1). Taxonomy (NCBI): domain Eukaryota; kingdom Metazoa; phylum Chordata; class Aves; order Passeriformes; family Corvidae; genus Corvus; species Corvus kubaryi. The sequence goes on along the minus strand of NW_024582064.1, from coordinate 1,287,539 downwards.
TCATCACTCAGAGCTGAAAAACTGCATCCCAGCATGGCCGGGCTCAGGGAGGTACTAGCTGGCATCTCTGCTGGCACCATCATATCCACAATCCACCCCTTGTTTGTGAGCTCCCTAATGTTTTTCTGTTAAAACTATTCATCCTTAGGAAATACAGAACACTTAGTTAACTGAAGCCATTTTTGACTGAAGTGAGGGTTCCTGAGCTCAGGGACACACAGTCAGTGGCCCGGAGTTCCATCAGGACCTGGCAGCCCATGGGAGCCAACCAGGTGAGGGGCATTTCCAGGGGCATCCGAAGGAGATCTAAGTGTCTCCAGGAAGTGTGGCAAACAGGAACAGGCACACAAGGCACAACAGGTCAGAAAGGCAGGGCTAAGAATTTAGAGAGTCAGTCATCACCTAGCAGTCTGGAAGAGGACTAACCATGGTTTCAATATGGTCAAAGCTACTATCAGAAGGAACGGGATGACCCAGATACCTCACACATCAACATGCAGCTGTCCAGGTCTCCGGCTGCAGTGAATGCCTGAGCTTGTCACTGATGCCGGAGGGCAGCCGAGACAACGTCCGTTTGAGGTATGAACAGGGGAATGATCTGCTCAGCCTGGTAGCACAGCTGAAGGAAGCAGTGAAGAGGCCAAGGAGTATCAGGGAGTACAAGAGAGGTAGCTCACTGAACTGTAGCTGGTGTGCCCTGGTGAAGGACCTCCAGAAACAGGGTGTCAAGCTGCAGGAGACAGTCAAAAGACTGAGACATCGTGGAGGCTTAGATGGAATTGGACAGCTGGTTCCAAGCCCCTCTGGTGGGAACCACAGCCTGCTGAGGACAAGCCAAAAATTCACATCCTGGCACACATAGAAGGGAGGGAGGGCATTAACACAGGAGCTTGGGAAGTAGTGGGGGAAAAAAACCTACAACATAAAAGGAGGAAAGGAACTAACAAAAGGAAGGGACTTCCTTCACAGCCAGACATTCCCATCCAGCTGGACATGCCCACTCAGTACCACTTCCTAGCTTTGTAGGCTAACGAGGCAACATCCACACACTGAAAGAACAGCCAGAGCTCAGCGGAACAGCCCAACCTACTCCACAAATACAGAAATTAACAACTAGTTCAACCAAGAAAAGGCAGTGGGTGATAGTAGTGGATGACTGAGAGGTACAGAGGCTCTAGTCTATCAGCCTGAGCTGTGCTCAAGGGCAGTGTGCTGCCTTCCAGGAGCCTGGATCAGGGATGTTATTGGTCCATCAGACTGACAAAGAAGGAAAAAACTGTCTTGGGTCAGGAACTTGCCAGACTGGTGAAGGGCTTTAAACTAGATTCATCAGGGCATCTATCCATCCCAGTCCTGCCAGTCAGATGCCAAAACCTGTAATGGATGCCTGGAACAGTGCAAAGGGATTCCAGATGCTCCAGTGTCCTGGGTTGCAGAAGAAGAGCGTTAATGTGGGGTGTAACCAAACTGTGTATTCTACTCCCTTCTACTGCCATTTCTGACAAACTGTAAACGATGGGTAGCTCGAAGTAGCTGCCCAGTGCACACCCGACACCTCAGGCTACAAGCTGGGTGTTAAAGGAAATAAAGAAGAGGCAAACCCTGTGAGGCAGGGTAGTGTTTCTTCATTTTGTCTTCACAAATTACTCGACCATGATAACCCATTCTGGGGAAGCACCAGCACAGTTACACCTATCCTGAGGGTGTCATGTCTGCTAATGGGCCATAATGGCTACAGGGCTCCAGCATAAGGGGCAGCTGTAAAGACTGAGACCACCAACAACTCCAAAAAATATCCTATGACGCACATAATGAAATCACGCCACTGTGAAACTCCCCACCCTAGGGAAGGTACTGAGCATTCCCACCTGACCTTTTGTAACTTGGGACTTGGGACACCATCACCACCGCCAGTTGATGGATTGAGAGGGGGACCAGAACTTCCACAGGACAAGACTGCAACCATCACTACAACAGGACTGCAACCACTGCTTAATCAGATTGTGAACACCACCCTGAACAATAGGGTGCCAAGTTGTATTCTAACTTTGTGGGTTTAAGCCAGTTTTCTGTGTGTTATTGCATTTATTGTAATCTTTTTTTAAATTGTAACTCTGACCTGAAATCTCTTGCAAGGTAATTGTGTGGAGTTCATTCATCCTGCTGGTTTACTTTCAAACCAGTACATCCACCCATCAAGTTGGCTTTACCCAGGACCTGGCTCAGATGTCTGTACACAAACCCATGTGGTATGGGGAACAAACAAGAGGAACTAGAGATGTGCACACACCTGCATGGGTATGATATCATTGGCATCACAGAGATATGGTGGGATGGCTCCTATGACTGGAGCACTGGAATGGAAGGTCTTAGGCTTTCTAGGAAAGACAGGCTAGGGAAATGAGAAGAGGGAGGAGAGGATGTAGCCCCCAAGTCAGTGATCAGCTGGAGAGTATGGAGGGAGTATGGAACTCTGCCTGGAGAAGGATGAGGAGCCAGCCAAGTCCTCGTGGGTCATGACTCCTTTACTCTTATGACAACCTTGCCTCTGCCACTAAGCCTGTGCAATGCACCTGAAGATGCAAGCACTATTTGAACCGTTTTCTAGATGGGTACAGGGAAGTCTCACTTCACCTTTTCCACTTCTGGGCGGCACTCAGATTAGGTGGAACACACCCCTTTTTTTACCACCCACCCTGCAGAATCATGCTAGACACTGAGGATGAGCTCCTGGCACTAAGGACATCAAATGAGCCCCACAACTAACTTAGGTGGGAGCAGGGTTTTCCCACAAGCTGGATCAGTTTCTTTCTTTCTTAAATTAAGGCTTGTACTAAAAGACCTATGTCTAACTAGTATTTTGGTTGCATTCATTAGAGTGACAGTTCTAAATTTCAGATTATACCTCTTTTCTATTTCTGAATTTTTAATTAAAAATACTTTTTCTTTACTAAAGGGAGTGTATCTGATCCAATCAATGTCAGTTGTACGCCTGGAACCTTCTCCCCATTTTTAATCAGACAGACATCAGACTTCACATGTATGTCAAAAAGAGTTCATTTCAATGCATTTCAGACAACACAGGCACTTCACAATGGGTTTATGGTTGTGTTCTTTTCTTTATTAACCATAGCACTTAAAGTAAATGCACAAAGGCAGCTCTCAAAAAGAAAATTCATGGAATGTTTTTGGGGGAAAAAATATCTTAACTGCTGTTCTCTAAGAAGTGTTACTAAAGACACCATCATCCCTCACCCCTCCAGAAGTGCCCTTAATTAAATAAGAATCTATTAAAAACAGTGTTCCTCAATGTAAACTCCCACCCACACCCTTCTCTTTCAATTTTAAAAGTGATCTCTTTTGCCTTCTCCCTGCCTAGAAGCTCATTAGAAACAGCCCCTTCTGCACACATGCATCACCTAACAGAGATTTGGAGGGAGACCGAAAGAAGAAAGGGAGAGAAAGAAATTAGAAAGTGAATTAAAATAGTAACCTGCAAGACAAGAAAGCCACTGCAGACAAAGAACACCTGGTACTCACAAGGGAATAGTGAAGACTGAGACATGAATGCTGGCACCATGGGATTGAAATAGAAGTTGTTGCTTAATTTTGCAACACAGGTGCAGTGCTGCCCTAACTAAATTCAGTTATCAACAACAAGGCAAATCAGACAGGTCTGTCACTTCTCTTTCTCTGGGTGGCAGGAGGTCCCCATTAAACATGCCTTAAACTTCAGATGGAGGCACCAAGCATGGGCAGCGCTGTCACACACACAGTCACTACCTGCCCAGTGCTAGGTAAAGCCCATGGGATCATTCCCTGCCGCTCTTCTTCCTCAGTCCCCACTTCCAAACACTGCCCACCTCATCCGTTGTCTGAAAAGTCCAAGCTGGTCAAACCACAAGGAACAATAACCTCTTCCCTCTCTGAGAGCTGAAGAGGTAATAAAATCAGCAATGCAAGGGCAGCCAATTTTTCTGTCCATTTTCTATTACAGAGCTTTACTTGAGGAATTAACTCCAAACACTTCAACTCAAAATGACTTTTCCATCTTCCAAGAACTTTTCCCACCTTATGTCAGATATCCCCAGGAGCAACATGGTATGTTGATGGCAAGCTACTCCAATACAAAGTTCCCTTTGAGCTTCAGTCCATGGCAGCATAAGTTATAAAGTACTGAGTAGAAGAGAGCTGGAGAGGGACTTTTTACAAGGGCATGGAGTGACAGGACAAGTGGGAATGGCTTCACACTAACAGAAGTTAGTTAGACCTGAAATCAGGTTTACATTAGATATTGGGAAGAAATTCTTTGCTGTGAGGGTGGTGAGGCACTGGAACAGGTTTCCCAGAGCAGCTGGGGATGCCACATCCACCCCTGGAAGTATTCAAGTCCAGGTTGGATGGCGCTTTGAGCAACCTGTTGTAATGGAAGGTGTCCCTCCCTGCCCTTGACAGGGGGGTTAGAACAAGGTGATCTTCATGATCCCTTCCAACCCAAACCACTCTGATTCTGTAATATTTCCTCAACATCTCTGATACCGGAAGGAATGAGAAGGAGGGAAGAGGCATCCTATGAGCCCTGGGATGGAGACAAATTGAAAGTCCAGTAAAACTTTACCTTCTCGGATGGACACAAATTCAAAATGCAGTAAATCGGTCTGCCTTAATGAGAGGAGGGGCTGAGAATTCACATTTGCTTAAACTATCTGCAAAGAACAATTTGAATTCCAGGCTTAACCAGGGCCTTTTATACAACTCTGCAGGTACACCTGCCTAAAAGGTGGCTTTACTCTCCAGATAGATTCCACTTGTCCTGCACTGATCTCTGAACATAAACCTGCACCTCCTGATACCTGAGCTGTAAAATTGTATGAGCCACATGCTTTTTTGCCTTTTTTTTTTTTTTTTTTAATATACAGTTGTTTCTGCAATGGATTTTTAAGTAACTTCATACAGCTGCCTGGCCCACCTGCCTAGCAGTCCCTTCAGTACTGTGGTGGGAACATCCTCTCGTCTGCCTCTTGGAAGGCTGTGCTAGAAGGTGTAGGAGAACAAGAATGGGCTGCAGGCAGCCTCGACCTTGAAGAGTTACAGCTGTGCTGAACCAGGTGTTTCTACTAAAGACCAGAGACCAGCTAACCCTCTGGCAGGTAGCTCATAAGAGAGAGGAGAGGACCCCAGATGAGGACTACTAAGAAAGCAAGCAGGACTGAAGCAGCTTTAGGTGATAGCAGCCTCCTTTGTAGCTCTGGACTCAGAGTTGGTTTTTTTGTTTACCATCAAGAAGGGACTAAGAGAGGGAATCCAAAATGAAGCCCATACCTAAGAGTAACTGCAGTGTTATTTATTTTGGAATGTTTTACTAGATTTACTCCTTCAAACATGAGGGATCTATCCTTTACCTAAATGAAGATGAAATTTGCTCCAACACAAATTTGCACTATCAGACATCCCTGTCCAAGACCAGTGCCTTCAGATGATGCAGTGTTTCATTTAGGGAGACTCTTAGGAATCTCTTTGCCTATGTACATAGAAAGCCTGACAAAATGTCTTACTGACCTGAAAAAAAGAGTATCCAGAAAAAATTTTTTCTTCTTCCCCAAAACCAAATTAAGAACGGTTCACTTTGTCCTGTTTTCAGTAGTTGAAGAGTCACTTCCTTGCTGAATTTTGCCTTTCTTGTGAGAGTTTTGTTCTTTATGATTGCGAGACTCACATTTGTGAGAGAGGACAGACAGCAAAAGCTCAAAACCAGATGGAGGAACTTGCAGTCACACCAAGGAGCAACCTTGTTTAGATTTTTAATAATGCCAACATATTAAGCAGAACTGTGACAAGAAGAACAGACTTGAAGCAGCCAAGGAGGTAGCTAGAGTTTTAATAAATCCTTTGCCTATCTGGGAAGTGGGAGTGTGAGAGACCGCTGATTCCATCATGTAAAACTGAGGCAGGGGCTTTACGTTACTGGACTACTGCTGGGAAACCACATGGAAAGACATAGCTTCATATTTTAAAATTCAACTAGTCAACTCTTGGTTTCTAAGGTTTTTTCCTGGAAAGCATTTAAAAAATTACAGTAAATAAAAAAATTACAATCTCAGGTAATTGTAGGGAGCAACCCCAAGCTCTGCATTTAGAGTTATGGGATCTAAGGCTTCAGAATACTTTTGCCACACACAGTTGTTTCAAATGGAAGGTTATACACCAGAAGCCCACTTTCAGCCTTTTAGCCTCAGACACGCTGGGCTTAAACCACAGCACTGCTGGCAGGTTTGCGTTCACAAAGCACCTTGGCAGGTTCTGTGCCCAAGTGCCGGCTCAGCTGGGTGTCTGAGGGAAGGGACTGCCCTGTTCCTGCTGCAGTAGCACTCTGGATGCTCTCCCTATCACCTGTCTCTGACCCCATCTCTTCCCCATGGGAACTCCCTGGCACTTGGCTGTACCATCAAATAATATCTTGCCTTGGCCTCTGACAATGCTTTCATCTGGATCTGGGAAATGGCACAATTTCTGATTTCTCCACTTCTTGATCTTGACCCATACTGACTGCTTTCTGTTCTGGACTCAAATGGAACTATGGGAAGCAAACTTATTTGTGATTGACTAATGCTGCCCTATGCCTAACCGCTACAAAGCAAGTCTCCTTGCAAAAGAAATACTGCAGGATCAGAAAGCTCTGCCAGTAAAGCAAAACATTTTGTTTAGTCCTTAGTAATGAGGAAGAACAAAGAAAAGGAAAGAAAAATTGTCCAAAAGTATAAAGTCATTAAAAGCAACTAATACGTACAATTTTATCAATGCCCACTTTCAGGTCACAAGAAAAATACTATTTTATTTCATCAGTAGCTTAAAATAAAGGAGACACTGTTTCCAATGAAGATTTTTACCACTACCTTTAACAGGAAAGAAATAAAAAGAAAAGAAGAAAGGAAAACAAAAAAGCCTTTAAAGACAAATTTTGCCCTTTGACATGCATACCTGTTACTGCACTGATGGAATTTCTATCACAGAATCATGGAATATGCTGAGTTGGAAGGGATCCATCAGGGTCATTGAGTCCAAGTCCTGGCCCTGCACAGGACACCCCAAGAATCCCACCCTGTGCCTGAGAGCACTGTACAAACACTTCTTGAACTCTGTCGGGCTTGGTGCTGTGACACCTCCCTGGGGAGCCTGTTCAACCTGCTCAACTGCTTTGCGTGAAGAACCTTGGCCCGATACCTAAACCTCCCCTGACAGAATATCATGCAATTCCCTTGGGTCCTGTCACTGGTCAGGAGAGTGAAGAGATCAGTGCCTGCCCCTCCACTTTCCCTCCTGATGAAGTTATAACTGCAATGAGGTCTCCCCTCCGTCTTCTCCAGGCTGAACAGACCAAGTGACCTCAGCCACTCCTCACAGACCTTTCCCTCAAGCCCCTTCACCATCCTCGTGGCCCTCCTTTGGACCCTCTCCAATGGCTTAATGTCTTTTTTATATTGTGGCACCCAAAACTGCTCCCAGTGCTGGAGGTGAGGCTGCCCCAGTGCAGAGCAGAGCGGGACAATCCCCTCTCTTGCCCAGCTGTCGATGCTGTGCCTGATGCCCCCAGGACACAGCTGGCCCTCTTGGCTGCCAGGGCACCGCTGACTCACATTCAACTTTCCATCAGCCAGGACCCCCAGGAAATCAAACCTGTTATGTTACTGGACTACTGCTGGGAAACCACAAGGAAAGACATAGCTTCATATTGCACAGTGCTGCTCTCCAGCCTCTCATTCCCCAGTCTGTTCATACATCCAGGGCAGAGTAATTACAATCCAGTTACTGCCCCAGGACAGACCTGCTCCTTTGCAAGAATACACCTGTAAGTTTGCATATATTCAGACTGAAGATAGCAGAAATCATCTTGTCCAGATACAGAACAATCCTGCTTCTAACCTAACTGGCTTGTCAATGAACATAAGCAGTGACATCATCCCAAGATATCCAAGGGTACATGTAGATACTGCTTGGAGGTGCAGGACAGGGAAAATACAGTGACAGCACAGGGGCTACATGTACCCAGCCTTCCACTCAAGGCCAAGGAAGAACACTTAAGCATTGTCTGGGTGTGCACTAAGTTGAATATTAATGTGCAAAATAGTCACTGGAACCTTTACTATTTAAATTACTTGTTTCTATGTTATAGTGAAGGCCAAGCGACAGAAATAAAACATTATTTCTCTTGGTACTCTCTACTTAAATAGCAGCAATAAATATTTTTAAGAGTAGTGTTGTCAAATCTCAAGTACAGGTTCATCCCTCCAGATTGTACATCATGCTAACTTGTTATCTTCCATTTCATTATGAGCTTTCCTAAATAAACTGGGAGCTACCTCTCTCCTGGGCTGGCTCTTTCCAGAATTTGTTTCCCTAAGAATTCCTGCTCCTCTAGTCTTCCCACACAAGAAACTGCCTTATTTCTGCTGAAAGCAAACTAGCTCCATGTACCTGCCCTAGGATCTGTTACATAGCTATAAGGATTCAACTTCCTTGCGTTTCACAACTTTAAACAAAATGTAAAGAATGTTTCTCACATACTCAGAGAACATGAATCTCTTGCAACCCACCTTTCAAATAAACTCCCTTCCTTTTTCTGTGTTCCGGTTTGGCCAAATTTAGAAATATATCCTCTGAGAGAAGGCACAACCACCCCTTCCCCCCCAGGTTCGGGAAAAAATAAATTTTCCTCGAAGGAAAGTGAAGGAGATAAAACTATTTATTTACCAAACACACGGAAAAAGGAAAATAATGCTAAATAATAAAATTTTTTGCTGTGGAGGAAAAACCTGGGGAAGTGTTAGAGTCCTCCCTTTGGTCTCCTCGGACTGGGGCTTGGGCCAGGGCCAGGCCCTCTGTGCCCGATGGAAAGTCATCCCGATGTGCTCTGAGGTTGAAAGCAGCCCAGTAGAAAAGAGAGAAAATCCAGAATTCCAGGGAAGGAAAAACGAAATCCAGCTCTAAGTCTCTCTCCAGAGAACAAGAAACTGAAACAACTGGCCAAAAGCTGACTGGAAAGCAGCATGCTGGGTGCTTCCTTGCTCCCTTGCTGCAGCTGGGGAAAAAAAACCCCTGCTATCTCTGTGTGACCTTGAACAAGATGCAAACTGCTTTGAAAAAGTTTTGCTCAGTTTTTTCCTTCCCCCCCTCAGGCTCAGTTTAGAGGCATAGAAAAGCACAAAAATTAATTTCTGGGCATAGGCAGCGATATTGGATACACATCATAAGGTCACTCCAAGACATTCCACCCCTTATCCCATATTGTTGACTCAATGCCCAAACTAAGATATTCTAATTCTACACACACATTAATACATATATATATATATATATATACACAGCTATATATGAACAGTGACAGTGACAATCAGCAAGCAGGGGTACACAGGCATTTCACACTACAGGTGGTTCTCATACAACAATCAGATCTCCCTGCGGTACACAACGCGCTGTTCCATCTTTCTGCATTACCGACCATGTGCAACCAGGTCCCTGAGCAAAGACAACCCCACGGATGGGTTTGTCTGTACTCGAGGCAGAATTTATCCACACAGTCTTTCCTAACAGACCTCTGACATGCACTACTGGGACCTTATCTCCATCTGTTGTATGCAGGGATTCAGATTCTGTTGGTGGAACCTCGGGTGTTAACTAACCAGGTGGCCTTTGCTAGATGCTGTTCCCAATTTTCGAAAGTTCCCCCACCCAGTGCCTTCAAAGTGGTTTTCAACAATCCATTATACCATTCCACTTTGCCTGCAGCTGGTGCATGGTAAGGGATATGGTACACCCACTCAATGTCATGTTCTCTAGCCCAGGTATTAATAAGGCTATTCTTAAAATGAGTCCCATTGTCAGATTCAATTCTCTCAGGGGTACCATGCCTCCAAAGGACTTGCTTTTCAAGGCCCAGGATGGTGTTCCGGGCAGTAGCGTGAGGCACAGGGTAGGTCTCCAGCCATCCTGTGGTGGCTTCTACCATTGTGAGCACATAGTGCTTGCCTTGGCGGGTTTGAGGCAGTGTGATGTAATCAATCTGCCAGGCTTCCCCATACTTGTATTTGGACCACCGCCCACCATACCACAGGGGCTTCACCTGCTTGGCCTGCTTGATCGCAGCTCATGTCTCACAATCATGGATCACCTGGGAGATACTGTCCATGGTTAGATCCACCCCTCGGTCTCGTGCCCACTTATAGGTGGCATCTCTGCCTTGATGACTTGAGGCATCATGGGCCCATTGAGCTAGGAATAACTCTCCTTTGTGTTTCCAGTCCAAGTCTACCTGTGACACTTCTATCTTTGCAGCCTGATCTACCTGCTTGTTGTTTTGGTGTTCTTCATTAGCCCTACTCTTGGGGACATGGGCATCTACATGGCGGACTTTCACAACCAGCTTTCTTACTCAGGCAGCGATGTTTTTCCACTCATCAGCAGCCCAGATTGGTTTTCCCCTATGCTGCCAATTAATTTTTCCCACTTTTCTAGCCATCCCCAACAGAGCATTGGCTACCATCCATGAATCAGTGTAGAGGTAGAGCTTTGGCCACTTCTCTCTTTCAGCTATATCCAGAGCTAGTTGAACAGCTTTGAGTTCAGTGAGTTGGCTTGATCCACCTTCTCCTTCAGTAGCTTCTGCAACCCGTCGTGTGGGACTCCATATGGCTGCTTTCCACTTTTGTTTCATACCTACGATGTGACAAGAACCATCGGTGAAAAGAGCGTAGCGTGTGTCTTCTGATGGCAGTTGGTTGTACGGTGGAGCTTCTTCAGCGCGTGTCACTTGTTCTTCTTCATCAGCGAGACCAAAGTTTTCACCTTCAGGCCAGTTTGTGATTATTTCCAAAATCCCAGGGCGATTCAGTTTTCCGATACAGGCGCGCTGTGTGATGAGAGCAATCCATTTGCTCCATGTGGCATTGGTGGCGTGGTGGGTAGAGGGAACCTCTGCTTTGAACATCCACCCCAGCACCGTTAGTCCGGGTGCCAGGAGGAGTTGTGCTTCTGTGCCAATTACCTCTGAGGCGGCTTGGATTCCTTCATAAACTGCTAAGATTTCCTTCTCTGTTGGGGTGTAGTTGGCTTCAGACCCTCTGTAGCTTTGGCTCCAGAATCCCAGTGGTCGACCTCAAGTCTCACCAGACACCTTCTTCCTCCAGGACAGACCATGGCTCCCAGCTGCAGAGTAGAGCACATTCTTCACCTCTGGTCCTTTCCTGACTGGGCCAAGGGCTACGGCGTGAGCAATTTCCTGCTTGATTTGGGCAAAAGCTTGTTGCTGTTCAGGGCCCCAGTGGAAATTGTTCTTCCTGCGGGTAACCAGGTAAAGAGGACTCACAATCTGGCTGTACTCGGGAATGTGCATCCTCCAAAAGCCTATGGCACCTAGGAAAGCTTGTGTTTCCTTCTTGTTGGTCGGTGGAGACATTGCTGTGATCTTACTGATGACCTCAGTGGGAATCTGATGCCGTCCATCTTGCCATTTCACTCCCAGGAACTGGATCTCTCGGGCAGGTCCCTTGACTTTGCTCTTCTTGATGGCGAAACCAGCTTCCAGGAGAATCCAGATAACTTTCTCTCCTCTCTCAAAACACTTCTGTTGCAGTGTTCCCCCACACAATGATGTCATCAATGTACTGCAGATGTTCTGGAGGCTCACCCTTTTCCAATGCAGTTTGGATCAGCCCATGGCAGATGGTGGGACTGTGCTTCCACGCCTGGGGCAATCGGTTCCAGGTGTACTGCGCGCCCCTCCAGGTGAAGGCAAACTGAGGCCTGCACTCTGCTGCCAAAGGAATGGAGAAGAATGCATTGGCAATGTCAATAGTGACATACCACTTCGCTGCTTTGGACTCCAGCTCATACTGGAGCTCCAACATGTCCGGCACAGCAGCGCTCAGCGGTGGAGTCACTTCATTCAAGCCACAATAGTCCACAGTCAATCTCCATTCTCCTTCAGATTTGCGCACAGGCCAAATGGGTCTTGCTGACCACCCCTTGGCTCTCCAGCTCACGGATCATCTTGTGGATGGGAATCACAGCATCTCGAGTTGTTCGGTACTGTTGGCGATGCACTGTCGAGGTAGCAATTGGTACTCTTTGCTCTTCCACCTTCAGAAGGCCTACTGCAGACGGGTTCTCTTATAGTCCAGGCAGGGTGTTCAATTGCTTAATGCCCTCTGTCTCCACAGCAGCTATTCCAAAAGCCCTCTTGAGTCCCTTTGGGTCTCTAAAATACCCGTTCCGGAGGAAATCGATGCCCAAAATGCACGGGGCCTCTGGGCCAGTCACAATGAGATGTTTCTTCCACTTATTTCCAGTCAGGCTCACCTCAGCTTCCACCAAAGTCAAATTTTGTGATCCACCTGTTACACCAGAAATAGAAACAGATTCTACCCCCACATGCTGCGATGGAATTATTGTGCACTGTGCACCAGTGTCAACCAAGGCATCATATTTTTGTGGTTCTGATGTACCAGGCCAACGAATCCACACAGTCCAAAAAACACGGTTTTCCCTGACCTCCACCTGGCTAGAGGCAGGGCCCCTCTATGCCTGGTTATTCTTCTTTCCCTGGTCCTGCATCTTAGAGGTTCCTTCATGGGAATCGGCCATCATCTTTTCCATCATTTCCGGCAGTTTGGCTACAGGCAACTGGAGCTACTTCCTTTTTGGTAGAGCTTCCTTTCTGAAACTTGCGCTCCTTCAATTCACGCACTCGTGCTGCCAGAGCAGAAGTGGGTTGTCCACCCCACCTCTTCGTGTCTTCCCCACTGTCACACAGAAATTTCCACAGCTCACTTCGTGGGATGTTCCTTCTCTCTGGGGAACGTCCGCGGAGGAGGCACTCTTTAATCTCCTGGTGATTCTTCTCCATCTTATCTTCCATTTTCTGCATACGTGTTTCCACAGCTGTGATTCTTGCATGTGTTGGGCCATGCACAGAGTCTGCATATGCTCGGAGCTTCACTGCCATATCCCGCATGGTCTCATTCGCACCGTAGTCCGGTTTCATTATTGCTAAAGCAGAAGCGTATTCTTGTGGCCCAAGTTATATAAGTTTTCGCCACATATATGGAATAACTCTGGCCCGGTCTGGACTCCTCAATCCTGGGTCACTTGTGAAGACAACTTCTACCACCCCTAGTTCTCTCAGGCGTTGGATCCCTTGTTCTATGGTCTTCCACGGGGTTTGCTGCATGTAGAGATCATCTCCGCACATATATCTTTCAATTACGCCTGTCAAGACCCGTCTCCAGAGACTGGCAGAGTCAGCCCCCCTTATCATCGCTTGGTCGATAACTGGATCACATGACAGGGATCCCAAATGCCTCGCTTCAGCACCGTCCAGCATCACATCATCACCTGCTGCATCCTAAATACGGACCATCCTACCATCCTATCATGGATTCATCAGACCGTCGGGTGTAATCCTTTCTTAGGCTGTGAAGGTCCTTTATGGACATGGACTCAGTAATGGTTTCTGTGCCTGAGTCAGTTGGTGGTTTCGAGGTTCCTTCCCCTGCATCTTTTGAGGTTCCTTCCCCTGCATTATCCTCATCTTTCACTGGGTAATCAGTTTTGGTTGTGTGTTTTTTCCTCGTGACAGGAGCCACTGTCAGTGGCTTAGACTCTCCATCTGGTTTGGGCTTGCTGTCTGGATTATCTGCAGCCTGAGTGACTGGGGTGTCTGCAAGCTTTGCTGATTTATCTTCCTGCCTTTCTACCTTTACCTGCTGCAGTGTGCGATAGGCATATGCCAAAGCCCAACATATTGCAAGGAGCTTGTTCTCATTGGAATTGTCATTGTATTTCTCTTTCAGATATTTTGCCACCTCAGCTGGTTTCTGAACTTGTTCAGGGGGAACATTCCAAACCATTGGGTCAGAGAATTTCTTCAAGATTTGGCCCATATCCTCCCATTCCCCACACTACTCAGGATGTTCCACCTCTGGGTCAGGTGTCTCGGCAGTTGCCCGGGAAATCTGAGCTCTCATTCTAGACAAGCTGCGAACCAGATAGAGGAAGCTTACCAGATAAAATACCAGAAATACCAGGAAGGTGGTCTCTTTAACATCCAGGGCAAACTGAACACTCTCAAAAGATAACCTACCAAATTTAAAGAGAAGGGAAACCCCGTCTCCTCCTCCTCTAACAATCTGGGTGCAATTACTAATAAATTCCCAAAACAGACTACCGAAGCTAGGACTGGGGTTAGGACGGAGAAACCACTTATCATACATACCTCGAACAGCTGCCTGTACCTCTGCCAAGTTCTTATAAATCATTATTACCGAGCACAGCAAAATAGAAATCCGAATTCATCTCCCTGCTCTGTAAAATTTACATATCAGGGACAAGATTGGAGCAAGTTGTGGATAGGCAAACAACCCCAGGGACCAAAAAACCACTAGTACCTCAATGAAGCCTAAGGACCAGAAAGACATGAGTACATCGAGCCAGAGAGACATTATGAACTCAACCAGCATGGTGACTACTTTACCCCAACACAGAATAAGTAAATTCAAACCAAAATGTAATTAGCACAGGTTTTTTTCAATTTCCTTCGAGCCACGCAGTTGGGCGCCACTAAATTTTTTCTGGTTTGGCCAAATTTAGAAATATATCCTCTGAGAGAAGGCACAACCACCCCTTCCCCCCCAGGTTCGGGAAAAAATAAATTTTCCTCGAAAGAAAGTGAAGGAGATAAAACTATTTATATACCAAACACACGGAAAAAGGAAAATAATGCTAAATAATAAAATTTTTTGCTGTGGAGGAAAAACCTGGGGAAGTGTTAGAGTCCTCCCTTTGGTCTCCTCGGACTGGGGCTTGGGCCAGGGCCAGGCCCTCTGTGCCCGATGGAAAGTCATCCCGATGTGCTCTGAGGTTGAAAGCAGCCCAGTAGAAAAGAGAGAAAATCCAGAATTCCAGGGAAGGAAAAACAAAGTCCAACTCTAAGTCTCTCTCCAGAGAACAAGAAACTGAAACAACTGGCCAAAAGCTGACTGGAAAGCAGCATGCTGGGTGCTTCCTTGCTCCCTTGCTGCAGCTGGGGAAAAAAAACCCTGCTATCTCTGTGTGACCTTGAACAAGATCCAAACTGCTTTGAAAAAGTTTTGCTCAGTTTTTTCCTTCCCCCCTCAGGCTCAGTTTAGAGGCATAGAAAAGCACAAAAATTAATTTCTGGGCATAGGCAGTAATATGGGATACACATCATAAGATCACCCCAAGACATTCTGAAAGCAAAGTAATGATAGATTGAAAATACAAATTACTAATTTCCTAATCAAAAGAGAATGAAACCAAACTGATTTTCAACCAAGTCTGAGAAAGGACTCAAGCAATAACTGAAAAACATGCTTTCACTGATGTGCAAAGGCTGTGATTACCTAACATGATTTCCCTTTCAAAACTCTCCATTGCTGTGAGTAAAAAATGTCTTTGATAGTAGTTTGCTGACAATCTCCCATATGCTGGTTGTCTCAAAAACATACACAGCTTGTCCAGCAAAGCGTTAAACCTCAGCATTTTGCAATCCCACAGTTTATCTAGCAATTATACTTGCTAAAAAAAAAAAAAAAAGCTGCTGTTTGCTCAAAAATATTTATAATCATTTCAGCTGTTTCTGAGAGTGAATACAAGAACAGAATGCCCTGGCAGAGACAGTAGCTAAAAGTGAGGGGCAGCTCTGTTTCACGGTTGTTACATGTATTGCTGACAAACGAGATGCCGTTTGGTAACTAAATATATAAAAGATTGATATGGGCCTTTATTTCTGTTTCCTGATTTAACTTTTCTTTCAGAACATCACTGCTTTGGCTTGCACACTTTGTCTTCCAGTAAATCACAGCACACACTTGCAAACACAGAGGGAGTCACCAGCTTTTCCCAGGCACTCAAATGGTGATTAGAAAATCATCCTGTATCATAAACTGCAGGTCTGAACCTGAGGAGGCTGGAGAAAGAAGGCAGTTAAGGGTGAGAAAGGGAACTGTTTCATGTAGCACAGAGAGATTTATTGTCTGTTTAATTACTTTTTTGTGGTTTGTGCTGGCAGAAGAAACTTTAACTGAAACTATTACAGGTTTGGAGCATGCAGGAGTCCATAAACATGCACTTGTCCAGGCAGTGACACAAACTCAAATCACATCTCAGGGACCAACTGCTTTGTGAAGTTTTCCATGAGATGCTGCCTGCTCATGGCGCAAGGGTACAAAGCAGCACAGATGTGAAGCTGGCAGCGCTGCAGAACAGCTCAGCTCTGGATACTCCTGCTTCAGCAACAGAAGACAAAAATAGATGCAAGTTTTACAACTTACAAACCCAGCTCCTCATTCTTTTCCTCCAAACCTCTTCCTACACCTTTAGATCTTTCTAAGATGTTTACTCATCTCCCCCACCCCCAAGACCTTGCCTGCAGCATAGCAGTATATGAATTTGCCTGGCAACCTGACATAAATATCCAACCAACCAGCAAACAAAGCCTGGCATGCTCTTAGCTGCAATGTTTCTGTGCGCAGCCTTACAACAAATCAGAGCTGGCCACCAGGCAAGGAATCAACTAATTTTCTTTAGCTCAGTTTATAATCTAAAGTTTGTGAGGAGAGGTGAGCATTTACCTTCCTTTATTTTACTTCTATGCAATGTTCAGAACTCAGCTCTAGACATCTCTCTCCATCTTTTCCCAGAAAATACAAAGCACTGTATCTTCCCTACCCCTAAACTGGTTAGATAAGTAACTCTACTGGGTGAGGTGAAATAAAGCACAAAGAAAGGAGAGGTTGAGTGAGGGGAGATGCACTGGAAAACACACAGAAATGGCTATTTGACTTAGCCTGGGATCCTGTGGGTGACGAGCACCCAGCTCTCTTCACTGAAACCCACTGCAAGACCTGAGCTGTGCCTGACGCTGAGGGCATCCCCCGAAGGAATAGCACTGGATGGGATCATTTCAGAATCAGCACATCACAAAAGGGATTGGGTGGGGGGCGGGAATCTGTGCAAAACATCACAGGCAACCTTCCTAAAGATTTTGGCTAATGACAGTCTTCATGGAGCGGTGAGTTGGCCCGGGGGGGAAGAGAGGACTACCTGCCCTGAGTGGCTCCGTGTGTCCCAGCTAGGAGCTGGTGGCTTTTCACAGCATTTCCAGCAGATAATGGGAGCTCTCTGTGCAGAGAGCAGTGCTGCACCCAAGCACTGCATCTTTGCCCTCCCTTCTCTGGGGACATGCAATACACAATGAGTGTTTCAGAGATCAGTGGGTCCTCTGGACCTCAAACCAGCAAATTTCAATGTAAGTACATAACAAGAAATCCCCATCTCATTTCTTTAAACAATGTGGAACAAATAAATGAGACCCATACCCTCTATCACCTACAGCAGAGTTGACAAGAAGTTAAGATGGTGTGGTATTAATAGTTCCATCATAGCCGAACTGTTACATTCCATCCTGCCCCACAAAACAGATTACTTGAGACTGGAACACAAAACACAGCACCAAGTCAAGTAAGAAACAAAGTTTCACTCCAACCATATTTGCCCCGCAAATGCACCAGCCTGCACAAAGGTTTGAGTCACCGCTAAGCACATGGAAGTCCTTCCCACTGCTTCTGTCCTTTATATGTATTATAAAGAGCCCAAATAAGAGATCCCCTGTAAAAGAAGCAGATGAGGAAGGTGACATCTGTGTCATGCTTTGACACATCATTAATGTATTTTTTACCCTTTGTTTAAGAGAAAGTGTTGCAGTGCAGAAATACCAGAACCCGGTTCGTGGGATGGAGGTAAACTTAAATGGCAACAGGCCTTGTAAAAAAGGCCAGTAGGCTGTTCCACGTGTACTGTTCTGCAGAGTAGCATGGCTGGACTGAGGATGAATGGAAAGCCTTAACCTCCACTGTGCTGTTGTTTCCCCAGTCCCCTTGCTAACTAAATGGTTAGCAAGAGTGCACATCAAGAGAGGAAGGTCAAGAGAGAGCCAGACAAGTTAAAGGTAAAAATATTACTTGCAACTGCTACTGCAGACTTGGAAATTCAGAGCGCAAAGACAGCTTTGCCCTTCCCGCACTACTCAGCTCTGACTTGCAGGGTCGGGTCCTTCCTTTTGTGGCTGGTACCACCTAACACTGGTCTGGCTGGCTGCTCCTGATCATTGCTACAGCACATACTGCAGGAGGTTTAACACACACAAACCTGATTACTTCTTAAACTACCTGACAATGCACCTCTTGGGCAAGGCTCTCAGATAGTTAGCTTTGTTTACCTGAAAAAAGGAGAGTAAGCTTGTTGGCTACATCAAATGCCTTCATGTTTTGTCTTTCCCCACAGGAAACAGTTGGAGCAGTGTCAGGCTTCAAAAGAGTTGGCAAAGCTTCAGCAAAGCCGAGGTAGGCAAAAGCAGAGGCTCATCCAGCACCACCATTTCTAGAGACAGATGAATGCAAACGGACAACAACTTTTGCAGTAAATCATCTTCCTCTGCCCTCAAGAGCTTCATTTTACACAGGATGGTGTTTTATACAATAAGACTTCTGCTACTTGGGAAGGCTCACACTGAATATTTGGAAGAATCAGCCAGTGTACCAACTGATAGTTGGATTCTTATTTTCATAACCCAAGGAATATAAACATCCTTTCCTGTTTTTATTTTACTTTCTAAAACAAAAGCTTGCATTGAGAGAGATCCTGGAACACTTGGGAAAGAGGCTGGTAACACAGAATCGCCCTGAGGTACAAAAAGGGAGTAGATTTATTTATTCTTTTAAGAAAAAGAGAGGAAAAGCTAATCCAAACAAACCATATGCATTCTGTCTTGTTGGTCAGGTATGGAGAAATCACATCAAACACCCAAATTATACACCATGTCTTTGGAAACATGAAACACAAGCTAGTCTGTCTGATTATGCTCATTTTACAGCTTCACTGCATAAGCTAAAGAAATTAATGCTTCAGGCAGTTACCCAACAATAATTATTGGCAAGACCCCCATCATTAAAATCATGTTGTGAAACTGGATAAAAGTAAGGCCTGTTTTGATCAGACCCCACATCAATGTACTGTGCACATTCAGCCTGTACAGTCATGCACTATGCCCAAAATCAGGCTTTCTTTTATCACTGCCCTGAACTGACGTGATTGCACTGTCCTGAGCATGGGCACTGTGATGTAAACAAGACATAACATCTCATCTGAGAGTCTAAATGGCAACACACAACAGACAAAAAATGACTGAAACCAACAAGTTTGACCTCTATACAGCTATTTAAAAATGTGCTTTAAAATATTCAAGTAAAACTAAAATTCATTAACACAATGCCAAAGAGAAGCACATGTATTTCATTCTGCTAATTGCAGTAACCCTCTCACTACAGTCAAAGTTTCTTACTCCAGATACGTCAGAAACAGATTGCTGTTCAAGCTATTGAACAAGTTCATATTATGGCAGGTACTACTTAGTACTATCTCAGTTACTACTGCAAAGATATATATCTATATTTTTAGTGCATATGCTTGATCTTTTCCCCCAGAGAAAAACAGAAGCGACACATTTAAAGCAGATGCATGAAACCTAACATTTTTGAAGTGGCATCAGTGACAGTAGCAGTAAGTGCTGGCAGCATGTTAGCATTTGGCTAATTGAGCCATTCAGGTTAATGAGCTTCACAGTCATGAGGATCAACTGGAAAAAAATAATTTCTTTAAGACCATAAGCATTGAGAGCTTGCTCATCCAAGTTTCCAGAAGAATCCTATTTGTATCAAGGAGGAATGAAGACACAAATCAGTGGGTGAAAAGAGCCCCTTCCACAGCCCCACATACCCCCCAAGAGAACAGGACTCTCCCAGACACCCCCTATTTGAGACGCCAAACTGAAATGCCAAAACAAGCCCCTTAGTGACAGCAAATTGTGCAGACTCTCCAACTCCTTCCTTCCAGCAGAATAATTAACAATGCTGGCAAGTACATTATCATAGACTTTAGCGTTAACACCCCCACTGCAAAGAACAAAGGCGGTTCACATCCCTCCCAAGCTCCTGCTGCAGACTGGGTGCTGATTCTGACAAGTTGCTCTGTGCCAATTTAGATTCCTTTCACATTTGGAAGATTATGTGCATAGCCACAAGCTAGAGAACACTTTTTCAGTTATGCTGGAAAGCACGGAAAACAGTGTTCTGAAAACCTGCAAGCCAGCCTGGATCACCTCCTGGTCTCTCTGTTGATTTAGCTGCCTTTGTGCAGAACTCAAACAAATCGTTTGTAACAATCACATATAGTATCCTTTATCTCAAAGGTCCTAAAGTTCTGCTAGACTGAGACTGGATCTTGCATGCTTATTACCAGTCACCCTTTCCCCTGGATAGGCCTAAAGGTTGGAAGAAGCCAGATACCTGTAAAAGTAGGTGCTAAACACTTCCAGCAAGAGGCTTTTTCCCACTTCAGATACACAGTAAGCAGCTGACAACAGGCAGCAACACTTCAGCAATGGGCAAAACTTCAGCCCTGGCCAATGTACAGGTGCTCATAGCCACTCTGCACTGGAGGGAGGCCACTGGGAGAACGATGTGGTGACACCTGTGTTAGCTGCCCAGGTGGAGCCTGCTTATCTGGTTATCATCACTTGTTAATAAAGTCCACAACTCGAAAATCTAGTAAGGTGCCAAGTTGTTTTGGAGGCTTATTTTGATACAAAGGCAACAAGAGTGGTTTGCTACTTATGTCTGGTGGCTGCACAGACGTCATTTGGATACAACTTCATGGATACAATCCACCCCCAGGGCATTTTGAGATTAATACAATACACTCAGCAAAATGTTTCCTGCGCTACTGCAGGTGCTGTGAGGTGTTACAGCTCAAAAAGGATATGCAAGTAGATTCTCTGGTATTCCTGATCCATGGTGCCAAGAGCAGACCTCAGGTTACTGCATTTTGGTTTTAGTTATCAACCCCAACTGGTCTGAGTGCCACCCTAACCCAAGCACTGTCCTTCTGCATACATCAAACTTTTATTCCATGAAGATGGAGGTTTACAACAGAGGAATAATTTCTATAAAACAGCCTTGGGGATGGGACTCTGTCAAACATTTTTCTCTTTCTTGTCTGCCCCATAGCCAGGACAATGCCTCTACTTGTGACACTGGCATGCGGTTTCTTTTAGAGGTTTCTTTTAGAGTTAGGCGAGGAAGGGGGAACAGCTACTTTGTATTTTTAACAGATTCTACAGGGCAAGACTGGATTTCTAACAGAAAACCAGCAGCACTAGAGAGGTATGTCTTTCAATGTGCTCAAACAAGTAATTAAAAAAACCCTCAATCCCAGGTGCTTCACTACAGATACTTAATGTGGCTGTGAATTTATTCAGCAAAATTCTTTTTGAAACAGCTGTCACAAGCTCTCCAAGTGTGACAACAAAAGCTGACATTTCTAGGAGGCAAGTGATGGCAAAGTGCAGCAACCTTATCCATGAGGTAACAAAACAAAGATTATCATGCACTGGGAAAATGAATGACCCATAAAGAAACAACAGCACTCTAACAATAAACCAAACAATATTCCAGTCAAACCAAGCCAGGCCATCCCTTACCTCTTCTGCCCCTTCCAAATACCTCCGGTTGCTAGCATCCGGGATGCACTGTGGCACAGGGGGTTCCCACTTTGTCCAATATTTATATACAGCCTCTCTGCAGCGCAACCCTCAAGAGCTGGGAAACATAGTTTCTGCACCTTTTACAGAAAAAAAAGTCCCTCTCACAGAGAGCAAACCTGTTTTTCACCTGACCTTCGTCAGCTGAGGATGCTGCACTACCTTTGGATGTAAGTAGTAACAATGGATATGAGCTGCCTTGTTTACTCAATGTTAAGTATTAATAAGGCCTGTGCTATCTCAGGCATGGCCACGCCACACTAGGCAAGATTTCCCAGCATAAGCAGCTTTATACAAACACCAGCCCAACCTCTGTGAAGGACAGTGCATCCCAGGAATAAAAGGAGTTAAAGGTATTTCCACGTCGCTCAGAAGAACCATGTGGTAAAATAAAGGGTGGGGAGAACTATAAATCCACATTTGCAGAAAACTCAGCTGTTTATCAGTCACAGAATGCTTATTTTCATCTTCAAGAAATACAGATTTCACCTTTGGAGATGACTTCTGGGTTTCCTCACAAATAAATAACTACTGCTCAGCAGACAAAGAAACAATTGTCCCCAGTCTGGGGGGATTCATCTTTTCAGTTTCTAGACACAGTGGAAATTTTGTTATCTGCTGCCATGGAGAGGGAAAGCTAGCAAAAGTTTTATTGCAGCACATTCTCAGGATTCTAAACATACCATATCACATACACACTGTAATGAGTTTTATTTTAACTGCTTTTGGAGATTGCTTTAGTAGACACTGAAATTAAATACCCAGCTCTGCTCACTGAATGAAAGGAAAACTGTAACAGGATACATAAAAGGTCTCTCATTATTCTACAGAGGGCCTTGCACATAACCCAGACAGGAGGGATGTGGTAGCCATCCCATAGAAGTATTCTTCTTCTTGTGTGTTTAAAAACAACAAAAAAAGGCAAAAAATTCCAAAAAACCCTAAATCCCACATTATCATGGACCCATCATTTGCAGGTATCCATCCTTCATCAGGGTGACACACAGGTGTCATGGCTACAAGCTGGCTAGTCACTCACCAGCACTAAGGGAGCTTCCCACCCTGCAACATTACCATGTCCTTATGGGCAGGCATCTGCCTCTCAAGCTTACATTTTCAGTTTCCTCCTATTTTAAATGCTCTATTCTACCCTCCTTTCCCACCTATAGCCTCTCTTTGACAACTTCAGTCTGGGGAATTGATGCATAGGGAAAACTATTCAGCTTGCTCTGAAGCGAGGAGAAGGGGATGTTCTTCACATCTTGAGGAAACAAAGTCCTACTTTCCACATTTACCGTACTAAGATAAGTGCAGCTGTATTTGGATCTCAAATGCTGACCTGTGTCCCAACTTTATTTGTTCTACCCCACATAAATGAGCTATCTACCCATTAAAAAAACAACCTCTCTTCCCCAACCTCCTTTTTGCCCCTGCCTTCTAAAGGCAATTCGGCTTCAATCAAACTTTCAATGGAAATTTTCATTTCCATTTTCTTCTGTGAGAGCAAAAAGAGGTTGTACCAGATGCCCGATCCTGGTGTGTCCACACACAGAGTTACTAAGCAATAAGCCTGTAGGTGAAAACCAATCCAACAAAAGGCATCACAGAAAACAACTCGAATCCTATTGACTCTAAGTTTTTCTTTGCAATTTTGCAATTAAGAAGAAAATATATTTTAGAACAACTTTTTTCATATATCATAGGATCTACTACACATGAAACACTGCTTTTACTGACTACCCTGAGCCTGCCTCATTCTCTGTGTTGGGTCATGTTCAATATTTCACTAAGAGACCTCTAAACTAATGCTTGATTTTGGCTCCGAGAGGTTACTAGTTTTGCAGTTCAAAGCAAAGAATTTAAGACACTGCCAATATTTGGAAACATTCCCCACCAATGACAAGGAAGAGCAAAAATCACACTGACAAATGATTTCAACATCAAAAAATGGAAATGCATTGGTGTTATGCTGCATGTACTTTGTCCCTACTTCTGAAGATAATCTTTCGTCCTCCTTGCAGACATAATGCAGGAAGCCATTGCCACACGAAGATTGCACCTCAAACCACTTCACTACAAACGAAGACAAATGTTCCTTTCCAGCCATTATGAGCTTGTTCAGCTTCATTCTGTACTTCAGTTTAATGTTTGGATGCTGTTTACATTTGTTCAGATAAAATAAAAAGCACATAACAACAATTCACACCTACCCTGCCTATGCACAAGAACACAAATGAAAGATGCAAGTGGGGAGAAGATTTTGTAAGATAAAAGACCACTACGTGGCAACACTCCATCAGAATTCACTGAGAGCAAAGAAACTTGTTTTTGGGCAGAAGTCCCCAGAATTTTTTTAAGAACATTTTGCAGTATCAATACTAGAGGTTATGGATACCTGGCTAGTAGTCATTGCCTCACAGATGTTAGAAGAGCTTCCTTGGTAGATCATAAAGCATGTGAAAAGAGACACCAGTTACCCTTAAACCCTAGGAAAACACTAAAAAAATCTTCAGATATTAGAGGTCCAGACAGTCCTTTACGTAATGCTGGGGACAGCCCCCAAAGCAGTCTTTTCTAGCAGTTCCCCAACCTGTATCATGCCTTCTTCCTTCAGCTGGTCTCACATTCCTTCAGTATTCATTTATCCTTACTTTACAAGTGCAAAGAACTTGGAGTTTCCTAAAATTTGGGGAGAGCTGAGTGGCAGAATTTGCACATGGGAAGTCATCTGTCTGAAGAGGATCTTTTGCCTGGGAGTACCCATATGTACTGTACCCATATGTACTGCACCCATAGTTTCTCATTCCTCGCTCATCCTCCTTCCCTGGACTTCATTAGCACTTAAAGAGTACACGACGTGATTACCCCTTTATTTCTCATCTCTTGTGCCATTTATCACCACTGTCTTCTATCTCTCACTATTGAGATTTGCTACACTAATTTTCCTAATCCATGACACACTGCATTGCCTCTCCCAGCCCTTTCTCTCTCTCTCCCCAGTCTTCATTCCCTCCTGCTGGTTCACTACCAGTGAGGACCCCCTCAACCAGCTGCATTTCCACCCACCCGCCTTCCCCAGCCTGTTACAACTCAGTGTTGTTTGTGTACACCTGCCCAGGACTCACAGCAACAGGGACAGGGACAGGGACAGGGCTCCCAGGGCATGAGACCATAAAAGTGTGTCAAAGCACGCCCCTGTGAATGCTCTTGGTCAGCAGCAGGGAAGGGAAATGAGCCATTAAAAAAAAAAAGTTTCAGAAGCAAAAACATGTAGGAAAGGAAAAAAACTAGAGAGAATGAGAGAACTGCTCATTATTACATTAGGAAACCTAAACTATTTATAAGCACTACATCTATCACTTCAATTACACATTTCTAAATGAGGCTGAAGCAAGATATCCATAATTATTACTGAAATGCCATTTTTACATTAGCCTGACAGTTGTGCACGTTCCTCACAAAATGCAATAAGCAAACTGCCAATTTATTTTTTTCTGTAAATTATAGATAAATTAATCTAAGTATCTCTTTTGCAATAGACTTGATTTTTAACCCAGAATTTCTATTTCCTTTGAACAGCATAAAGTTGCACAAAGCATCCTTTTCCCCTCTATCTCCTCTTTTAGGGAGCTTTTTCCTGCCCTATTCTGTTTAGTCTATGGATGCTCAGAGGAGGAAGTGACATTAAAAAGGCTTGTTTAGCTTGCTTGATAAGATTGTGTTATTCCTTACTCCTCTTCCCCGCTTCTCTTCCATTTGTCCTTTTGTGAAACTCTTTCTTACAGCTTCTAACGCTATCTGCTACACTCTCCTCTTTTCTGTCACTTTGCCACTTGCTTCCTTAGCTGTGAGGAACACTGGAGGTGATGTCTGCAGCCCAGGGATAGGTGTCCTTCATTTGGAGAGAGCAGGAGCAGCCCAGCCCCTGCCCTCACAGCCCCAAAGCTGGTCATGCTGAACATTTGGGGGGCTCACCCCAAGTGACCGTATGGTCTGGAGACCACTATACCGTGCTCTTTTACCCCTTCATTCTCCCATCTGTGCATCCCTTGTGCTCAGGGATTTGTTATCCTGGTCATTCTTTCTCTCCGTTGCTAGTACAATCAGCTTTATTTCCAGTCTTCCTTTTCTCGCTCATCACTGCTGGAAACACTACTCCATTCCTATAAAAGGAGGGAGCTTTACAAACCACAAACTTTGTCTTTAGACAAAGGAAATGGAGGCATAAGGTTGGTGAAGGAAAGGCTGTGGATGTTGCTTACACGGACTTCAGTAAAGCCTTTGACACTGTTTCCCACAGCATTCTCCTGGAGAAATGGGCTGCTCATGGCTAGGACAGTGTACTCTTCGCTGGGTTAAAAACAGCTGGGTGCCAAACCCAAAGAGTGGTGGTGAATGGAGTTAAATCCAGCTGGAGGCCAGTTACTACTGGGGGTTCCCCAGGGCTCAGTATTTGGGTTAAATAAAGATATTTGAATATCTTTATAAATGATCTAGACAAAGGGATCAAGTCCACCCTTAGTCATTTTGCAGACAACACCAACCTAGGTGAGAACGTTGATCTGATGAAGGGTAGGAGGACACTGCAGAGGGACCTGGACAGGCTGGATCAATGGGCCAAGGCCAATCGTGTGAGGTTCAACAAGGCCAAGTTCCAGGTCCTGATCTTGGGCTGCAACAACTGCAGGCAGCAACACAGGCTGGGGCAGAGTGGCTGGAAAACTGCCCAGTGGAAAAGGACCTGGGGGTGCTGGTCAACAGCAGCTGAGCATGAGCCAGCTGTGCCCAGGTGGCCAAGAAGGCCGATGGCATCCTGACCTGGATCAGCTGGACCAGCCAGCAGGAGCAGGGCCATGATTGTCCCCCTGTACTCAGCACCAGTGAAGCTGCACCCCAAATCCTGTGTTCGGTTCCGGCCCCTCCATTCAGGAAGGACACTGAGGTGCTAGAGCTTGTCCAGATAAGGACAATGGAGCTGGGGAAGAGTCTGGAGCACAAGTCTAGTGAGGAGTGGCTGAGGATGTTTAGTCCGGAGAAAAGGAGGATCAGGGGAGACCTTATCACTCTCTACAGCTCCCTTAAAGGAGGTTGCGGCCACATGGGGGTTGGTCTCTTCTCCGAATTAGAAAGCAAACAGGACAAGAGGAAACAGCCTCAAGTCATGCCAGGGGAGGTTTAGACTGGATATTAGGGAACATCTCTTACTGAAAGGGGGGTCAGGCACTGGAATGGGCTGCTCAGGGAACTGGTGGAGTCACCATTCCTGGATGTATGTAAAAGATGTGTAGATGCGGCACTTGGAACATGGTTTAGTGGTGGGCTTGGCAGTGGCTGGGTTAATGTTGGACTCAATGACCTTAGAGGTCTTTTCCTACCTTAACAATTCTGTGATTCTTGAAGAGGTGAGATACATTTTCCAAGATCAAGCAGCCCTTACTGAGCAGGCCTGAGCAGAGATCCTTTAGAGGTGCTGATTTACTACTGTATATTTTAGTTTGCAAGAGAGGTAATGGTAGTCTAAATATTTGCTCTCACCATATATAACTTCCTTGCCTGTGCAGAGAAAGATTTAAGCCACATGCAAAGTAAAATCTTTTCTAGGACAGACTTTTACTTTTTTTCAAATTAAATTGTTACAGCAACAGGAGTTGTTTGGAGTGGTTGGGCAGAAGCCCCAATAGATACTCCCTACTGTCACTTATTTTTTATCACTCTCCATACAGGGAACAGTAATAAATCCTTTCATCAGATGACCGATGACTTTTTACCAAAAAAAGTGTATTAAAACTAATTATAAAACTTGATGGTTGCAGCATAAGCCCTGTCTTCCTTTCTGCCTTCATCCCTTGGCATTCTACTTTGAAGATCTACCTGTGCTTTTTGTCCTATTGCCAAGATCATGCTCAAATCTTGACTCTGACCTGGCTTTCAGGACCTTGTCTGGTTTCTAAAGTTTGATCCACTGTAACCACAAACACTTTTAATACCCCCTTTGTATCCACTTCGAGCTGTAAATGCTGCTTTGACTCTGTTGAGCTACCAGGCTGTATTGTTAGAGGAGTGCTTGTCTTACAACTCTGTCCTCATTTTCTATTTACCTACTGCCATTTCTGCCTGGTCAGTTGTTGGAGATTAGGATTTTTTTTTTTTTTTTTCTTTTCTCTCAGGGAATTTTCTCCCATTTGTTGCCTAAGAGATGATAATGACAATAATTAAGAGACAAAAGGTGTGGCTGGGAGGAGGAGGAGGGGGAAGGGTGCAGTTTACTACCATCTCTTAGCTGGGGCACTTTCTCTTGGGAAGTGTAGAGATACCTCGAGATTTTGGCTGGGGGTGAGAGGCTGGGCTCGGCCCTCGATCCCTCTCTCGCTCTCGTGACCGGAGGGGGGACAGTCGTGGTCTTGGTGCTGGGCTGCTACTGCAGGGAGAATTCGCTGCCACGGCAGAGTTCTGTCCTTCACTGCTTCTCCTACCTTGGGTGAGCCTTTGCTTGTAAGAGCGGCCATTGTACTGGGACCTTTTCAACACCTGACCTCACTGGGAAGGACCCTCACCATCTGCTTGGGTGCCTCAGGGGAAAATCTGGGACCCCGACCCCCTGCAGAGGGAATGTCTCCTGGTCGCTTGGGGGAGCCCGGCTGCAGCTGCCCAGCCCTGCTGTTTCTGCTGCTGCTTCGGGCATTTTGCTACACTTTAACCTGACATCCCATGTCGCCCCGACCCCCGTGGCTCCTGACACGGCTTTGGTGTTTTTCCTCCACTGTGTTTGCCACCCTGGCTGTTCTTGCCTCTGCCATTCCAGCCTGCTGCTCCGAAGTTCCTGCTACAGTCCATTTCATGACCCAGAGGGGCACTGAGACTGGCTGCTTCCTGTGGGTTTGCAAAGGAAAGCCCCTTCTCTCTCTCTGTCTCTCCCCTCCCACCGGTGGAGCTGCCATTGCCATGTGGAGAGAGACGGCCGAAACTCGCGCCACAGCGCCCCCTGCAGGCGCGGGGGAATCATCGCAGCCACCCTGCCCGGCCGGGAGCCACCAGCGCCCCTGCCGGCTGTGAGCGGAACTGCACCCAAGGGGAAAGGGCCCGCGGCCGAGAGAGGCTGGCACTGGCTTCTGGTTCTGCTTGCTGCTGCTGTTGTTGTTTTTGTTTGTTTGTCTTGTTTTATATATATATATATATATATATATATGTATATGTATGTGTCTATGTATATTCTAGTAAAGAAGTGTTATTCCTTTTCCCATATCTTTGCCTGAAAGCCCCGTAATTTCAAAGTTAAAATAATCTGGAGGGTAGGGGGTCATATTTTCCATTCCAAGGGAGGTTCCTGCCCTTCTTGGCAGGCTCCTGTCTTTCAAACCAAGACATCAATAAAACATCCTTCTTTCAACTTATAACAGCACATTTCACTTGGTGTCTTATGACTGGAAAAATCTTTGCAAGTTAAGTTACTGTCCTGGGTTGCATGAGGTTACCATCCTCATGAGCTGTTGAAATCAGGTGGGGCAGTGTTTCCTTGCCTCCTGCCCCCAGACTATCTTTCTGTTAATGGCCCATCATTGTCCTGCCGCATGACTCAGAGATAACTCCCTCCAGACAATCTTCTGTTGATGCTCCACCCAGAGGGAGGAACCAAGCATCCCATCCTGGATATAATCTGAGATGCTGAACACCAGAGACAACCCTTCCACTGGATTTCCAGAGGACAGGAGCTACACAGCCACTACTGGACCTTCTGAGGAAGAGCAGACCCTTTTCTACAGAATCACCGCTTCAGAGGACTGCAGCCACCATTCTACCAGACTCCTACCACCACCCTGACTAACAGGGAGTCAGGTTGTATCTTGACTCTGTCAGTTTAACCCAGTGTTTTCTGCCTTTACTTTGTTTTCCTATTAAATTGTTATTCTGACTTGGTGTCTCCCACTAGTTTGTTTTCAAACTAGTACATTACATAGTTACCCTGTCCCTGCATTTGAAGCCTTGCTAATACTCTGCTTTTTTGATTATAGTCTTCTGTAGCTATGCATTCTCTTGCCTGCAAGGAAACACATAGAATCACAGAACGGTTTGGATCAGAAGGGATCATCTCATTTCAATCCCCCTGCCAGGGGCAGGGATACCTTCCACTAGAGCACGTTGCTGAAAGCCCCATCCAATCTGGCCTTGCCTATAACTCAAAACGTGATACTGAAATTATGAAGAAAGCAAAATAAGAATGCCCTGTGTTTACACAGGTTTTATTTACATATTTTCAAGGCCTTTGACTATATCCCATCACCCACACTTTTTGTAATTCAGATGGCCAGCTTTCTGAGGAAGGCAACTTGTCATCAGGGGGTTATTTTAGGAATGTGATGCCAATCCTTAATTAAGTTTCCCAAAACAGAGCCGAGGACCTAGATATAGCTTTCTTTTCACAGTATTCAGGTGCCAGCATACAACCATTTTAACACATCATAACACCATGTAGGTACAAGTAGGGCAGGGGTCTGAATTTATTTTCTGCTAGATGAGCCCTACAAGTCTGTTCATTTTGTGACTGTATGATATTTGCTGCTGACATGAGAAAAGTGTCCAAAAGTGGGACCTCCACTACTGACAGTTGTGCAGATTCATCTTAGATGAAATTGAAAGAGCAACTGAAACCATAAGCCTAAGCAACTTGTCTTGTAGTAAAGAACACAGTTGTGAATTTGTGCTGGAGAAGAGGACAGCAAAAATCTGACTGCAAATGTGAAGGGTGGGTAATCTAATTATTTCATAAATATTCTGAAAGAGGTAATTATTAGAAGTAATTTTCAGTGTTAGTATGCTCTATCTCTCTGCATGCCCACTTCTGTTGTGTCTTTTATCACCTGACTTGACTAAATAATCAAGGAGTATATTTTCTCATTCTAATATTACTGAATGTGAGCTGTGCAACCCAGGGATGGGCATTTTCACATTGTTCCAGAAACATTCAGTATATGGCACAGGTGCCAAGAGCATGGAACCACATTGTATGGTACTGGCAGGTCCTACAGACATTCAGTTTACGTGACTATATAAGAAATCAATTCATCGACATGCTTACATTAAAATGAAAACTACATCCAGTGCAATCTAGACATGGTGAAATAAATGGCAGAGTTCATAGGACTGAATCAGAGACCAAATGTCTCAAAGAAGACATCATTACCTGTTCCACTAATTACAATTTTTTAATTAACACTGAAAGAAAATACACATAGCTAACAATTACAAGACACACACGAAGTGAAAAATATTATATTCACATTAGGGCAAGCAGAGATTGTGCAGTGAAAAGTAACTCAGCCTCAGCTGCTTTATGTGAAGGGAGCAACATCATCCTGACATTTGGGCAGTTGTCACTTTGAGATCTCCCAGAAGACTTAAGTCAAGAAATCTTGAATAATTCTTCACATGCAGCATAATTCTATCTATCTATGATCAATATGCTAGAATCCAGGTAGGGTGGACAGAGACAATCAAATTTTTGAAATACAATTCTATTTTTTAAGGAAAAAAGTTGGGATGGTTCACCCAGAACAAGGAGAAGCAGATGTTCATGCCAAATAAAACCCCACTTCAGCTGGTTATGGCCATTATGTGGAAAATCACACATTATTAGCAGGTGAAAGAAGCAAATGTATGCTTCTTTGCTGACTGTAATTTTAGCCTTGGCCCAAACTGTCCTTTTCTTTACCCAGGAGTGCACTTATTGCATCTTGGGTTGCATCTCTCAATAAAATATAGTTTTTAAGAGATAGCTCATTTCTTTATCTTTAGGGAATGCCTGAGAAGTCTTTTCATTAAAATGCTAATATAACCATAAAGTTTAACACCGAATTTCACCCACTTGAGCTTGACAGCAAATGCTTTGGTCTAATTCTGATCAGAATAGCGTCTATTTTATCATTAAAGTTTTATTCTGATGTATTTATTATTGAGCAGCCTATAAGGAGCTGCATTATATTCAAGAATGAACTGAAATGAACTTTGAACCATGAAACAAAGCCTGTCTATGCAAGGGAGTGAACTGCTCAAGGAATTAAGAGATGAGGCTTGCTGTGTTTTTAAGTGGTTTGCCACCACAATATACCTGTACTTTGCTGTTCTTGCAGCTACTAACTGCACTTACCCCTTTGGTCCACATTATTTGGAGCATTCATGAAACAACAAAGCATCAACACTTAGCATGCATATTCATGATGTTTCCTAGACTGGCTCTCGATTAATCTACATGCTAATGCAAGAGGACACATTCAGTAATACAAACAAGCCCTAGTGTCATGTTGAGTTACATGTTCCCTGGCTTTTCCCAGTGTGTAGGAGGGTGCAGACTCTCTACAAAGCTACTGTTACCCAAAAAACAGGGCAAGAATGCTTCCAGCTTCCATCATCTTTGTCAGTCAATAAGAAGCAAGGATGAAAGAAATGCTTAACTTAAAACTTGTCTTTTTCAAAACAGCTGTAGATCAGCAGTGCCCAGTGCTTCTCTTATTTCACTACTGCAGCCATCCAAAGATATAATCTGTGGGCCCGCCATGCAGAGCTAAAGTACATGATGAGATTTAAAGACAATTCAAAGCTCCAATGCATTTTCCCTCAGCTCTACTCAGCCCTCTTGGAGTGCTCTTTCAGAGCATTGGCTTCTACCCTCTCAAAACCAAAACACTTGGAGAGGCTGCAATCCATGCACTTGCATGCACACAGTCACGTGAGTTTCTCATGGAAAGCCTCTCCTTTTCCTCTGCCCTTTTCCCCACTGCCCTTCTCCCTTCATCCATTTGAACTACAGCCTCCCAGGAACAGAGTCCAAACTCTCAATCTGACCACCTGTGCAGTCCCCTGTAGTAAGGACGCAGAATATACAGTAAAGAACAAAACAGAAACACAAGCACACACACTTTTCATTTTGTATGTGAAAAGGAATCTACATTCTCCCGTGTCACCTGCCCTTACTTGAGAAATTTCTTTTCTTCTGGTTCTCATTATGGTTTTAATGAAGCAAGGAAAGCTTATTTAAAATGATTCTGCTACAAATGATCTGACTTAAAAGAAAAAAAAAAAAAAGAATGCATTACTAAAAGTGAGATTCCTAGCCAACTCTGTTAAGAGCATGTTTTTCCAGAATCCATGGTGAGGACAGTATCAGGGAGGCAGATCTCTGCTTCCAGGAGACACCTGAACACTAAAGAGGGGCTGAGAGGGGCACCTTGCTTCTGCTGTGCTGGAGGAAGACGAAGGCAGCTCTGCATGGGGACACCCCAAGGACTGAGGAGCTGGGGGAATAGTGCTGGGGCTAGAGAGGATGGGATAAGGAGAATACAGTAACTAACCCCACATGGCTTCTACTCCCAGCCCCACAAAAGGGCACTGGCCTTCCTGCCATCTTCTGTCCTCGTCATTGATTCTTATCAGTTCTCATGTTCTCCTCAGCCTTCTTCATCGAAATTTGATTGCATGGCATATCTCTCCTTTCCTTTACCAGTCCAGCCACTAACAGAAGGATTCACAAAGAGCAGCAGCACCACAGGCTCTGGGTGGCCACAGGGCAGACAGGCTATGCTCCAGAGGCCATGCTAATTTCCCAGGCTGAGAGAGAAGGAAATTTAGCTTTGCCACCGATGCTGGGAAAACACAGAATGTTCCCAAAGCACTGAAAGCTAGGCCTGCAAGAGAATTGTACAAGATGTTCTCCCTTACTCCAGAAAATTATCTTTTGCATTTCAAGCTAAGATCTCAAATATTAAAGCATTAACTACAAAGAAAAAAATGAAACAACTTTCCATCTCAATTACTGCACAAATATTCTTTCAAATATGTTAGAGCTACATGAAAGGAAAATAATCACAAAAAGAATTTGAATAATGCCTACGTCTAAGGGTTACTATGTAAATAGCACATACTCCACACCTCTGAATCACAAGGCTCATTCAGGTATGAACTCTCTAGAATACTGTCCGTTAACTCCTCAGGATGCCTCCAGTTGTTTTTAGTCCTCCACACCCACCTAAGGTCACTTAATGTCAAAGCACTAACACCACAACCCAAAATCAGCACAGGGGCTGCCTGGTTTACAGAAGCTTCAAGGTATTCTGAATTGCGCTTTTACCAAAGAACCCAAACCCAAACCCATTTAATAGTTTAACGAAATCTCACCTGGCACTGACTAGACATAATCTTACAAGGGTCTTTTTTCTCTGCCTGAAATTTTCGGGTATACACCACTCTTTGCTGTGATAATTGGTTTGGCTGTCCATTCCACCCATCAGGTGATAGAAAATATCCATCAGACTAAATGCAGTGTGAGAGAATTCCTTTAGCCAATTAGTTGGTAATGAGAACATTAGCCACAGTATCTTCTGCAGAGGGCACCTTAGCAATTCCAGCGAAGCCCACGAAGATGACAGTTCTATCTGTATGATTAATAGCGAGTGTATGACACTACATGAATTCTACACAGTTGTCTAAAATCAGGGAGGAATGATCCACTTTATGCTGTTAAATATTTTAAGAGCCACAGATGATTTTATATTACATTCTAATACATACACTTATTTTGTGTCTTGAAATTAACTCTCCGACACCAAGGATAGTTTTTAAAGCATTTGGAGCTCTCCAGACAAGATGAATTATATAAATTCAAGCAATCAGGAGCAGCAGGTACAGAATGGTAAGATTCTCCCTTGTACAGTGTGGTTTTGAACATAAGGAAGACAAAACTAAGTCAGCCTGTTTCTCCACTTTCACCTCAAGTATATTCTTCTGACTCTATAGGAAGTGGCTTAACTTCCAACCTGGCAGCTCAGAAACAACCACCTGTGTAATGTGCAAAGCAAGGGAAAGTCAATATTTGGTTTTCCCCATAAGATTTTTGGTACAGAGCGTGCTTTCTGTGTGAACAGATGTGCGCACGTGCAAAGGTACACCCAGACCTCAACGGGATCAAACCCCAAAGTCCTTCATATTGCAACATAAAGCAAGGGGGTAACTGTGTACCCACAGCTGGGCTGTGCAACAGCAAGGGGCAGATTTGAGGATAACCACGCCCAGAACTGTGCTGCCAGCCACAGGCACTCGTGAGCTGTCCCTAAAACACTGTGAGGGCACTCCCACCTGCCAGCAACCTGAGCTGACCAACTAAACCATTTGATGGAGAGGTTCAAAACCCACATCTCTACTACTGGACTGTGCAGCACAAAGAGAAAAAACTATACTGGCACATGCATAGATTCAGTTACACCAGTGAAAAATCTTTAAATGGGCACACTGCAAGGCTGTAGTCCAGATTAGCCTAATTGGATTTAATTGCCAAACAAAATAAACAATTTGAGTTTCCCGTTGTGCCAGAAGGGTGCTTGTAAGAGAAGCCTACAATCGTGCAGCTACTAATACATCAATTTATTTACACTGCAAGCTTGCCTAACACAGACAAAGCCCAAGTGAGCTGTGTGGGGGCAGAAAAAGAGGGGAAAGGCAGAGAAAATTAGTGAATGGTGCAGTTATGGGAAGTGACAGAGCAATCAATAAACTCCAGGTTCAGAGGATAAATTAAACTGATGAAAATCAGCCTTAGTTTGCATACCACAATTTCATTTGTATAAATCTTCTGAGGAGAAGAAAGGAATAACATAACAACTAGGATAATTTGAACCTATTTTTCTTCTTTAACTGCTCTTCCAAAGCGTCATTTCTTCCTCAGTCCAGGCCTTCCTCTCACTGGAGCTTTGTTAAGCTTGAAACACATGGCAGATTTCAGATGGAACATATTAAAAAGTGCTTAGATACCATAGCAGTAAGCACACCGGGAACACAACACAACAGTCGAGACAGAAAAATGGATTTGTACGTAGTGAATTTTGTACAAGAGAATTAAAAAAATCTGCAGAAGGTGACAGGTACCAGTGCCTGCCCTGCACCAGCTCATGCAGCACCATCCAGGCAGGGGCAGCAAGGAACAGGCAGGAGCAGCCAGAGGAAGAACAGGGCTGCAAACAGACTAGGAGAGCTCAGCTGCCAAGCTGCATGAAGGAAAGTGACCCCTTAAGGAACAGGACTCCCCCAACCTTGACTACAGGCCCAGATACCTGTTACACCCTTCACAATCTGCTGAGACTTTGCATGAAGGGAGAAAGATAATTCTGAGAGCAGAGACACAAATGAGACTTCACCCTGAGTTGTTTTGTTTTCTTGAAACCTATGGATCAGAACAATTTTTTCATCAAGCACAATTCCATGCTTTTATGCCTTTTTTTTTTTTTTTAATGTAAGGACAGTTAATCTGGTAATAATGCAAAGGGAGTTCAAAACTGAAAATTAAATTCAATTGATTGCAGATTGACGTGTCATCTGTTAATTAAAGGTGACAACTCTAACATTATATTTCATTGTACAATGCAAAATTATCGACTGTGGCAAGCTCTTCCAAGTTTTATCACTCTTTTACAGTCATCAGCTGGGCTAAGGAGGCAAGCACAGTATTAGCTCTACAAAGCACTAAACAAGATTGCCACATACAGCTGGGCTCTGTTGGCTTGAAAGGACTGGTATTGTGTCTGTGCTCAGTTGCACAGTGGCAGCTGTGACATGTCAAGGCAAATGACATGAGTGACTTACATGGTACCTGACTGTAAAAGCAGAGCAACCTTTTGTTTCAAGGAACGTCCAGTGAAGCACTGCTGACCCCATGTTAAACTATTCCATCACTCAGATTCATTCCAATTTCAGGCTGCTCTTCCCTAGCAGACAGAACAGTCTTTGCCCCCAAATCCTTGCCTGGACATTGACATCCTCCCCAAACACCACCCTGCCCTCAGTTCTCCACTGCAGGAGGAGATGCTAGCACCACAGGGAAAGCTCAGCTCTCCTTCGGTCCAGCCTATGTGATTTATTACATCCCCTACAACCTGTGGGTTACATTGTACAACCTAATATACTGTGGACTTCACTGCTCATCATCTTCTGGTGGCAACTGGAGAAGACAGAGG
The DNA here is from genome assembly GCF_017639235.1 of Corvus kubaryi. Classification (NCBI taxonomy): domain Eukaryota; kingdom Metazoa; phylum Chordata; class Aves; order Passeriformes; family Corvidae; genus Corvus; species Corvus kubaryi. The sequence goes on along the minus strand of NW_024582064.1, from coordinate 1,250,879 downwards.
TCTGTCCTGATGCTTTTAGATTATCACAGGAAATCCTTCACTGCTACTGCTCAGGGCCATCAATAAGCTGTTAACAATCATGATGTGGCTTAAGGGGATCAATTGTCATTTATGAGTAAAATCTTTGTAAAAAATCTAATTTCTTTAATGGAGTATTTGAGTTTCACTAATTTACCCTGCTCATCAGGTCCAACCACCAGTTCTGAGGGGCATTTCATCCCACCAACCACTGTCCCTCTGTAGATACCTTTTATCTACCCACCATTTGCCTTGAGATTTGCAGCTGGGAAATCTTGGTGGTTGTGACATGCAAACAATAATACTGCACATGCTGATCTCATTTACACTTAGCAAGAAGGTTATGTTATATCTGGTTCCTTCCAGATCCAGAACTAACTGCCAATCATCCACACTGCTGCTTAGAGGCAAGGTGAGTGCTATATTCCTCACATAACACCAGCAGACTCAATCCAGCCATAGAGCAAACACAAGTACTTTCTGTCACTGGCACTGATGATTTACAGATAAAATTCACTCATTTCTTTGCCTAAAAACTGTGCTGAAGATGCAAACATCTTTAATCAGGAAAAACTTCATATACAAAACAACCTACACTAGGTTCCCACAGAACATTAAGCTACCAAACACATGCTTTATCTTACTACTTGAATCACAAAAATCCTGTGCTGCATTTGTGAGAAGGGAGTCATAACAAATTTCTTTTTAACAAAATATGATATAAAATGGCCAATTCCAATAGCTACTGACCATGTGGCTGTGTGCTTACCGGGACTACAGCCATCACACAAGTGTCTGCAGCATGCTGAGCAGCTCCCTCTTCCCAAATACTCCTAAAGAAGAGCAGGGAAACAATAGCTGTAAGGTGATAAATGTGTCATGACTCGTGTCAGGAAGGCTGAACCAGTGCTCAGTATTTGGTCGAGGGAAAGATGAGCCTCACAGTATATTTCAGTGACAGTGATTAGTGGAAGATTAACAGCTGCGAAGAGCACAGCAAAATAACTTCATAGTGTTAACTCATTTCCTAATCACAGCTTGGAGCTCACAGCACAAGGAAAAACATGTTTGCCTCTGTGTGTGTATAAATACAAAGGAGCATAATATTCTATTTCTTTCCCCAGATATTACTTCATGTATCACCAGAACAGGAGTGGCTGTTATGAATTATCTCCACCATCCTGTATACTCCCTCTTCCCTCCTCACATCCCTGTGAAAGGGGGGTGAAAGGAGAGCAAAGAAAAGATGGCACCGTTAGATTCCCTTTCTTCAGCTTTTAGCAGCCTTTGGAGGTCAGGATGCTATTGGCTCTGCTCTGTGTGTGAGCTGGAGCTGTTCACGTAGCAACAGAAAGCAGAAACAGCAGACAGCAAAACTGTGGCAATGTGTGTGTGCACACCCGTGAGAGAGAGGAGGAGAGAGTGATAGGAAGGATGGCTTAGAGGATGATCTCTGCCCCTGCTTGCAGAGGGTCCACTCTGCACTACTGCTGGCTCCTCCAGGGATGGCAGCAACAGGTGCTGGAAAGCAGCTTGAGAGTTCAGCATATCGCATTTTTAATACAGGAAATTCATTAGAGCCTACAAACAGCAACAACAACAGAAATCTCAATAAAGCCTGTATTTAACGCAAGTCATAAAGCACAGGTTCTGTGCATGAAACAATATGGATGCAAAATGCGATGTGTTAGAAGGAAAAAGATGGGAAAGGAAGGAAGCCAGAGATAAGGTTATGCAGAAAGGACAAATGAGTTTACCTTCATCTACTTTTTATCCCGCTATTTATTAGTAAAAAACCCAATACTTAACCAACTGCAGTAAGACATTGTACCATTATTCAACCTCCAGAAGTATGAGCTTGTATCTCAGCTGCTTCTGAATAACAGTTTCTTACAGAGCAGGGAAAGAAATAGCAGAGGAAGGTGTTAAGACAGGAGAATACATATTTTGCAGATCTTAGTTCCTTTATGAAACACAGGAGGCTTGTGCTGAGAGATTACTGATTACTTCAAGCTCAGAGCAACATAAGAGATTTCATGCAGATCATTCGACAGGGAACATACAGCCTGCAACCCTCCCATGCAACTGGCATCAGATATTTTCCTTCCTGACACTGTTACAGAAGACCTCTGAGCAACCACCAGGGAAAGCATCATTTCCTCATATGTAAGGCATGTCTCCCTCCTCTCCACCCATCCCCAAATAAAGTAATTGTAGAGCCAATGCCACTGACCCTATTCTTTCTCCCAATTGCTTTACATTTCTGTAGATTTAAAATTTTAATTTTAAAACTAAATCTAAGTCCCTCTACATGTGGAGTGTATCACTGCTGGCCTTTCCAACTTTGAACTCCTAATCTTGCAAATCATGCCCACTGAAATGCAGCAGCTGAACAGCTCTAAACAGATCAGCTCAAAAAAACCCAACTCAACCAGGACCCTATTTCTATTCAGAATGAGGAGCTTAAAAGCAACCAAGGGTGTTGTTTTATCCTTTTCACCTCTTTTGTGTGACAATTCTATTACATTTTCCTTATATTCAACAACACAATGGATATGTAATAAAGGAAAGGAAATGGTACTTCCCTAGATTCAATATATCCAAAACGTGTATGTAATTCTTAAAGAGGAACCTATATTTTTCAAGGAACAGAACTACAGCATGGATTGCAGGCCTAGTTCTCCTATTATTTCCTCCATAGAAGGACTCCACCTTGCCAACAAAAATCTACAGATTCCAGGAACTGAGCAGAGGTGGAAAAATTTGGCTATTGAGAGTAGGCCACTGGTACTATAAGAAACAGCCTGGTGTAAAGAAAAAAAAATTAAAAAAAAAAAAAAGAAGAAGGGGGAAAAACAAACATAAGAGGTTTATCTGGCTGAGCAGGGCCAAAGAGACTGAAAGTGGCCTAAGAGAAGTGAGGTCCTGTTGTGGTCACCTTTCCTGTGCTTCAGGAAAACTCTTACCAAAGCCAGTGGGAATGTGAATGCTCTCTTACTGAAAATTCTTCAGATTTTATAATTTAAAGAAGTACTGATCATTTTCACCAGTAGTATGAAAGGCATGACATAGAAGCCAGTCTATGACAGGTCTATGATGGTCTATGACAGCATATGCATCTAAAATTTGTGTTCTGTTGGTGAATGTGGTGACCTGCATTCAAGGGACACCACAAGAGGCTTATTCCATTTCCTCAGACTCTGCCAGGGCCTCAGTTTTACATTACCTAAAACCTGGGTTGCAGTCTGCCATTGTCTCCCCAGCCACCATGGCACCTGGTGACTTCCACAGTGGCTTCCCCTCTGCAGAACTGCTCTGGCAATGCCTGAATGTGTGGCACTAAGGACACAGCTACCCAGCTCCAGGGAAAGAAGCAGCGATTTGAGGACTGCAGAAAGCCTACCTGAGAGTTAGTGGACTTTTTAGAAGGTGCCTTTCGACACTTTTGGCAGGGAGGTTATTTGAGACATTTGAATTTGCAGTCGTCTTCTGCAAGTGCTTAAACTTACTGAAAACGCAAACTTGGGTATTGGATAGCTTTGAGGATTCCCACTGGGATATATTCATAATTTTAAATGAAGTTCATGGTCATTGTTATTATCTCATGAATGTGAAATCTGTTTGCAATATCAATACAGTACACTGAAATGAAAGGCCAGACCCAATAATATATTTAGGCTTCTGACATCCCATTTTCATGTGTCTGCACATCGCATTTTAAGTGGAGAATAAAATAAAAACACCTGTGATACCAGGGCTCTGAACTCAGTAGCACTGGCATGCTCCACCTGTGAGTAAACTCTGAGGCCTTTTTTCCTCTTCTCTCATTCTTTGCAGCATGAAGGAGATGAAAGTAACATTTTTGTCACAGACCCAGTGCCCAACTCATGCGGAGCACTGAAGTCCTGGGCACTGTCAGCCAACAGCAACAGCCCTGCAGAGAGGAGGGAATTAGTTCTGCTCTGAAGGTGTCATCTGTTTATTGCTGAACTCCGAGCTTAGGAAGAGTTGGAAGCAAAGAGAGACCAGCATCTCTCAAGGCAGCCTGTTCTGTGCTTGCAGGAAGTATGATACTGAATATAATGAATCATGGAATAGTTGGGTTGGAAGGAACCTTAAAGATCATCTTGTTCCTGTTGCCTAGGATTGAAAGAAACTTTCCAAACAATATTACAGGTGATAACAAAGAGCAGTTCTTTAATGAAAGCTTTCAGGTGCACAAAATATAGATATGCACACCCACGGTATCAGATTATCAACATTTTTATAAGTTTAATTAATTAGTATATCTAGCAAGTACATCCAATAGGAGAATGGTTGTCCTGGTGACCCACCCTTGGCCCTGCCTCTTGGAGTCTGTTCAGGAGGTTCTTTGCCCTATTTCTTGTTATGTCTCCCAAGTGCTGGTGCAAAACAAGATGTCCCTGTTAGAAATTCTTTTCTTGAAAATAAGACTAAATAGAATTTCAAGAGTGTGACATAATGTGTGAGAAAGGGCTAGCCACTGTTCTAAAGTGTGAGAAAGGGTAAGAAAGTGCTAGAAACTATACAATTATATATTATAAATCTACAAAGCTACAAATATATGAAAAAGCTAAAAATCTTTAGGCGTCACTCCAACTACCCGCCATGAGCAGGGACACCTTCCACTTTTCACATGTTGCTCAAAGTCCCACAATCTCCACATTACATATACACGGTTTAAAAGCTCTCACTTGAGGGACTGAGTTGCATGCCCACCTCTGAATTGGCATGATCTGAAGAAGAACAATGTCTGTTAACAGCCCATCTTTTAATTTGTACCTTAAGTTACCAGAATAGGCAGGGAGAAAGGGAATAATTAAGCAATTTTTTTTAAACACCACAAGCATCACATTTCCTATATGCTTCAGCAATTTCAGTGTAGGAGACAAATCAATACTCTGCTCTGTGGAGTTAAAGATTCTCACTTGGTAAGGGAAAATAGGGAATTTACCTTAAGGAAAACAATACATAATTCTTCAGAAGAAAAAAAAAAGCCAAACCTTCTTTTTGTCTAGTTTCTGTTTTGTTAATAAAAACTAAGCATACTTAGAGGGAAGAGTTTTTCTGTATAGACAAGATAAACAAACTTGCTCCTTCCAACACATTGAAGGAAAAGCAGAAAAAAATACCGAGAACAAGAAAAACCTAAAGGAGAAAAACATTTTGGAAATGGTCTGGATCTCTCTCTCAATACCCAGCTATCTTCTGTCCTTCCTGAGTAGCCATGGAGGAATAGTTCAGGACAAGAGAATAAAGCAATAACCAAAGCACACGTCCTCACTCTATGCACGTGATTCAGTACCTGCTGTGTTTTGGGAGGGTTTGTTTTGGGGGTGGTGGTGGGGGTATCACTCTTCACCCAATCCCTCATCCCATTCATGCCTCTACCATGTTGCAAATACAATTGTTGTGACAAACACAAACAAACTCTAAGCCCCCACATTACCATGCCACTCATTTTAGCAAAACTGGTTTTGTAGCCTAAATGGAAAAGTTGACATATATCGGTTTTCTTAATGTACACAAAGGAGTTCCCCACTGCTTCTAAAATGGTGGTTTAGTTATATTTTCTATAGATCCTCTTTAAGCAACAGCTTGTTATTAAAATGTCCTTGCTGGTTGGGAGAACAGAAATTAAGGCAGTAACAGAACAAAGGTGTTTTGCTGACAGATGAACAGCTGGAAAGCAAAACACCATGATGTGATCTTGCTAACTGGCACACCCTGTACACTGTCTCTGAGGACTCCTCACTAAACATGACCTGGCACTAAACCATTGCCTCTTTGCTTTTATAATGGACTCTCTTCTTCATGTGGGAGGCCCTTCCTCTGCCTCATTTAATCAGAGCAACTCGAGACGTTTCAGTGGGGTCACACCTTTCTTTCCCAGAGGAGTCATCAGACCCTACTCAGCCCAAAACATTTTACTGTTTGACCAATTCTCATAGCACATTTACAGCATGTCTAGGGCAGAGGATGTAGGATACATACTCCCTTTCCTCCTACAGATGAGCACTGAGGCAGCTGACATAACTGCTCAATCACACAAAAATATAAAAATAGCAGCATGACAATGAAAAGCTCAAGTAGTCAACTCCTGGCCTTAATTTTTTTCTGACTGCATCATTAATTGTCTCTTTAAAAACATCTTACAAAATTACAATAAAAACACATTTCTAAACAATCATGACCTATTTGGTAAAGCTGCTGCTATATGTTGCTTGCATCACTGGTAACAGAATGCCAGCTGAGAATCTTGCTGTTGGTGTCAAGTAGTTCCACCAAAAACCAGGCTTCTTTTACAAAGTTTCAGTGCAATGATAGTTCTTATCATGGAAAGAGAATTTCAGAAGGCAGAAGAATAATGGTGAAATGCTCTGTGAGTGGCAGAATGAAATCCAGTCCCCCAGTCAGGAAGGCAGCACCAGTGGGTGGTTATCAAGACAGTTTCATCAGACAGTCGAAGGCCATGCAAAGCTTTATAAATCATCATGAAGAGTTTACAACTGACACACCACTGAACACAGAACACTAAAGACTTCTGTTCTGAAAAGCTGATTTTTGGCAGCAGCCTTCCTGCAGCTTTTAGATTTTGCTTAAAAGAGTTAAAGGGTGGAGGCAGATACAATCAAATAACCCAGTCTCAAACTCAAGAAAGCATGAATTTAAATCTGTCTCCATGACTGAGAGAAATTATCTGTCACTGATAATATTCCTCAGATAATAAAAGTCAGGATGTGAAACAGCCCAAGTACTTCAGGGGAACCAAAACAATAAATCAGGGTGCTAGACAAGTGTGACATCCTCCGCTACCTGACAGACAATTCTGCCCACCTGAGGTTGGACTACCCTGACAGGGTCCTACACCCTGGTGAGAAACTGAGGAGGGAGATCTGGCCACAGATGCAGGTATCCCAGGCGGCCCTGGGGTTCTGACACCCACAGCAGTAGCATGGAAGATGAAAGGAGTGCCCCTCAAATCAACTTCACATGAAGCAAAACGACACCCGCAAATGACAGTCAGAAGATTTAAGTCTTACAAGGAGATGTGCATGGTGTCTTTCTGCAAGCCCAAAATGTGACTCTAGTGACAACTGCAACAATTCAATTGTCAGCCTTTTAAGTTTGGAAAGGAAAGAATTGACTAGGGCACCCAAACAGCATTTACAATTACATATTTCACTAGTCTAAAATTACTGAGTAGTAATTGAAACTGGAAAAATTTAAAGCAACTGATCCATGGGAAAGCATGCAGGAACAGCCATATTCTACACTACAAAAAATGAACTGAATGTTAATCACCCCACCACCGAACAATATCATAGTTACTGAAGAGGAACACTTCCTCTCTGCCATATACTATCAAGTGGTAGAGAGGTAACACAAAGGCACAAACAAGAAATCCACACAGACCAGGGATACAGGAACTAGAGATGGAACTAAACATTACCTTGTGTATACATCACTAGCTAAAAACTATCCCAAGTATCAAGGGGGCTGGACTCCACTTTCCAACAGAAATACAATGAAGGAAGAGGAACGACTATCCACATAACACCCATATATCCATTTTAGTGATACAGGCAAAATCTTCCACTAATAAATCCCCAAGGAAAAATTCACAAACTATTTTTTCACCTAAAATTCAAAAACTATTCCTCATCAAACAATAAAGCAGGTTTTGCACATCCTCTGAAATATTTTCCTGGGGGGGGGGGAAAGAAGAGAGAGAGATATTGAAGAGAGAGATGAGAGAGACAGTTAGTTCTCACTGTAATAAACTGATTGTTGGAAAGTCTGACCCACTAGAGAAGATAATTAGCAGCCAGGCCAGTAATTCTCTTTAGCCATGCAAGTACAGGTGTTAACCTTTTCTGTAAAACAGGGATAAAACACTGAGATAAAGGATAACTGCAGTGTGGATCTTGTAAATGAAGTTTCAACAACTCAACATTTTCTTCTCAAGTTTGACATATCCTTCTGCAATAATGTAAAATTTAAGATGTCATCTACATGCAAGGAAATCCAAATGAAGAACACAATAATTATGGGGGAAAGTCCCAAGGTAGAAGATGTGCAAAATGTTTGAAAGCACGAATATAAAAAGTTCCCCTGTATAGCAAATCCTTAGTACAGTTTGGAAGTGAAACATGACAGACATTCACCTTAATGTGCTAATCACATGACACCAAGGAACAGAGACATCACAGCAGCAAATCTAGGATAAAACCATGAGAAATCCAAAAGAAAATCTGAAATGGGACTGAGAGGGCAATATATGGCCAAAATTAAGAGAATTATTGTAAACTGAGCACCAAATGGAGCACTTTAAAGAACAGAGAACAGGAGCATCATACCTAAGCAGCAGAGATTGATGAGCAGACATCAGTGGGGGTATGTTTTGGGTCTTATAAACCACATCTTCACCATTTAAAAAGCATTGTGGATTTCACAATGACCTCAAACATTCTCAGGGCCAGAGTGAGCTATGCTGATTTACATCTCTGAGGATAACAGTGTACAATGCTGATGAAGCCAGAGCAGTTTCTGCCAGCAAAGGCCATGCTCCAGTGACTTTGGAGGAGCTCTGTTAAGTCTAGGCCACTGTAGGGGCTTCCTCCCCTCTCCATTCTCCCCACTTTTGGACCCTGGGACTTCCCTGGACACTACACAGCTCATTGTCCAACAAGAGGCCATACAGACACAACCACTGGAGGAAGAAAGTCAGCAGACCCCTCCTTTCACACTCAAACTCATCTCCACCCACCCTGCCTGGGCGGGTCCACATCAGGGTCCAAATTTTGTCCAGTAAAATTAACACAGTCTTTTGGCAAGAAAAATAATTACCATTAGACTTGAAAGAAACAACTTGTAAAACACACCAACAAAAGCAGTAGTAACACAATGACATTAATGACTGGATGATGGAACCATTTATTTAGTGGCTACCTTAGACCTTGGCACATAATTAAACTTCAGTGACAATAATCTAAATATATTCCACACAGTGATTTTGTGGTTCATTAGCAAACCTTTTTATTTGAATTCCTTTCTAGTGCTGTTTTGCTAGCTAAGAGCATCTTGTCTGAATTGCTGGATCAAATCTAGAAAAAATGCCTAACAACTCAAAGCAATCACCATCTGGTGACTGTTCAACATCCTGCATGGATGCTAGCCTGTGTCCAGCACTGGGTGAACAGGTGTCCACATAATAGCAGCCATCACAGTTGTCACTGGTTTGTAATCCCATTTCCAGGCTTGACACTCAGGCAGAATACTGAAAGCCTGTCACCCTTCAGCTGATCCCTCCCGGCATGCTTGGGAGGAACCCTCTCTCCCCTGCTCCTCTGCCTCACACTGTTGAGTGGCTGGTGGTGAATTCTGTGCTGGGTTTCATTTGCTAATACCGCCATTCTTGATCATTTGAAAAGAACAAGCAAACAGCATTAACAAAAAGAAACGCCCTTGCAAATTCAGTGTTGTGCAAATACACAGGGACCATTCTCTTTGCCATTCAGGCTCCAGAAACACCAGTACTCCCCACAAAATGTGACTCCTTCACTTAACCAGTAGTGAAACCAGCTATTATTCATGCCCAGTAGAAAAAGTGTTTGCTACCTCCAACTTTAGGGAAAACAAAAATAAGATTCCTCCCCTGGGCTCAGTGAGTATCTAAGAAAAATAATAATTTTCATTGAAAATGGCTGACCCAGCCATAAAATCTTACTAACCTAAAACCCATATACATTTGATTAGCAACAGATGTCAAATCAGTCAAAATAAAAATAAAAATAATTAAAAAAAAAAAAAAAGAAGAAGATACACGGAATAAGGCAAGCTTTGGATTTCACTAGCGTCTGTGAGTTCACAAAGTAGCCAAGTTTACAAGCACAACAAATTAGCAGGACTCGGATGAGCCACAGTAAGTAATTGTGTTTTGCTAGATCATAGCAAGTATGAGGTAAAGGCTCATTAATTTACAACTTTCCCATGGACCTACAAACACTTCATACCTGGTATTTCCTAAGGGCTCACACACAATCATTTAACTCTTTGGCTGAGGCCAGGAAGCTTTCAAAGCCATGGATTTCCCTCAGGCACAGGAGCCTAAGCTGAGGGCTAATAACTAACCTTATGTTCACAGGCAAAAGCATCCTCCATGTGGAAAATCCGTTCTCAGTAGTCACCACTCTGCAGCGTGGCAGGGGAGCAAAGGCTGCCTGCACAACTCCATGCCAGCCAACTTCATTACAGTCATTTGAATCTCTCTGTTCGACCTGACATAGCCCTCTGAACCTTTGACAGCCAGGCTGGTTGAAGCAGTTTTGAACAAAGACTGGGTGGGGGGATATGTCCTCCAACAATTTCGCAGGGGTGACTGCCCAATTTCTAGCTGGTTTAGTTTGCTTCTTTAATAGCCTGCAGAGAACAAGAGCAATGAAGAAACTACACTCCAAAACCTCTGTGCTGAGATCTTGGTAGCCAACAAAATGAACTACAGGTACTATGGTCTTACACCATTAACTTGCTTCTCAATTAGGAAATTAGGCACATCCTTGGCAGGTTGCCAAAAGGCCTTCTCTAAACAAAGGATGAGCATCCCAAACTCATGCTCTTTTTGGCAAGTGATCCTTACTATCTAAGCATTTCCCAGCTACCGTGCCAATAACTTTCCCTGTTCTATATAAACTTCACCAGCATTTCCATGCCCCCAAAAGCACAGCCATTCTAAGCAATGATCAAAACAAAGCTTTCTACTTAATAAAAAAAGCACTATGAAGCTTGCTGGGAGGATAAAATATGGTTACTTTCCAGACACCAAGAGGAAACCAGAATCAGAAATCCTTTGGCAAGGTCTAGAAAATGAGTGTCTTAAACTGAACCTGAAATGACCAAACTTAGCAATTACACATTTTGCCACATAACACACTTATTTAAATTCTAGTCTGTGTGTGCAAACAGACAGGGTTTTGCCTATTTGGCCTGTTGCCTTATAATAGAATTACTCCCTTTGCATAATGAAAGCTAATTACACCAACTACAGAAATAAAGTAGAGAATCTGGACTGGTTTTTTGTCCTATGCATGTCTACAGATGTTAATATCTGTCTGTATGCACACATACCCATGAACACGCATGCTACACTGAGATAGAACGTGAACAGAACAATGAGGCTTTTGTCATCTTTAATACAGTTCTGTTATATATAACCTTTCAGCTTAAATATAAGCTTAAACCCGAATCTCTCACATACATACAGTTATATACTTATTTATAGCTACAGCAATAGGAAGGTTGCTTAGAAAAGTAGAACATCTTTGGAAAAAGTGGGTGGTGATAATGCAAAACAGAATCTGCTTTTCAACTTTACTGGCATCTCTGGTCTATGAAAACTGAACTTGAATCCCCTTTTTCTGCCCAGTGGAATTCTTTTACTCTTGGGTCATAATCCTGTCTGTAGGAATTTTATCTGCCTTATCACCTCAATCATCCTTCAGGAGTTTGGCTGCATTCTGGCCATTAGAAAATTGCAGAAGAAGGAATGGAAATGGGATCCTTCACACTTTGCATTCTCATATTAGCAAAAGACCAACAAAAAGCAGGCAGTCCTGGGCATGAAGATAAGTTCTGAGTCACTGTCTTGGTTTGAAAGACAGGTGTCACACCTGTCTTGGTTTGAGAGACAGGTGTCTCCTAAGGAAGGCAGAAGCCCCCCTTGAAATGGCAGATGCGACCCCCCCTTCCCTCCAAGTTATTATAATTTTGAAATCAAGGGGCTTTTAGGCAAAGATGTGGGAAATAGGAATAACAGTTCTTTACTATTATATATCTATATGTGTATAACCAGTCAAACAAACAACAATAACTATGGCAGTAACAGCAAACAATCACAAACCCAGTCCCAGCCTTCTCAGCTGTCAGGCCCTTTCCCCTCGGGTGCAGTTCCGCTCGCAGCCGGCAGGGGCGCTGGCGGCTCCCGGTGAGCAGGGCAGGTGCGATGGTTCCCCCGCGGCTGCAGGGGGCGCTCCAGAGCGAGCTCGGGGAGCACGTGGCACTGGTGCCCTGGGATCCCGGGAAGGGATGGAACAAAGGCTTCACAAACCCCTGGGCAGCCGATCCCGGTGTCTGGCCAGAACCTCGGGAACAGCAGGCTGGAACGGCAGGGATGAGCACAAATCCCAGGTGGCAGATGCGATGTATCCAAGCGGGGAACCCCCCAGAGGTCTGGGCAGGCAGGTTGAGCACGGCTACAACATAGCGAAGGCGAAGCAACGGTGGGGGCAGGGTGGCCACAGCCCAGCTCCCAGTGGGGTGGGGAAGGCGGGCTTTGGGATCCTGGGGCTTCTCCGGCAGAAGGAAAAGCAGCCGAAGAAAGCAGCCTCCCTCTCTGTCCAAATGCCCGGAGACCGACTGCCCACACACCCAGGTGAAACAAAAGAGTAGCCAGCTCTTTTGGTTTCTTAAGTACCCAGTGATTTGTCCCCCTATCAACATGTATGGGGAAAATTCCTTTAACAGAAAAAAAAAAAAAAAAAAAAACCAGGACAGCTCCTAAAACCCCAACAGTCACCTTGCCCCACACTGAGTGAAGATCTCTGAACTCTATGACTGCTGGAAATAGTGGGACATAATCTCAGAGCAGAGGGTGCCTTACTAAACACAGAACCACCCAGCCTCCCATACCTTTCAATATTTGCAGATTAAATTTTTCTTCTGTTTCATAATCCAGGGGAAGGGAACAAGTTCACTATTGGGAAAGTCCATCACTTGAGAAATTAGTCACTCAAATTCATTAATCAATAAAGGGAAAGCAAATGCTTGAGAACAGGTCATATGATGCTGGGCTGATCCCAGGAATACTGTGTCATGTGGACAAGCACAGCCATGTCAGACAAAGAATAGGACATAGTCTGTTTGCAGTACAGGTACAGTTGACTAGAAGTGTGTAAAGCTTGATGGCAAACACACTGTAGCTTGGGGCTTATTCAGCTACATCTTCATGACTGTTTTCCTCTAGCCTTCCATCTGTAAGGGTCTTTGGACAGAATTTGTGTGTTCTGTATTATAAGCTTTAGCAAAGAGTAATTTGAGGTGTTTATTGTACACATTTATAGAGTTTCTAATAACTAGTAACACATCACAAGTTGTGATTTTAATGTGCAAATCATGCCATGGGTATTTTGTGTATTATATTCCTATATGTAACTGCACAGACTATTTAGTGGCTATTTTCATGTACCCTCAGCCCTCTCTTGTTCCTCTCAGCTCACAGTAATTGCAAGAAAAATAAAGCTGCATCTGTCTCTTCACAAGGAAGGTGACAGGAAATGGGAAACAATAACAAGCTTAGGCCTGACTCTCAACTTGCTAGCCACTGCAAACTGTAAAACTGCCTTTCACTGCAGTCAGCACAAGGCCTACCACTTTCTTCAGCAGCACCAGAACTTCACCTTTGCACAGGATTTTCTTATCGAGCCATTTACAGCATACCAGCCATGGTAGTTTTTTAACAACAACTTTAAAATACTGCAGGCTAATTTCAATATTTAACACTACATAAGAAAAGTTCAGCAAACATTATGAACATGGAACATGCCTCCTGTGCCTGCCTTGTTTAGGCAGACTTCATAAAGGCAACTTATACTTGGACAGGCTGTGCAAACTGTTTGGCTGCTAAAAAATTTTGCTGACCTCCTCTTTAAGTTAGCTGCAGACTTAGAGGGAGATTTATACAACATCTCTGCCTCTAATATGCTTGGTTTATAATCAAGTAACTCATTCATGGCACAGCCAGGTCAGTCAGGCATGAAATGCTTTCTGTAGATAAGGCAGACAAAACTGCTGTATTCACTCCCGTTCCTTGACCTTAGTGGGGCTGTTGGGATTTTGCATGTTAAGACAGACAGAGAGAGCACTTGAAGAATGGGGTTAAAACGAAGTCAGCCTTTCTGTTCTCTCTCAGTGATTTTGGATCGATTCCAACCTCTGCTATTGTCAGCTCAGCACTGAACAGATCCACTGCGAAGTTTGCTTTTCTCTGCCTCTTGCATTACAGCCACTACCAAGGACTTAGCAGTGCTAGAACCACCTGACTGTTGCATTCAGGCAAAAGAGACCCAGCAGTGCTACTCCACTAACATAGCAATGCTAATAGGAGTAAAGCCTTAGTTATGTCATTGAAATGAATAATTACAACTTGCTGGATGTGCAATGAAAAGATCTCCTGAAACAGAGGAACTTGACTGTGGTTTCACCTTGGGAGCAGCTGCGCTGCAGTCTGGGAACCTTGCATGTTGTACTGATGCTCATCTGTGAGGTACTGATGTGCTCATCTGTGAGGCCTCGCACACACACAGAAGGAAGAGATCCTTCAACATAGAGATGGCAAAACAAAAGCTGGGTTTCAACAGAGCTGGGAGGGTCTTGAGGCACTGGAAGAGGTTGCACACAGAAGCTGCAGATGACCCATCCCTGGAAGTGTTCAAGGCCAGGTTGGATGGGGCTTTCAGCAACCTGGTCTAGTGAGAGGTATTCCTGCCCATGGCAGGGAAATTGGAACTCAATGAACTTCAAAGGTTCCTGTCAACCCAAACCATTCCATGATCCTCTAGAAAAAGTGGGAGGCTACACAGAAGCATGCTCTGGCACAACACACAGACTACCAACTGAAATGTTTCATCTGCAGTGGCAGAGTGGCAGCACGACATATGTTATCAAGACTGTGGTGATAAAAATGTACCTGGGGGATATGCAAGTTATGTCATGCTGTCTGAAATCTCTGCAGGCCCAGTAACTAAACAACCTCTAAACCTTTGCATTCCTCATTACGGTAGTGCAAACCCATTAACTTTGCTTGGACCAGTAAGGGTCAAAATTTAAACCATTATTTCTGAGCTGGCTTTTTTTTTCCCAGTACTGACAGAAGCCACACATGATTATCCCCCACAGGGTATCAACAGCCAAGTAAACACCTAGAGGAACCCAGTATTAATGACCCAGCTCTTAATTCCTCCCAACCATATGGGAACTAAAATAATTAGATCTTTGTTTTGTATGTCAAAAAAAAAGAAGTTGATTTTCATTCATACCTCTGCCACTCCCCTGTAGAACAACCCTGGGTATATCACCTACATCACTCTTTTGCTTCCTCTCCCTGCCCTATGCCACTGGGGCTATGTCTGCATGCTTCCTTCCAATTCACTAAACAAAAATGGAATCAAAACAAAGCAAAACTGAAATGGAAGCAGCAAAATGCTTTCCCCAGGTATTTCACTAATATAATACACACCTTACCTTCAGTTTTTCTATGTCAGCCCCATTCAACTAAGCATCCTTATTAGGATACAATCCAAAGAAGTGCTTAAATGCCTGTTTAAATACAGATGGTTTAAATACTTTTCTGAATGAAACCCTTTAACTGTCAGCTCTTCAGAACAGAAAGAATGCTTTAATTTTGGCTTACGTAGAATTGAAAAATCAGATAGAAGAATGTTCTTCGTGGCTGCATTGGTGTCTTACTGACAGCACACACAAAACCAGAAGTATCTTCTCACTTCCTCTTAACTTTGTGCTTTGGATCTTAAAGAAGAAGCAGACAACAGAAAACACTTAGAAATCTCATCAGACAGACCATTAAGCATATGCTTGGAGAAAATCCATGGAGCTGCCATTTCTGGGAGAGAATTGCAATCATTTAACATCAGAGTTTTCACTTGTACAACAGGAAAAGTGCTGCTCAATCCATCCTAAGAGACATTAAGATGATCTGTTGCTTAGCCAGTGCTTTGAGATAAAGGGTCTTCTTTACTCCAATATTAAAATTACCAGGACCTCTTTTTTTTCCCCAAGTCTCCAAGTGTCATTCCTGGTCTCTTACTGTGAGTGGACCACCTCATCCTGACAACAGCTGAATGCAGCTTCCACCAGTGTCTGTGAGCAGCACTCCTACAGAAAGAAAAGGGGCCACCACAAAACAACTACACGTGATCCAGAAGGGCTTCATGGACCCTGCAGTGCTCCCAAGCCTCCCTGCTCCTAAGAGGCAGTGTGCCCAGCTCAGTATTTTTTGAGCTAGGAGTTACATTTTCCCTCCCTTTCCTTTCAATCATTTAATTAAATATTTGGTGAAACAATAACAAACAACAACACCCCTCCCACGCTCCCATGTTCCATTTCCATGGCAGAAAGCACGGCACGTTTTGCTCAGGCAGCCTCCTCTCTCCCAGTTGTGCACCAAGCGAACTGAAATCCATGGATGTGGCAAGGCCACAAGGAATATGTGCGTATCGTACAGTCTTGAACACACACAGGATTCTGATTGTGGCAGCATATTTTGTGTCATTTTAATGACGCACAGCCCTGCTAGCTTCCCCCTCCCCGCCAAAGCTTTATGTAGGAGGCACAGTTATATAATAAAATTCCTGTTTCTACAGCATTTGCCCCACACCAACACAGAAATGCAGGCTTTATTATTCTTTCCAGCTGGCAGACACTGAATTAAAAGTGTTTTAACCCTCTTTGCACTAAACCCTCAGACTGATTTCTGACTCACAGCAGGAGAAACAGCCACCAATCATTTCTGCTTTCTCCACTTGTGAGGCTGATTCTTGGCCTTTGAGATCATTTTTATCAGCTCATAAAACACCTGCTTATTAAGGATCCAATTTATTTCCTGGGGAAACTTTTACTCACTGTGCTTGAGTTGCATCCAGGACGAATGTGCCTCAGCCTCAGGACAGAACTACTTGACCTGGTTTTACATTGTGGCTGCATTGAGAAGGATGGAGCTCATGCTGCAAAAGGGCAAAGGTACAACTGAGGGGTGCATTGGGCTGCTCTGTCAGCCACAGGGTCTCTGTAAAGTCAAGACTGCAGGTATGTGATGGATACTGAAAGGGTAACCAAGGGTAACCACCTTTGACATCTTGACCACATGCTGGCAGGACACATCTCCCCTTGCAGCAAGGAGCTGGGTTTCTAGTCACTGTTTCTGAATACCAGGGCACCAATTTGCTTTTCAGCACCCTGCTTTCTGTTACTCAGGGGTGCAAGCATTTTGGAAAAGCTGTTAAGCCAAATGTGGTCTGAAATCTCACCAAGAGACAAGTGAATGGCCAACACAACTTATTGGTGTCTCTTCCACCAAACCAAGGAGGGACCTGTCTGCTGTGGAAGGGTCATCCACACCCAGACAGCATAATGATGATCACCCAGAAAGAGAAGGCCTCTTACATTCCTAGATTTACTCTCTTCCAGCCAAAGCATTAAAGACATCTGTTTCTGAAACAGATGCTGTTAAGCTTATGTGGGAGTGTTCTGAACAGGAAAGCATTTACAGTTAATTAACAAATAACCCCTCTTGGGGTACCAGAGCTCCCACAGATGATTTGGAAACGGATCAGGTACTTGGGAACATGCACACTACTGGCACAGTCCCAAGCAAGATCATGTCTTGAAATGTCCCTCTAGAGCCTGGCACCAGTGACCAAAGCACAGCCCAGGACAGCTGGGCAAGGAAGCACATGGATGCTCAACACAGCTTCCCTCCCCAAGGCTACTTGACACACCTTCCCTCCCCATGCCACAGAGCAGAGCCTTTTGCAGCCTCCGTAGCAATGTCCTAGAGCCCCAATTCTTCCATGCCTATGAGAGTGAACAGCCAGCTGAGCGACATCACATCTGACCTTCATACTTCCAACTCTGCTCCTACAAGGTGGAGACTCCCAGAGTCTCCCTTCCCTCCACCTTTCCTCATAGCGGCAATTCTGCCAGGTCAGTGACCAAGGGGAACAGGGTTTGGTCCCTCAGTGAGGTCCTTCTGCAGAGAAAGTGAGCCACCAGCAGGAGCATGCCCAGGAGCAGAACCTGAATTCTGCAGGCTTCAGAGCAGCATTAAGCCCTGGCACTGAGCATCTGTGTATCATTTCCACAATTACAATTCTCAGCAGCTTTCTTACCAGAGAACACAGCTGTCACCACTTTAACTGTATTCGTTCATCAACACTGACTGACCTTCATACACAATCTCCCTGAGCAAGTATTTCCAGCTACCTGTCTATGGTTGCCTTGAAACACCCATCTGGGATACAGATACCTCTCAAGCCATTTATTCACATGGAGCTGTGAACATGATACATAATCTTTCCAATAATCTGCACTGAGTAAGGCCTGCTGAGTCACTATCTTTATTTTTCTGTAGGCATAAATTTTCACAGCCCACCATGAGTGCAGTGTAAGCAGTTCCACAGAAGTGCAGATCAAAAGAATAATCTTAACATGAAGGAACAAGGGGTGCTTTATCATCATGACCTGACTGCCTGAAAACAAGGAGGAATTGAGGATAAAACCATCTTCCCCCAGCCCTGACTGATCTGGTCAGCATTGCTGCCTCCACCAGCTGTCCTCCAGGAGGGCTACTAGGGAGCATGATCCCTTGTTGGTTAGTCATGTCCCTGGCCATTTGTGCTGCTAGTTAATGAAGCTGTCATCTGCTTATCCTGGATTGTGTGCTATAAATACAGTTTTGCTTTTGTCAGCAACCTAAGCTAACAAAGTTCACAGCACAGAACTCAAAAGAAATTCTGCATTCTTAAATAAAGTTATAGATGGAGTTGTAAAATCTTCTGCTCACCTCTTATTCTGATGATTTAGTTTGGTTATCTAAAAATGTTTAATTAGGGAAAGGAAACATTTTTAAAAATTAGGAAGATTAATTCTGCTCTTTCTCATTCCACAGCGTCCCTTATAAACACACATTTAAATAAAAGGTGTTGGGTTCCCCCCCCCCGCCCCCAAGTCATGCCACAAGAGACAGTGTGAAACTGGGGAACAAGTAGAAGAAGAAATTATGATCTGACCTTTGCCTATAAAACAGCTTGGGAGGCATGGGGGGAGCTCAAGAAGGTTTTTCCTTCTGTGAAACTTCAGGCAGCCGCAGGAATGTATCTCTAGGAATAGGCTGGCTACATAAACTGGATAGAACAAGTTCAGAGCAGTGCTGCAGCTTGCTCTGACACCACATCAAGGTGGGAGAGGGAGAGGAAGGGAGTGTTTCAGGTACAGAGGCAAGCAGGCACTGTGGGGCTGCTGCATTGCACCCTCCACATCAGCAAGACAGTGATGGGACTTGCAGAGGAAGGGACACAGCTGCAGAAAGCAGTGTCACAATTTGTTTTGGTAACTGCTGCATCTCAAATCTGTGTGCTGGAGTGGTGGTTTTTTTTGCTGCCAAGGCTTGGCTGTGGTCATGAAGGAGCTTGGGTAGGGCTGGGATCAGGCTGAGACATGAAGCTGTGTCCCTCAACAAGCAGGGCTGGGATAGCAACGTTTCCACTTTCTAATGATAAGTCTTATGAACTCTGGGTAACAGCAAGATCACTGTGTGGGTGGATTTATGTTGAAATTAACGTTTAATCACATACAGCACATAGTTGGTTTTCTGTCTGCTCTAACAGGGTCTGTTTCCTCCAAGGAAAGTACTTGCCTGGACTTGAACAGTAATTCAGATTAAGGTAGGATGTGAAACTAAAGCACAACTGTGGATCCTGAAGAACTGCAGCTGTGGATAAACCCCTTGTGGAACAAGAACATCTTGATCGTGTTTGGTTTAGCTTAGCTAAAAGGATGACAGCGTAAGTCACACTTCTGAGTGGGCCCTGAAACCATCAATTGGCTAAATTCTTATTAACAGATGTAATTTCTGTCATGTACTGTTAATGAAGTCAGATCTTTTTTCCCTTTTGAAGCAGTATTTAAAAAAGATTTTGGTACTCTAACATTTTACTATAGCAGTTCAGATTTACTTTGCTGGGTTTGGGTTTTTTATGTGTGTGTGGGGTTTTTTTGGCTGAAGAACTTGTGAGTGCAGTTTAACCTGCTAAGAGGATGCAGTTGCTGCTCAGTTTGGCTAGGGCTGGGACCATCATGCAAGGACAGCAGCTGACATCCACAACTCTCTCCTGGGATGTCAAACCTCAGCACTCATTGGCCAGGCCAAACTGAACATGTGCACTGCCAATAAGCAGTGTTTCATGGCATAGAGCTCATTCTAGAACACTAGTTTTGTACTGTCATAACTTCCACAGAGATAACACAGTTAGAAAATAGAGCAAGGTGAATCAAATCCAGCAGTTCTTAGATGGAGGCCAGTGGAATGGTTTTTCCTCTCAGTCATGCTAGAGGGACTCTAGAGCACCCCTATACAACAAAGATGCTCCAGATATGGACTTACACTGGTACTAGTGATTTTCAACTTGATTCAGATGTTTAAAACACCCTCCAGGAAGATACATTTATATTCATTCTACAGATCCCACTGACGATACAACCTGATGCACCAAGAATCTAAATAACATGTCCAAACCTATAAAAGCCAGTAGGGAGAAGGTAAGGAATACTGAGTTTCTTACAGAAGACAGGAGACATTATCTGAACTTTCTATACTGTTGGTTTTTTTAATATGGGATATATATAGAAGAGACAAACACGGTATATTTTTATTATCTTAGTTCTTCCTAAGCTGAAAGCAAATCTAGTAGTTCAAATATTTTTTCTTTCTATTTACAAATGTTTAAGATCTGATAAAATTGTAGTTGTAAGCAATACATAGATTTTTCTTTAAAAAGGATGACAAAGTTTTCTATTGTAAATATATTTGTGTGCAAATACATTTCTCCTTCCATGGTTAAGCTACAGGAAAGAAGAAGAGAACATATGTAATTAGCACAACTTTAACAGCATAAAATAATGGGAAGACAAATAAAAGTGCTTTAGAAATGCTGTTGGTAACAGTGTGCTCTTTCAGATTTTTTCCATGCTTTCCTTTCAGGTTAGATTATTAATTGCTCTCTCAGTATATTCAGAAAGCCTGGGCCAAACTCTTCCTCAATTCCACTTGGATTGATCAGGATGAATTTACCCTAGTGCTTCAAAATCACAGTTTGTTTCTTTCTCAGATAAAGCAGAATATATATTATGAAACTGAAGAATAAGACAGAGCAGAACTAAGCACCTCGAAAAACAAAGCATCTCATTTTTCTGACTTAAATCAGGCAAAACTCCAACATAGTTGTACCTCAAGGTAGTGAGATTTTTTCATGGGTTTTAAGACCCATGTTGTGTGCTTCTTTTTTTTCTGTTTCACACTTGCTATTCTTACAATTAACATCTATAAGCTCCATAAGGGAAACACGTTAGAGAAGAAAAATTTCTGGCTTTTTGACCCAGTGAAGTTGTTGATTCATAACTTCTGTAATTGCAGACACTGCACAGAGACATCCAGCTACCATGTAGGGACACTTGCTACAAAACACTAATTGGCAGGCGGCTTTGGGCTGGTGCTGTCTCCAAAACAACTTTACTACTTATGACTATTTCTTTTTCAAAATAAGAAATAAGAAAATTTCTTTTTCAAAATAAGGACAGAGTTGACTATTTCATGTCAACTGTGTTCTCTTTAAAGACCACGGTTGACAGCTTATCTTCTCCTTTTGTCTTATTTATTTAACATGCTCTGGCTTCACTTTTTCTATAATCATAGAATCACTTAGGTTAAAAAAGATCTTAAAGATCATCTTACATAGTTGGAGTTCACTAATTTACCAGAACTGAACACATTTAAAAAGACTGTAAGTATTAGAACTATCTTCCCAGCTGTGTGAAGACAACCTACGGACAGGAATGTGTTTAAAAGAAAAAAAGAAAAAAATTCAAAATAATCAAAAGCAAAACAACAAAATCCTCAAACCACTCATTAAATATTTTACAGACTTCAAAAGAACTGTTCAATTAAGAATACAGAAGTGCCCCACACCGTTTATTTTTTTAAATTCTGCCTGATGTAAAACCAGATAATGAACAAACTTTAATTATGAAAGATAGCTATCAAGTTTTTAAGAAGTGATGGTGAAATAAACATCACTTCTGAAAACTTCTTTTCCCCAAGTAATTTCTTTTCAGTGCAATGTAACATTTTCCCCTTCTACTATGAAAAGAAAATACATACGTTCGAACTCACACATAAAAAATTCTCACTGTAGGAATCAAGATGATAACCAGGAGGTGAGCAGAGACACAGAGGGAACAACAAAGAAAAGGATTTGGGGTAATGAATGCTCTCTGCTACAATGTAAACAGGTGACTCCTTGCTCTGAGGCCACATTTGCTTTTTTGGGCCAAAGTGGATATCTACACAAAATTCTGCTAGTGCTATGACAGTGGGGCAGTGCACGTCCCCACGCCAGCAGGGCAAAGCGGGAAGGGGATTAACACCATAATGCTTCTGGCTTGGTAGAAGTACACACTAAATTCTGGCAGATCATATTTCATCACTGCTCTAGTAGACAGGGCATGTATTTGCCATTTCACCTACACAGAAGCCTAAAACAGAGCAACTGAATTCTGCAGTCCCAGAGGTAGGCAGCATGTGCCCTTCCCACCTTAATAAACAGGGCATATCATGAGCATCAAAGGCCCTTCTGGAATGGGGCTGCAGTTTGTTTAAACTATCACTCCTTCGATCAGATTTACATTTCCCATACTAACCTTTCCCTAGTTTACAGCCATGTGCCTTTCTGGAAAAAGGGAAGTTTGGCTTTGAAGGGCTGTTCTAAGAAATCTAAGAGAGTAGTAAAGTTACAGCAGAAGCCATGGCAACGAAGGGCTAAATTGAAGTGACTGCTCCCATAGGAAAAAAGAATAGCCTGAGAGTAGCTGTCCAATGAGGTTTGCTGCATGAGCATAAGGCCAGGAAGCTGCAGAACATAAAGAATTCCTGCTGTGCTTCCCCCACTGTGTCTCCTTTATATTCAAGAGTGTGCACAAAAACAGTCTCTGAATGTATTAGCTTTTCACATCTGGAGACATGGGTTCAGTTTTGCATTAGCCCACACATCTCCATTTCTTCACTAAAGAAAAAAGTGTATCCAGAGGCGTGCAGGTATCCAGGGGAACCCCACAATAAAAGGGAAAATAATGCATGTTCACTTCCAAACAGATAAAATCTGACTACAGGTTTTCAGCATCTTGCATGTTTTCTTAAGAACTACTCACAAGCTGTAAAAATCCTCTAGTTTTTGGAACAACTCTTTTGAACATGAGAATGTACAAACAAAGAGAAGTATGGATGAGTATTTAGGAGATGTAAAGTCATGCTTAGGGCACAAAACCCCTTAACTCACAGGCACCAAAAAAGAGGAGCTCCCATATTCTCTTTCTGCCTCCTGTCTCTCACTACTCCCAACCACAAAGATTACTCTGTGTTGCACTGATCCTTGTCATATCTGCCAATGAGCCATCTTAGTATGTTAAAAGGGTACAAAGCATAGGGGGTGGGCAGCAGGAGAGCTACATGGATTTCCAGTGGTTTGGGGAGTTTTAACAAACAAAATAAACAAAAATCTCCTGAGACAGCCTAACAATTGACAAAACAGTGAGGAAGTAGATACCAGAAGCTGGAAATTGTGTGTGTAGTGAAAGTCACACACAGAAAACTATTTCTTCTCTTTCCAGGTTTTACAGCAAGCCATCTCCGAGCCTTTCGGGAAAGGTTTGAAACCAACAGGAAAAAGCTGCTTGCTATGCAACTGCAGAAAACTGGGCAATTGTGGGTGCAGACCAAAACTAGGAATGGGCTCAACCAGGGATTAAAACAAGTTAATAGACTGTAGATTCCCTTTGTTGTCCTTAGAATTGTTTCTAAACATGAAGGTCTTTGGTTGAGAAATTTCCTTGGCCACTGATTATCACAAACTGGAAGGCTTAAAGGCAAGATGTAAGAAGGATCGCTCTCTGCCCTCTTGGGATCTGCTAATGATCGCTACCAAGTATCAGAAGAATAAATACAACTTGGCCCAAAACCATCCCAGAAGACACTGGTTTTAACTGGTTCTGTCCCAACCAATAAGGCCAAGCCTGTTCTGTTTCCAGAACAAGGCTATTTTCCAAGCATGGATCAGAGCTGGACATAACCCCTGCTGACCTCTTCATGCAAAGTTGACTATTTCACCATTAAGCCTCTTGAAGAGGCTTTCACATGACTTTGCCACAAACACTTGAAAGTATTGTCAAATATTTATTATATGCCTGGGTTTGTCTTATCTTTGGGCACCACCAAAGTCCTTAATGCTCCAGGGGAGGTTTCCTCACACTGAGGGTTCAGCTGGACCAAGCACTTTGAAAACTCCTGTTGGAAGGTTTCCCAGTTCATCTTTGTACGCTTGATTGACAACACCAATGTTGTATCTCTTTTAAGGCTTGGTAATCAAGCTGCTTCGCCTCTCTCCCAGACCATTAGTACTGTCATCATTCCATACCCCGAGGTGCTCTGCTATTAACATTTTCCCACTATGACAAACCAGCCATTTCCCCTAGTACAAATTTGCAATTTCTTTGCTTCCTATTTAAGATAGTTATTAAACCTCCAGTATGACTATAAGACTCATCCCTTGATTACCAGCTTTCCCTAACAGCCTCCTCTGAGAAATGTCAACAAAAGCTTTTTAGGAGTGTAAATAAGTTACAATGTATCTAACATCTCTCCTATTGTGCACTACCTTAACTTTGTGAAAGAATTCTAATAGAATAAACTAGAGCAAGTTTACACTCAGAGAAAGTTATGCTGGCTTCACCTCAGGTACTTTATAATGACATCTATGATGACTTTCTCAACAATTTTCTTAGGCACTTAAATGAGGGTCATGAGTTTATAATTCCCTGGATCACCCTTATCATCTCTCCTACCTCAATAAAAAGAGCACTGGCAATCTTCCAGATTCTTATTATAGCTGTAACGATAAATTAAATAACATTTATTTTGAAGTTGTTTTTTCCTAGGAGGTAATTCAGCTAATACTAAAGAAACTAACTACTGATTTAATAGATTAATGTAGTCCAAATATTAATAATATTAATACTCTCTACATTTACATATACATGTCGGTCAATCTCAAACTGCTTTAACAACAAAGCCACTATCTTTATAGCCGTTTTGAAGACCAGGAAAACAAAGCACAGACAAGGGCATTATGGGGCAAAGTTACAAGCAGAATCCAAGTCTCATACTTCTATCATTGCCTGGTAAATCATGAGATTCAGTAAGGGCTTATTAACTATAAAAGTATCTCTACTCTTTACCAAAAGGTAAGATTAAGCTCACCAGGTATTCCTCTGTATAGAAGACCAGTGTAAAAAGTATTTTATATTCTAAATGTCTCCTCTTAATTGTCCCTTGAGCCTCCAGAGCTATTCAGGCGCATCAGCTCTCTAGTGGATTTCTAATACAATTCTGGAAGAAAATTACTCTTTTTCTTTTTTAAATATATTTGTCCTTTTAAATTCCTTTCATTCATCTTGGCTCTAGCTTTCCTACAGAAGCATACACTTCACTACTTGCATGACTCATATCGAGCTTATTTTCCCCTCACCAACTATTGCTCTGCCCTGCATTAGTATTTGTCTCTTCTCATTTAAATATTTTTTTTCTCTTCTTATACTCCTTTATCTCCCATTACACTATACAATTGTGTCATCATTGTGCGTGACTCTTTTATTCATATAAACATCTAATCAGATGCAGTAGCACCAAGCTGATGGATTCAGAGACACCCTGCGGTCATCAGTTTAATGCAGTAAACAATTAGGTTCTTAATTTTTTTTTTTCAGGGCCAGATCCTCAAAATGTTCTAAAATAGAGCTGTTCAGTGCAGCCAAAGACTAGGAGAGAAATCGATCTTCCTCATATTAAGTCAAAGGAGTACTGCACCTTGTTTCAGGCTCTTTTTAATTAGTTTCCACAGTCTTCTTTTCTGGCAATTACAACCTGATGATTCTTTCATTCTTCTTTCCTGAAAAAAACCCTTCCTTGATGCTAGGCATCACATTAACACTAATAACTTCAGTGTACATAGTGTCTGTTATCTAAAAGAATCCCAAGGAGCTTTGGAAACCCTACACAGTCTCATTGACTGAAGCAACTCATCCATGAACAGGAGGAGGATATGCAGCAGCTGTTTATCAACACATGGAAACACGGAACACAATAGGATGAGTGTTGCAGATTGACAACGTAGCAAGAAGTTCGGTGAGCAAAAGAACCTGGAATTGGGTTAAACATTACTGTTAACACCCTTTTCCTAGGAAAAGTGTCATGGGATAACTACTAATAACATTTTTCAAATTCTCGAGTAAACACTTCATCCAAAATACACAAGGTGAAATTTCAGCTCTTGCTTCAGTACTTGTGTACTGAAAGAGAAACAGGGATGGGAAGATCAACATGAAAGCTCCCATGGTGTGGCAAAAATGAGAGCTAGCTCTACAGCTAACTTCATGGTCTTCCCTGGAAAAGTTTCCAAGCAGCAATATAGAATCATGGAATCATGAAGGTTGGCAAAAATGTTTTAGATCATCAAATTCAACCATCAAACCAGCACCCTCACCATGTTCACCATTAAACCATGCATGAAACAAGAATCCCCAGAACTACATTTCAGTGGGCCCCTATCAGACAGGACTGCAGACCTGCCATGGTCCTGTGGCCAATGCACAGGATCCCAGGACACACAGTCACTCATGAGCACATTTTGGCTTACTTGGGACAACTGATCACAATATTTGCCCCATGGACAGCTGTGTGCCTTACAGCCAATCCTGGCTTGTAACAACCACCCCATTTTTAGGTTGGCAGACATCAGATTCAGTATCCCTAAGACATCAGGCTGCAAACCATAGATTCAAAAGCTATCATGAGCAGCTCTGCCACCTGTATAGCAGAAGTCAGCAGATAGCTCAGGGTGATATCTCGGCCAGTTATCCTAATGTAAATCACCTCTACTTGTGTGTCAGACCACTAAGGTGCATAAATAATGTTGAAGTTGCTTCAAGCTGCAGATCAGCCGTAGATCAGGAGTGTGCAAGAGCAGTTCTATTCTGCTCCATCCTGTACCTTTCTTAAAAGCACACATTTCATGTAAGCTATGTTTTCCCTTTATTCTTCATCATGCAGCTAACAATACCTGAGCACGGAATCAAGGCATTTAAGCTGTAGGTACCTGAGTGTTAGGCTGTGCAGGAGTGTAATGTTTTTAGTAAAATTATCACCTTTCCCTCTCCATCTACAATTAGTCATATTAGTGTTTCCCACCAAACAGTGACCTGCCAGTCTGGTAACTTAAAAGATGAGATGAGACAGCATTTCACAGTACAGTGCAACCACATTCTTTTATGAGGATAATTGCTGGAAGACATAAAACTAGCTGCTGAAATGGGCCAGACATTTCCTAGAAAGAAAACAGTCTTTCTCTTGAATATTTTAGAAAACTAAAACCAACCCCATTTCAAAACATTGTTTGTGGTCCTTACACACTCCTACAAGCTATGTCCTCTATCATTTACAACCTGTTCACATTAGTGGGCAGGTGGAGCCATTACTGCCCTTCTGGCTGATTTTCCCAGGTCTTTAAACTCTTCTTGAGCTGCTGCACTTGTTATCACTGCTTTGATCCAGAGACTGACAGCACACTACTTACTGCTGCAACTTTACTATCTATCCTAGAATTTTTATCCCTGCCATTTCTCTACTTTATAGGCTTTCAAGCTGAAACACTCCTGCAAGGGAGCTCCTGGAATCTTTTATGTAATGCATTACCTTTCCATGGGTGAAAGCAACCTGTGTTTTCTCTGGAGTTTGTTGTGTGTCAAGCATTACAATATTCATTGCCCACACTGTGCCTCAGACATGCCAGGCCAACCTGTTCTGTCATAGCATGAGCCTCTGTCTCTTGGACTCTCTTCTCCTCAGTCTTTAAAATCTAAAAGAAGAAAGTTTTGGTTGTCACTTAAAAACGTTATTGAATTAACTACTTTCACCTGTTAATACTGCAAGTCAGGGTGGAAACACACTGAGGAAGCCCAGTCAAAGTCTTCCAAACTATGGCTAGTGTTGAATTGCAAGCTGTAAAAAATAATCTTCAAATTAAGGATAAATTATGTATAGACTGAAAAATAACTATTCAGTAAAATAAATGTATATATTATCTATCCATTTAAGTTATTGCTACCAGTGTTTTTCTTCAGATGTGAAGGAAGTATGTTACCCCTAAGCTGGTCAGTGTGAAATGTACATTTTTAATTTGTAATTAGCAGGAATACTAAACCCTATTTCCAACTTGCAGCTAATATTACATCTAGCTTGTATTATTTCTCTCCTTGCAGCTTCTAATCTTAAAAAAAAAGCAGCTAGTCAATCTTAGGAGACGACATGACAGACATGACAAACGACACACATTTCAATAGGATTTAACAATAAACAGCCACCTCAACAAAGAGAAGCCTTCCTCCACCTCCCCACTAAAGCAGCATCAGACAAGAAACTGAGACATGTTAACAGAGAAGCACTCCAATTAACGTGTTACAGCTCCTCTAAAGCAGAGACCAAAGGCGACTGCTGCTGGGGATGCTGGGGGATGCAGAGCAGTAATTGTCACTTAAGCACTTCACTCCCCGCCGCCCGGCTCCCTCCCAGCTGGGTTTATCTCTAGCCAATTACTGCTGTCATTTGCATTTCAACGTGTGCCATCAGGAGCCAGGGGACAGGCACCAGGCATGGTGACACACAGCAAAGTCAAGCCATTCTTGAAGCCATTCTACACCATGTCCTTGGGGTCCAGGATCCTCCCCCCCCCCCCCCCCCCGCCCCGACATCACGCTGTGCTCCAAGGGGCACTCAGGGAACCGCCATGGCCAGGGATGGGAAAGACATGCCAAGCCCAACTGAGAGCTTGCAAGAGGCCACAGAGCAGTTTTTCAGGAGGAAGTCACACATGAAAGACATGCCGGATACCAATGGTACACGTTTTGTTTCTGTTGTGTCTCCCGATATTGCATCATCCCGAGCTGCCTTTTCTACTCCAAATCCATTTGCACTGCAAAGCTGCACAACAGGCAGAGTTGGTGTACTTCAGTATGACTATTCTTTAGTACTTCACACAGAACGGTAAGGTTGGAGAGGACCACTGGAGGTCTAGTCCAACCTCCCTGCTCAAGAAGGGTCCCCTAAAATTCATGAACTCGGGATTGTGTTCAAGTGGATTTTGACTATCTCCTGAGAAGGAGACTCCATAACCTCTCCGGCAGCCTGTTCCAGTGCTTGGTCACATGCACAGTAAAGAAGTTCTTCCTCGTGTCCACGTGGAACTTCCGGTTCCAGTTTCAGCCTGTCGCCTCTCATCCTATTGCCCAGCACCACCAATAAGAGCCTGGTCCATCCTCTTGACACACCCTTTTCAGATATTTATAGACATTGATAAGGTTCCCTCTCAGTCTTCTCCAGGTTGAACTGGCCCACTTCCCTCAGCCTTTCCTCCAGAAGAGGAATGCTCCAGCCCCATAATCACCTTCACAGCCCTTCAGGAGCTCCATTTCTCTGGTACTAAGGACCCAAAAACTGGACACTACTCCATGTGAGGTCTCACCAGGGTGTGAGTACAGGGCACCAGTAGTTATACTCTTGTAGTACCCACATGTGGAAGATGCACATTGGGGCCCACAATGCTGGGTGCTTATACTTGTGTACTTGAGCAGGTTGAAGATACTGGATTGGTCAAGGAAGAACATGGATAAAACAAGGATTCTCAGCTTCTCAGCTAGGGAATGGTCACAATACATATTGGTGGTGTGCTATTACATGACTGCACAGAGCTAGGAATGGATGCAAGAGGGTCTAGGATGAGTGTGAGGAGGCTGGAATTCCAGAGGACAACTGCTGGACTGCATACTCTGTGGAGGCAAGATGAAAACACAGCACCTACAGCTGCTC
Source organism: Corvus kubaryi (assembly GCF_017639235.1). NCBI lineage: Eukaryota > Metazoa > Chordata > Aves > Passeriformes > Corvidae > Corvus > Corvus kubaryi. The sequence goes on along the minus strand of NW_024582064.1, from coordinate 1,221,025 downwards.
ACACCTACTGCTTTGCTTCCTAAACAGTGCAGCTAAGACAATAACATGTAAAAATTCATCAACACTTAATGGATTGCCTTCATTGAAGGTTGAAGCCTGTCTATTTGCTAAGTATCACAACAAAAATTTACCACCAGTTTTAGAGGTATATCAGCTCTTTAAACAATCAATTTACTTAATAGTATTTGGAGCTCAGGGATCACTCTTCCTCACTGACAGAAACGTCTGTGGTGCCTGCATTTGTCAGCCTGCTCTGTGACATCTCATCACCACATGAGGTGCAGCAGAGACCTCCAAGAGGGAAGAACCACTTCAGCTAGATCTAATTCAACATGGCCCCTGTCACTGAAAATAGTATTTCTTCTGATCTCTGCAGCCAAAAAGAATCAGGGGTACAGAACCATCAGTTTTATTTACTGACAAGATGCATTTCCATGGGTTTTCCCATGAAAGAATTTTAAAAAAAATTCTGTGGGCAACTCAGACTGTCCACCCACTGCCCAAATGGAATGGGATACAAATAGCCAGCAAGTGCAGAACAAATGCTACCTCCTACTTAGGAGTGTGCTATGGAAAGGTTGTTTGTCACTGATGTTGTCACTGCAATCAGAGGCTATTAGCTCAGAGGCTATGCTAACTATCCTTAGCATATCTGAGAAGCATTTTGCTCCATGCTAACCAAGGAAAATCAGAGATCGAGTAAAACCAAAACAAAACACACTGCTTGCATTTTCTTCTCAACTAGCCACCAGAAAAGTGATGGAAGATTTGGATTTGCTGTGACACCTAGATTGCCACTTCAAGTTTAAAAGGTCACCTGCATGTAAATCTCACACAGAGCTTATTTTCCCCTGCCATCATGACCTCTCTTGTTGGAAAAAAAATAAAGGATGTTTAAACAAATAAGCTAAAGCAGCTTCTAAAAAGTAGCCAGAGATTGGACTATGGTTAATTGAAGGCCACCAGAAAAGTAATTTGCCCTTTCTTTTGTTTCTTTTTAATTGTTTTTAAATGGGTTTGTTTTGGCTGACTGTGTATTTGAAATCCTTTGTATTAATAAGCTGATCAGTTACTGGCTCTCTACCTGCTAACCTGAGCCAAAAAACCTGCTCTTTTCTCTTTCTGTCTCCAAGCCAAAACAAATTTGTATGGGAAATAAGTCTTCTCCCTCTCCCTGCACTGAGTCACAACACAATGGTAATTTGAAAACCTTCTATTTACCACCAGGAACAAAAATGCTAAGCCAGATAGCAAAGAAAGGTTTGAAACAGGGTCTTCAGAACAAAAACTCCCACCACTACAGTCCACACAACTCCTGACTCAGGCATTCTGCCTCTGAACACCACCATGGCATAAACAGGGCTATCTTTCTGTTTCAGTTCATACTGGCTTGGCCTCATGTTGTCTTGTAATTCTGTATTATTTATGGTTTTTTCCTGCTACAAAATATAACAGCCTTTTGTTACTTGGTTTACCAATCTGGTTCTCCAAACTCAAAATCTGCATTTATGAAGTAAATTTTTTCCACACTTTTAAAAGTGGAACAGTGATCCAGGCACTGTTAGGTGGAAAAGAAGTTCCACAGAGGGAATTTCTTAAGAGAAGTTGAATGACAGCTGGGGAAGAACGGTCTGCTGGAATCATCTGGGATGAATTCACTGACTGTTACTGCTTCTCAAAGTGACACAGCAAAGACAGTAGGTAAAGACTGAGGGGGGCTCCTTAGTTCTGGGACTAAGGAGAGATGACTTCCCAAATGCCCCACCTCAAGTTTATCCTGTTAATCCTGCCTTTAGAGACTGGTCCAACCAGCTCTCATCCAAAGGATCTTGGCCATGGAGGGCTCAGCTTCCCATGAGAGTGGCTGAATTAGTGCACATTTGTGGAAGCCTTTATCACTTTTTATGGAACTTTGACTAAAACCTGCTGCTGCTCCTCATTTTGCTGTCCCTGTCATACCAACTGAAGGATGTACATGCTCCCATCCTACACAGAGATGCTGCTTCCTTAACAACACACAGTATCTACACTCCATGTACTACTAGCAGGTTTGAAGCACTCTCCACATGTAATTTTCTTGAAAAATCTTAGATCTTCTCTAAAACTCATTGTTTTAGGGATAATCACCACCATCTTCACATGTCCAATACCTTTTCATACTGAATACTTAAGAGGATTATGCTATCTGAACACCAGAGAGAACCAACAAGAGACAACAATAGCTTGACTGGTTAGGTTGAGACTGTACACTGGGTCCTCCTAACTGTGATAGACTGGGACCTTTGGCTGAGTGGCAGTAATTATTTGAAACATGGAACTACAAAAAGCAAGACAAATTGCACTGAAATCCTGGACCACTTTCAAGTAGGACGCACACTACACCGGATTCTTTTCTGCCTGCCCCACATCCCCAAGCAAATACAATGAGTCAAGCAATATGAACAAACAGCTCTAAGATTAATAATGCGTGCAGTCTTCCAGAGGTTCTCAATAAGGAAAGCACAGGCAGAACTGCAACAAATAGCTACATTTTTTTTTTTAATCCACAGAGGACAAATACTTTTTTGGGACTGAGATTTAGTGTTGCATCAGAGGCAAAGCTCTCTTGTGCATGCATGCGCATAAATCATCCAAACAGCTGAGAGGGTATGCATTTCAGGTTCTCTCCTAATGGTCAGTCAGTTTAATTAACAGCAATCTTTAATTGCTACAGCAGGCAGAAGTAACCTGGCTATAATTTACATCTTGACAACAAGCCATCAGCCAGATTTCCAGAGGCAGACAGCACTCACTGATCTTGGAACCTAACTGAAGTTTGGGTGCTTGGCTTTGGAATCAGGACTGGTGATCTCTTTTGCCCTCTTTCTTCCTTTCTTTTTCTTCTTTTCTCTTCCTTTTCATCTTACCCCTTCATCCAAAACCCACTGTTGTGTGATTATATAGTAGGACAGGGACTAACGCACCAATTTCTATGCCAAGAGTGTAATTTACTAATAAAGCTTCGTGAGTTTTTGTGGACCCTCTGGCTTTTGTTCTTCCTTTCGACCATGAGCATTTATGAATCTTGTGTGCTCCCTTCTCCTTAAGGGTGTGACATCACATTTTTGGTGTCATGGGCAGGATGCTGTGGTTGAAAGAGTCCATTTGGGATACCATCACTACCCCGGAGTTCTGGACGGGGCATGCTGGGAAGTGATCTATCACTTGTTAACAGCCAGGAGGGATCCAAGCACCTGCAAGCCAAGACAGTCCAAGAAATGTCAGTGCTGGACTGCTCCCTGATTTTGGAAAAGTTGAGAGAATATAATGCCTTCCCAATTCCCATGGGCACAGAATAAGCAAATGAAAATTGGTATAATCCTGAGGTGGTGGTTAAATGCATAAATGTGGTGTTAAGAGAACAAAAGGTACAAAAGAGGAAAGGTAAAGTGATTTTATGTGCGATTTTGGGAGCGGCTTTTACTGCTACCCAAAAGGAAAGGTATACCAACAAACAAGTAGAGGGGAAAAAAATGACTGGATGTCTGCAGGATTTGGTGAAAAGATTGCAGGACCAGTTAAATGAGAAGAGAGAAAGTAGGCTTTGGGACAAAACATTGTTCGTTGCTGAGCATGAGCATACTAGGAGGCTTCAGGTGGAGTTTTGGGTTGTGGATGAGATATTATAGGAGCAATTGCAGGATTTAGAATTTCGACCGCTTGCAGGAACACCACTCGTAACACTGACTTTTTGTATCCAATGAAGAAGTTGGAAGACAGTAGACAGGTCTATTTTTCTGACAGAGCGAGATGTAATGTTTGCATTGTCATCTGATGATGAGGAAGTAACATTAGGACCCCTAATTAAAACTGAAACCACAGACAATGGTCAGGGTCAGCAAACTGCTACCAAAACAGTGTTGTATACAGCAGATACCAGAGTTCCACAAAGAGTATAGCAGTCTTGCATAGAATGGAAATGTAAGGGTTGATCCCGACAACACTGAAAAGGGGAAAGATGCTTCTTTATCTTCAAGTCTCCCTGAATCTACTAGACGCCAGGCTAGAGTGGAAAAATCACACAAAAATTTACCCACCTGCCCCGCCCTTCCCCCCCCTCCCACTCAATTCTATTTTCTTCTGGTGGTTCATTTGCCAAGAGCATTATGGTCACAAGCCAGATGAGATGGGAATCCAGCAAGTGGAATCCTATTGCATACATAGTGATGGCCCATCTATTCGAATTCCAGTAGGTTCTTGTCAACAAATAATAACATTTCTAATAGTAACTCAAATTCAGAGAGCATCCCATTTGTGGGGGCAACTTGAACCACAGGAGGGCCTCCCAAAAGGGTGGGGGAAGCAGAAACAGCAGTACAGGAAGCACTTCATGAAGTAGAAGTTGAGATTCCACCTGAGGAACTTCAAGGCCAAACTGGCCCTGACAGACCAAAGAGATCTTTACTATTCAACTCAACTACATTCAAAGAGACAGATATTCTGAATGGAGAAAAAGCATTTTTGTCATCAGCCTGAGCCATTAAACAGCTTGAGCCACTAAGGGGTAACCTGTCCAGACAAACCCCACCAGGACTCGTATTATTTTCTCATCTCAGGAATGATACTGGGAATGATGTCAGTATACCCCCACTGAAGATCAAGTTAACCATGGAAGGACTGCTTATCCTTCTTGCAGGAGCAATGATTGCCAGCATGAACCAAATTTGGTTCACACATCAACAAGCTGAACCCACAGGTTGGAGACTCTCTGTTCTTTATTTATGGTAACAATAGTACATTCTGCACCACAGCTGTGGGGGCAATTTATTATGACAGCATTTATAAAGGAAGGAGATGAAAGTAATTTACCCACTGAAATTCAAATGGTAGCCTGAGATAATGCAACCAAATTTGAAAGGAAATTCCACTCTTGCTGGTAACTAATTAATTTCACTTATGACTCCACCAAGAGTAAAGCCAAAATTTTTGTTTTAACAATATGCAATGCTTTGGTATATACTACATACCCAATCATTGTGTCAGGATTCAATCCCAACAGAGCTGTACTCTATTCCCTGGAGCACAGAGTAAGGGCCCAATGGAACGGATGTGTCTGCATAAGAACCCCTTGAGATTTTATTCTTGTAGATAACCTTGTTGTAGATAAAAGCAATCACCCTTATCTTTGTGTCTGTAACTGTGTTGAAATCATGGGATCTGATTTTAGTTACTGAACTTCTGTTACATCTTATCAATTGTTATGATTTAATACTGATTTAAGACCTAAACCCTACCCCTGTTAGAATGAATCTCAGCTTGATAAAGCTGCTACTGAAGCAAGTACAAGAAAACGGACAAAAGGCTGATTACTGCTCCTCAGGATGTGAAAGAAATCCAGGTGATGGAATGGGTGAAAAAAGATGAAGAACAACATTGTTGGGACATGTTATTTGGATGGTTGCGGACAGCAATAGGAGTTTTTAACAAGGTGTTGCATCCTGTGATTGTTCTTTTAATATCAACCTTTCTGCTTTTCATTTTGATAATCGCATTGTACATCAAGTTGTGAAGAACTACAGAGAGATTACCTCTGTCCTAGGTTACAATGTAAGATGTAACCAAAAGCATGCATTCTATTATCATCTTCACAAGCTGTTAAAGCAGGTGGGGCAATGTTCGTTATCTCCTACCATGACTCATCCTTGGTAACTCCCTCTGGGGTCTATCTCTGTTTAATGGGCAATCAAGGACCCACTGCATGACTCACAGAATTACATCAGCCCATTGTGAGATGCTCCGCCTAGGGGGAGGAGCCAAGCATTCCCACCTGGATATAATCTGAGGTTTGGAACAGCACAGGCAGCCCTTACTTATGGGATTCCCAGAGGACAAGAGCTACCACTGGATCTTCAGGTAAAGACCTGTTGCAGTGGGGATCCTGCAACATGCATATACCAAACCAGGAGTCCCGTGGAAAGGAAATATATACGGACAGGCAGATTCTTGATAGCTGTTTCAGAGATGTTTATTTCTCCAGCCGCATGGCCGGAGCTCTGCCGAGGAACTGCTACAGTCACTGGACCAAGGGTCCTTCTGCCCGCGCAGGGGACACAAACCAACCAATGGGAACGAGGCTGAGCAGGGGCAGGGAAACCCCGTGTCTGTGCCCTCAGGGCCCCTCTCCCAGGGCTACACAGGGGGGGAGGGACCCCAACACCTCACCCGTTTTATTTTAATAAAAGGAGAATGAAAACAACTGGATAAACATAACAAGAACAGTTTCAAAACAAAACAAGCCACCCTCCTGAGTCTTTAAATGTCCAAACAGATTCTGTGGAACATCTTAGGGCTGACAGAAGGGAGACAGGACTCTCTGAGCATGCTTTGTGGGGAAACTGAGGCAGGAGAGGGTTTAACTTCTTCCCTCCCCCTTTTCATCCCCCACTCGGCATTGGAAAGGGATTTTTGGGGAAACAATTGGCAAAAGCATGGTTTTTGTGAGGGAAACCATGGGTGAAAAAACGGATTGGGAATACACTGGGGGTAATAGGACATAGGGTAAAAGGGAAAGGTGGGATTAGGAAAGGGAGACCGTAGGGGGGGTTTACAAGGGAGATTATTGTCTAACATGACTACGATTTTTAGCATATATACTGCCTTTCACAGAAACACCATCAGGCCCAGTGACCTGCGATGCTTGTAACCCTTTTCTACCTCATATAATTTTGAATTCCACTACCTCTCCATCTCCCAAGCTTGGGATGCATTTTTCAGGGTTATTCTTTTTAATAGCAGTTCTATGCACGAATATGTCTTGCTGGTTGTCACACCTTGTTATAAAACCATAATTTTGCTTGACATTATACCATTTTACTATCCCTAAGGTCTTAATTACTATGATCTTTTCCTTTTTCCGAGTGGCTGCTGTTTTCTGTCTCGCTGCGTCTTTGCTCTCTCCTTTGGTTGCTCCCGTGTTGGAATTGTCGGGGCTGCTCGTGCCTGCGCGCTCTTCCCGGGGTCGCATTCGGGGCTGCGCGGGCCGGGCCGGGCCGCGCCGCTCAGTTCTCCGTGCGTCGCCTCCTCTGGTCGCAGCTTCGCTGCTGCTGCCGGGCGCTGCACCCACGTCTCGGTCGGGCCCCCAAGCGACGACCCCCCCGCGCCCTGCTCCAGCACGCGTCTCGGCTGGGCGTGGCTCCGTTCTACCGCCACCGCCGCCCGCCGCCGCCCGCGCGCCGCCCCTCTCGGTCGGGCGTTCACGAGGCTCGCTCCACCACCCGCTGCGCGGGGCCATGCGGGCACCGCCGGGTCCCGCCGCTCCTTGCTCTGCCACCGACACTGCGGCTCGCATGGCTCCGCCCGCGCGCAGGAACTGCCTCGCTGCTGCTCGGAGAGCGCTCGGTGCACGTGGCCTGGGCCGCACGGTCCCTGCGCCAGGCTTCCCTTCGCCAGGACACAGCTGACATTGCTCAACAGTCTCGGTAACTAAATAATATTCACGAAAATATTCTTCCATCGGCATATATTTTGACTCCAGTATTAACTGTGTCCAAACGGTTTTCCAAAAGCCCTTGGTAAGAATTAAATCCCAAGAAACATAGAAAAAGTTCTTAAACAACCATGCCAGGAAGTGTTTCAGTTCTTTTTGAGCTTGAATCAAGCTAAAATTCACAAATCGTTGTTCAAGAATCATTTTAAGTTTAAGATAAATGTCCATATGCGGCTCTGAGAGCCAAGAGTCTTCCCACGGTATGGAATAGCAAAACAAAACCAAGAAGAGGAATCCAAAGCTTCCAGGGTTTACTCACACAAATCAGTCGCTTAGGGATCGGGGATCGTTCTGCTCACAATTCTCCACCATTATGTTGCAGTGGGGATCCTGCAACATGCATATATCAAACCAGGAGTCCCGTGGAAAGGAAATATATATGGACAGACAGATTCTTGATAGCTGTTTCAGAGATGTTTATTTCTCCAGCCGCATGGCCGGAGCTCTGCCGAGGAACTGCTACAGTCACGGGACCCGAGGGTCCTTCTGCCCGCGCAGGGAACACAAACCAACCAATGGGAACGAGGCTGAGCAGGGGCAGGGAAACCCCGTGTCTGTGCCCTCAGGGCCCCTCTCCCAGGGCTACACAGCGGGGGAGGGACCCCAACAAAGACCAGCCCCTTTTCTACTGGATCATTACTTCAACAGGACTGCTTTATCTGGACTGCTACCACCACTGTGACTAACAGGGTGTCAGGTTGTATCCTGACTCTTTCAGTGTTCTTGTACTACTTCATTTATTTTAATTTTCCTATTAAATTATATTTTTGACTTGCGATCTCCCACTAGTTTGTTTTCAAGCCTAAATAGTAGAGATAGAGGGAGAAAGGGGCAGATGATTCTATAACCTTTCTCATCTTTTCCCTTTTCAAAGAATGGGACTTTTCACCAAGTCCATATCAATGTTTGTGCCACAGGGTGGTGTATAATCCCAGAAGATAAGGGGCTAATGTGAATGTCTCAAATACCAACAGCCAGATGGCTGCAGAGCTGACCAAGAATTGTTGGTTATGACACACCATGAAAAAGAACAAGATGCAGCTGGAGAAGGGGCCATGCAGAAGTAGGGCAGTACCAGGGCAAACATCCTTGTTCTAGCTCCTGGACATAAGCACGACGCAGTACTGCACAAGTGCAGGAATGAGGTTGAGAAATGGACATTGAGTGTATGCCAGGGACTGAAATGGTTCATGCCTTAAACATTGTTATGAAGTTTTGCCTGTTATAGCAAAAACTGTATAAAGAAGCTACAACCACAGAAGCCTCCCTGAAGAACTTTGGACTGTGAGTCAAGCCCCCTAGATAAGATAAAGAGCACACTATTGTTTAATCATCTCAGGTCTAGGGAGAAACAAACAAGGCCAAAGGAGAAGAATGCATCCACAAGAGAGCCAAACACGGCAGAGATTCTTCCCTTGCTAAGTTTGGTGTGGGGGAGACCACAGCCCACAGAAGCCAGGTTTACTCCCCCTGAAATGAGGTGGGGAGAAGGTTTTGGGTGTAACCTCTGGTCAGAGGCAGTGAACACCCATCCTCCCCTACACAAACCGGCCCAGCTGTGAAACCCCCAGCCCCACAGGCCACATCCACAGGATACTCATATGAGAGGCAGCTGAGGGGGTGTCATAATCCATCAAAGACTCCTATGGGCCTTGCACCACAGGACTGCATGTGATGCAACAGATCCAGAGTCTGTTGTAAGAGACAATGGCAAACTTCGCCCCGCCCCACCCCGGAGTGGTGCCTCCGTTTTCCTACCTAGCCTGAGTGTATATAAACCCATCAGATTCTATGCTTTTTTTTTGGGGGGGGGGGGCTTCACCACCAAGAAGACCAGCTGGAGAGGATCAACAGAACATCGTTGGGATCCACGGATGGTGATACTTTCCTTATTCTGTCTCTGTCACTCTCCTTCTTTTCCCCCACTTCTTTCTCCTATTTCTTTCTCTTCCTTTTACTCTCCTTTCTCTCTCTCTCACATTTACTATTAAATAAAATCCATACTATTGTCACTGGTATATGGTCTTGTCTGCACCTTAAGTTGGGCAGAGGCATTTCTAAGAACTTTAATAACTGGATCATGGCAGTGTATGGGGGGGGGCCATCAAGACTACCCAAGACCCCAAAGCCCTCCAACCCATTTCCAGTAAGGGCTAGAGGAATGGACTGCACATGGTAACTCATTTAAATCGAAAGGTATTTCCACAGAGCCCAGGCAGGGTCTGGTTTGCCCACTGCCAACGTGTTCAGTTCAAGCAGTGCTTACTAAATGAAACATTCCTTCTATCTCAATAGTTAATGAATACTAATAAATGAATGAGAGATGCCTTAATAACTCCAAATCCCATAAGCAAAGAAGTACTTCACTGTACACTGTAAACTCTAATAAAAGAAAATTAAGGATGTAAAGTCAAACCATGGGAAAGGATGAAAAAGGCAATATTTTGCCAACTCATACAATACTTGGCTACCGAATCTGTGAAATAGTAATAGCATCAAACACACCTTTTTAAAGCTTCTGTTTCTCCCAAATGTACAGTTCATCAGAGAATGCTCCTGCTTCTCATCATCTATTTCCCTTTCCAAAAGGTACTCAGCAAAATTATTATCTCCTAGCAAACAGAGGTCCGTAAGAACTTACAAATCAACCATATACGCTATACCAATTTGCTTTTATTACAGAAGAACAATTCCAGCACTGATATACTACTATACTGCACTCAGTAATTTTCAAACCTGCCTGCCTGAAGTTTTGCTTCCAGAAGTTCCCAGAAGTGTACTTCAGCACTTAAAAGAAGCTATTTGGATAGAAAAAGTATCCTCCACTTTAGAAGTGGGGAGAGGCAACCAAGTCCAGCATTCTTTTCTCTTGCCTCAACGAACAGGCATCACTACACCCATCCCAAATGCACTGCAAGGAGATTGTGTTAGGTTCTGGACTGATTATTTTACTGTCTCACAGATTACATTCACTTCTCCAGGAAGCTACTTCTCTTCCCATTCAAGGCTCTTCATAGCCTCTCTTTGTCTCTTCCAAATCACATTTAGACTTCCACCTCTGATCAGCCCATGGCAGACACTGACCCCTCTCTACTTTTTAAACTGTCAAACAAATCTCTTCACGCTCTCCATAAACCCTCATAATTGCTCAAATTCCTCCAGTGTTGGGATGGAGAATGTACTGAGAGACCATTGCTATCACGTTGATTAATATCCAGCCACAGCCACTTTGTTTTCTGCCTGCTGTCCATCTGGGATGTGTTCTTATACCTGGAACACAACCATCTTTTAGTATAGCTCCTGACACAAGAGAGCCGTGGCTTTGGCTAAGCTCTTGATACTCTGGTATACAAGAAAGTTAAGAGCATCAGCAACAGGGAAACTGCAGGAAGGTTTAATAGATTTGACCACTTACAACACTAACCCATAGGGGCACATACCAGTCCGTTTACATGTGCTGACCTCCATCAAAAATAGTTGCACGAAAGCTTTGTAAATCACCACTATCATCATCACCTCCTCTGCTACTTGGGCAGTGGCTTTTTTACCTTTCTTTTCTTTAGGGACAGGATGAGAGGACGCAGCCTTAACCTGCACCAGGGGAGATTTAGGCTGGATGTTAGGAAGAATTTATTCACAGAAAGGGTGAACACTGGAATGGACTGCCCAGGGAGGTGTTTAAGGAAGGACTGGATATGGCACTTAGCGCCATGGTCTGGTTGACAAGGTGGTGTTAGGTCATAGGTTGGACTCGATGATCTCAGAGGTCTTTTCCGATCTAACTGATTCTGTGATTCTTCCATTACTGCTAGAAAGAATCAAAAAACCCTCTGTTGCTGAAGTTCTTTACCCTGGCCCCTGAGGGCAGGCATGTTTTCTTCTTCAGCATATTTATTATTGCCTCTACTGTGCAAGGGGATTTCCAGGCAGACAGAAAGGAAGAGTTGCTCTCACTGGCACGTAGTAATCTAAAGGCATGTGAAGTGCCCATCAAACTGGCATGACAGTCATGGCCTGATACAGCCCAGGCTTTGGGATGTGCTCTCAAAGAGAGTTGAAACTCTGAGACACAGAATGTCTGTCAGTCCTGAGAATGGACTATGTAACTACTCCACCATCACTGCAATTTTTACCCATCTTAAAGCCAGGATAAATCACCACAGCTACAGCTTCTTGGTAACAAGTGAAAAGTTTTGGCTTTCCTCTGCCTGGTCCAGGGCACATGTTGATCAGCCAAATGATGCTCATGTAAAAGCACAAGCTCTGGTCCCCTTTGTTTTGTGCCACAGCTGCACTCGAACTGACAGCGTGTCAGTGTTAGCATCACTGGCAGAACAAAGGAGACAAAGGCTGACACAGGAGAGGGAAACTTTGTTAGGCTCCTTAAGAGCAGCAATATTAAAAAAAAAAAAAAAAAAAGTGCAAACTCTAGGAAAAGGACACACCTGGACCAGGAGCAATTTTTAAAGGAGGAAGCTCTGCCCATCTGCCATGTGTGGAGGGCTCACCATTCATAAACCCTGCCTTTTCTTACTGTTTTGTGCAAGAGAGCATGGATTTGGTGAACAGAGACAGATCCAGAGGGCTACTTCCTATGCCCCTACAGCCCTAGCAATGCCTGCACTGCCTTATCTCTTTGTAAACAAGCTAAACTATGCCGGGTAAGTGTGCAGGAAAGCACACTAACCACGAGTGCATTTAAGGCTCTTGGCAGTAGACACAGCCACTTGGTTTAAGTGGCACGTGTCTCAGTATTAAGGCTCATGCTAAGCAGTTGCAAATGGATGTGGCAGGCACGCTCCAATCCGCACTGAGTTTAATGCAGGAAATTGTGTGTGCTCCAATACTGTAACATAGGAAATCTGAGAGCTAAAAATGCACCCTGGGGAATTAAATCTCTGCTCTTCTCCCCCATCTCCAACTCAGGAGTGCCCAGAGCGGCCTTTGTATAGCCTCACCTCTAAACATACCCTGATCTGCCCTTATTTCCAGTACTACCTAACATGCAAGGGACATTTGCAGGGAGACAAAAGGCTGTATCTTCATCCCAAGCAGTTCACAAACTAAGGATATGCAGAGGGGACTGATGTGTCACTTCAGCCTCTCCCTTTGCACAACTTCAGAGCCCAAACTTCCTTCTACTCACCTGATTAAAAGAAGTACATTGCTGCATTTATTTGTTAGTGCAGCAAGAGACATCCCTGTCAGCAGCACTGAAGCTGTGCAAGAGACTCTTGCAGATGCCATTGTTCTTAGACATAGGATTTCATTACATAAAGCCAGCCCACTGAGAGATATGTTGGGAAGGGGGGGACAGGAAGGAGGGGGAGGGAGGAAAGGGGAGGGAGCCTTTAACAGAGAGGGGAAAAGAAACCCTCAGAGGTCCAAAATAAATGATTCTTGATTCACAGGGAGGCAGGAAATACAGCTCACACCCAAACAGAGACACTCCTCTATGGCAGACAAGCATCCTGATGATTGTTGGCTTTGTTGTTACAACAGGAAACTCCCCCGCCCCGCTCTGCAGCGCTGGATTCTCGGAGGCACCTACCAGTACTTGCGTTTTGCTGCTCCCTTTTCTGCAGGAGCGGGAGGAGCTGCTGGAACGCGCGGCACAGCAGCTGAAATGGGAAACATCTCGGGGAAGCAGCATCTTTCAATTCACCCAACAAATAATCTGCTCTAATTCAAATGGCTGACAGTGAACAAGATATTACAAAAACATATTTCCTGTGGGTTAGCACAGCAAACAGCATAGTACAAAACTCATGATACGCCACCATATGGCTTCTGCCATATTATTTTTGCTAATAATGTAGAACAACATCCATTGTGGTAGCTGCAATGACCACAATGCCAGTACAGCCTGTTTGTGCCAGGACTAAAGTGGTTTCTTATTAATTATTTAGGTATAGCATTGTATTTAAAAAACTTTGAGGATGGAATAATAGTATTCTTGCTTATTTTTCACCCAGAGTATGATTAAACTGTTCAAAAGTCAGAAGTCCCAATTTTTCAGCAAAACTGGGATGAGAAAACATCGCTTACCGTCAAAACAGAAAGCATGATGTCAGCAACCTAGTGAAAATACCTATTAAATGGCATGGGTTTACAGCAAGCACTAGCTGCAGCCACTATTCTGAGCTGTAAAGATGAGACAGAACCAGAGAGCTCTGTCCTGCTGTGATGAACTGCAAACTTAGTCAGGATCCATACTGGCTTGAAATATGTAATCTGTATTGTCCATTTCCCTCCTCCTCTCTGTGTGTGTACAGATGGTCAAAACCTTACAGCTAACCCTGAGCAATGGATAATGAGGTAATAACACTTCCCAGCCTCTAGCCTCTGTGGTTACTTCCAAATTAACATCCAAACTGTGTTATGCAATTCACAACACCAGAAACAAGAGTCTAGTTCACCAGTCAGACCAACTTGTTAGTCAGAAAATGGTTAGAGCAGCTACATTTCTGCACCTATTTTTGCTCTTTAAAATTGTGTATGGCTACTGTAAACATACACATCAAACCATCTGTATGTTCCAGCTTCAAGAGAAAAAGAAGAACAACAACAAAAAAACACTGAAAAAAAATAACCCCCTCCTACCCAGACTTGTCCTGAATACTAATGCTAAAACTATTACAAAATGCTAATTTGGTACCAACAACCTATGATTAAAAAAACAATGAAGCACCTCAAGCACATGAATTAAGGCATTGTCTTAAACATGGTCTTTTCATCTTAAACTAGAAAACCCTTATATATACACACATCTGGGCCTTTTCTTGCTCTCAATGATCTCAAAGCTATATTAAAGATGTAAATCTTTATGTACGCTAGTCTAATGCATCTGGGGTCTGAATGAAAGCTAAAGACACCACAGTACTTTTAAAGACAACCACAAATGAAGCCAAAATCTCAGCTAAGATTATTTTCTGTCAGTAAACACCCCCCAAAGGCAATTCTCATGGATTACTGGGATGCCTATTGAGTTACTTGAGTACCATTACCTAACATCCAGTATTTGGTATAGAACATCACTACACGGTTTCATACTTAACATACTTAAGCAGTTAGTGGCAAAGATGTACTTTCACAACACTTCTGAGGCAAGAGTCTCAAAAGTTTTAGTAACACTAATAATTCATCTTTACAGTTTTTGTTTCCTCTCCAGTTTAAGGCATAGGAAAGGCTGATTTCCTTCTCCATGCTGCACTGTTCACCAACAGCAAAACTTGAAATGGAAACCTCAGTGCTCAATTTATTTTCATGTGTTCTAACCATCTGACACTACTCCCTCATTACTATCCCAATCTTTCTTGCTCGGTTCTTGCATTTGTGCATAGTATCTAACTTACCTAATGCCTTCCATCAATAAAGTGAAAAAGCAGGCAAACCCCCCAAAATTGTTGCAAACATACAGGCCATTTAAGAGAAGGAAGAACAGATTGCTTGGCCAGGACCAACTGTTAAACTGCAGGACCTTTCCCACCCCACCCTTCACTTTTTGTCTAAAACACTGAAATGTTTAGAACAAGGATAAAGACCTAACCTTGGTCAAAACTTGGTCCAAAAATGGCAAAAAAACCAGAGAGATGAAAAATAGAACGAATCCAGAAGCTCTTCCACTCTCACCTAGATCAAAACTTCCCTTTATACAATATATCTTTACCAGACAGATTGTATAAAGATTTTAATTTTGCCAATGCATTATAAATATTAAATAACTCCTACATCAATAGTATCCTTGACAGATCCATAAGTAAGTATTTGACTCCAGTTAAATGCTCTGTAGGGAACTTTGATGAAAATAAAAGTTCCTCCTACTAGCAATAAAAACATTTGTATCATCTACAAACCCAGAAATACATCAAACCAAAACATGTAATGCTGGGTTCTGGAGTGCAGAGAAGCTGAATACCAGGTTAGAAAGAACTAAGCCAGGAAGTTAAAAAAAAAATATATATATATTTTTCTATTTAAAATTGTAGCCACATCAGATTGATCATAACCTTCAACTGATAAAACATTTACATTGTTTGGCTGATGTTCTTCAATTCACAATTGCATGCAATTAACAATTACAAGGGTGCAATTAAAACTTGCAAGATGTAAGCAAGTCTCCCATAGGCTCTCCCAGTAGACAAAGTAGCATTTCCACTTCAGATCAAAGTAAATTACAAAACCCAACTAAATTCGCATAGACAAAGCACTGCAGGAAACAAACACCTCACATTTGACAAAAATAGAAGTTCATTTTTTCACCATCACTTTCACTATTCTCTTTGCAAAGGGTTTGTCTCCATTAGAGAGGGAAGATGGTTCAATGGCTAGTACAAGGCAAGAGAGACTTGCCAAAATGACACAGATTAATTTTAGTGTCAGGAGCTACTGTAAATCTCAGCAGTTTGAAAGGTACCGTCAGCTGGAAAGGGGAGGAGATGAGAGTCAGAATCTATTTGAAACTTCACAGAATATAGGCCACAAAACCATGAGAAATAAAAGCTCTGGAAAAAAAATATAGCAAATCTAACAAATATTTCTATAAGATGCCTCAACTTTGAGGTGCTATTTCACAATTTAAGATTTTTTCACATCTCTAAATCTGGACAACTTTCTATTAGCAACTCTGAGGTACAGTAGTGAATCATCATCTTTTCCTCTGTTACTATTGGGTTCTAGAGCCTGCTTCAGCTGTCAGCTAGAAGTATTTGCCATTCTTCCCATTTCTTTTCCAACTCAGCCTAACACCACCATAATTTTGACTTTGAGAAAGCAGCAAAGACATAATAATGATGTATATTTGTATATATTTTTCCCCTTTAAAACTGATTTTTCTCATACGAAGGCATAAACTATCTAAAGAAGCATCTCTAAAGAGCCATCCACAGCTTTCACAAAAAGCTGCTTTTAAAGCTGTCTAGCTCTCTTCCACCTGATCCTATAAACACTGCTGGCAATTTTCCCCCCATGCCTCTAACATATTTTCACTTAGCACCAGTTTGATGTATAAGATCTGACAAGCCAGGCAGTTATAGGCCACCTGCATCACTGTCACCATGACAACAGTGAAAGACAATCCATGATCCCATGCCCTGGTCACACGTTTCAATACAGCTTATCTGTCCAAAGCCACTGAGTCTAATGGAAAAGAGTAATTACAATCTTCCACTCATTGTCAAAATTCTCACCATATAATGCTCTTCAAAATTATTTTATTCCTCTCACATGGCTGCTTTGCAAAAAAAAAAAAAAGAAAAAAAAAGAAATAAGAAAAAAGAAAACAAACCTCAAAAGAAACCTTAAGTGGGTTTGGAAGGGAGTGAAAGAGTGAAAAGCAAGTCTGTGCCTGATAGAAAAATGCAGCAGTGTGAGCAAACTGGCTCTTTGCAGTGCTGAAGGACTAATCAGAAGCAGGGGAATGTACCAACCACTAAGAGGGATAAATGAAAATTTCTCTTATATTCGTAGAGCATCACTCAAGATCCTTTTAGTTTTGCACTGAAGGTGAAGAGAGGATATTAGCTTCCCTCTTTGCCCCTCCCCTTCCTGGAAAACTTCTTCCAAGCACTATGCTGCACTGCGCAGCAGCAGCAGCTTCAGCAAGCAGCATGGCTCTTCAGATGACCATGTCACTAAAGAGAGATGGAACCCTGTGTCTGAGACAGCAGAGCAGCAGCTCCTCCTCTCCATCCTCTATAACAGACTACCCCTTCATTTTTTATTTTTAAAGCAGAACTGCAGGGCAAAGCTTCAGAATTTGACCCTTTCTGATCCCTGACCCTAAAGGATCACTGCATTCCCTACATCCCTGGCAGAAAATGCCAAAATGTTATTCCTTTGTCTATGGCCACAGCCATAATTAGGATGGAGATCAGGGTAAAATGATATACAGTTTGCACCTGTAAAACAGGGACATGACTTCCCTGCCTTGTAGGGAACTGAGAGGACAGAGGGAACCCAGCCATGAGACAGACCAGCAGCACCTATTTTGAACTATGGCAAATGTTGGACAGCGAGTACCTGGACTCTCGTCCTGAAGTAGACAGAAATACAACACCTTCTGGCACATAATTTTGTGCTGGAGGATCAGGACATATCCATAATAAATGAGAAGCTTTGCTTTCTGCTTGATACGCATTGTCCCAATCCTTCTCCTCCAAGCACCTTCATGCAAATCAGTCAGCACGTCAAAGCTCCAATTTATTAGGCATGCAATAAATATCCCTTGAATTAGTAAAAGGTGATAAATCAGGAACAGACAGACAAAAAGATACAGTAATTTATTAAAATGTTTCATCCACCCATGTCCAAACCACACTAGTAAATAAAATGTCAAATGGTTGCCCATTTTAGAGACATATTTTTAGTTGGATGCTTTAGGCCACAGCATTGGCACCAGGAAATGAAAGCTTCATTCACAGCACATTACTTGCATTTGCCATACAGGGTTGTCCTGGCTCAGCTGACACAGTAACCCCACTGTAGCTTGGGCCCAAGAGTCCTGACTCTCAACTCCCAAACCACAAGGTAAATAAAAAGTCAGTCTTTTTTGGTCTGTACTTACAAGAACACAAACAGGGCTGAGGACCCTCAGTCCTGATGTATTTCAAACACGCATTTGAAATAACCTTCAGCATTCATGGCAGAATTACTTTAAAGAGAAGCAATGCTGTGATTTAATGACCATCTTTTTACATGTTAGCCAAATAAAATGTTACAAACAACAAAGGTAATAGCATCTTTAAGTTTCTGTAAAGCTCTGACTCCCTCCCAAAACCTGGTACAAACCTAGTGCCTGCACCACAGAAACACAGCCAGTGCTATGGCTGTGCACCACAGACGGCCAAGGCTGCCCAAGGGGGCACAGGGATGCGTTCGGAGCGGCAGTAGCCATGGCTTGGCACGGGCTCTGCCTACACAGCAGATCCCATAGAGCATCAGTCGGAAAATCTCTACTGATGACAAGTAGGTGAAGCCCTGCTTTCACCTGGTGTTTTTGAGGGAGAGGACAGATTTTTCAGCTGGGGTAAAGCAGGCACCCCGGTAGATCTGTGTGGCTTTATACCAGTCGAGCAACTAGTCCAGGGCTCCCCCGCGCAGAGTGCCCCCAACTCCTTCCTGCCTTCTGGCACTGGTTCAGCACCATCGCAAAGGGAAGGGTGCCACCTACAGCACTGCGCACAGCGCTTCCTCCAGCACTATGGCTTGCCTTGGACGTCTCCCAGTGAAGAATTAATCAGGGTCAGCCCCCTTAAATGGAGGCTTGGTGACTCTTCAATGACAGAGATAGGCAACATCCTCAAACTGGTTTCTTACTTTAGGAATGCAGAGGTAGAGTGTCTTAAATAGATTCCTTGTCTTCACTTCTTTGATGTCTTACTGTTGCAGTGTGAGTATTTCTTCTTCTGCTATACCTGCATGTCAGTACTATCAAAACTTCTCCACTAACTTCTATCTTATTCTTTTAAGATATCTTAGAGTGTCAAACATCATTTACTTCAGAATTTCTTCAAAGAAGATTTGGTTCCTGTCCCCTCACATTTATGTGCTTAATTCCTTTCTCTCTTCTTTCCATGGGAAAGATCAATTCAAATAACATATTTTCAGTCTTGTACAAGCTACGTCTTTTGGAGTTCCTCTGTGTGCAACACCCAACCTCTAGAAAGGTATTAGAGTTGAGGTGCTTCTTTCTCTTTTTAATCTTACTAAACCACTATTAATTCATACAGGGGATGCATAACCAACAAGTAGAGTCTGCAAACCAATTCTTGCTTTTATGGAAGAGTGCTGGCTCTATTCGTCAATGCTAATCTGAGATAAATGTCCCTGTGCAGAATACATGACACACACACTGTCCAGAAGGAAGACAAGCTGAATTAGTGTGACAGAGCCCAGCTGCCACTGTAGATGGAACAGTCAGAAAATGAACAGGTATCCAAAGCCACTGCAAGAACTAAAAGCATAATCTTGTAAATCAGAATAACAGTTTAGATAAATATGAGGATTAGGTTCTCCTCTTTTCTTCATGCTCTGGTTTTTATTATGCAAAAATCTTTCTAATTATTACAAATTTGCAATGAAAAGCAAGCTCTGGTCAGAGTGTTGAGACTCTACCAAGGCAGGAAAGAGCAAAAATTAGAATTAATAACTCCTTAATAGACTGTTTCATTCATAACTGCCCAAGTGTTCTCCCTGCTTGGGGCGACATCAAGAATGACCCTGAGAAGCCAAAGGCCACAACAGCATGCTTTACTGAACTTGATGTGGTCAGAAGGCATCTTGTCTAGCAAATTCTGGATAGCATGAGGTGAAATGTGCCAGTAAGTGCCTCTCCATGTGCAGGTGCCTTTGCCTAGGGACAGGCACAAAGCAGCCACAGGGAACAGCCACAGACCACCACCACACAGGATCTTCGTTGACACTGCGTACAACTAGTCTGGAGTGAAAAATTGTACTGGAAACAGGCTAGAGAAATGTCACAGGTTTACCTTTGCACTAATCCAGCCAGTTTCGGTGTTCTGTGTCTCTGGTGCAGTTCAGCTACGAGAGGAATAGCAGCTGGGAAGCTCCTTCACCAGCATCCCTGTCTTCCACATACCCACCATCCAAACACTGGCCTTCTACATGGTGATGGCATCTTTTTCTCCCCAAGCCTCCCTCACATCTACAGTTGCTGCAAGGATGTCACTCCTTATCATGTGTGGCACAGGGTCATGGGGAACAGGACAGAAGAATACACTGCTTTTGCCAGGATCTTGTGCATGCACACAGAAGACTTTACACTGTGGCTTCCTGGCAACAAGCCAGCTGGAAAGAGCCAGATGGAGAAGCGAGTCTGGTGGCCTGATAGCAGAAACCCAGTGCAAAAATATAAAGGTAAAAATCCAAGTGCTCAATATCAGAACTCTGCTGATCTGAGGCATTTGGTCTGTTAATACTCTTACTCCTCTGGCTAAGAGCCATCAAAGACCTTGAACCTACATGGAAACCACAACGACCCAAAGAGTCTTCAGCATTCAGAAGGGCAAAATCCTACCACTGATATGGGTCAGAAAATCTGAGATATAGTCTCCTCTATCTGAATTTATATATATATATATTTATATATAATATTTATAGCTATTTATAGATAAAGACTACTGGAAGCCAAAATGTAACGAGCACAACAGGCAGCAGAAAAAAACCCTAAACAACTAAACAGAACCACAAACAGAAATGTGAATCACACTTAAAAGTGAGAGGAAGCATCAAACACCAAAACAGTGACCACAGAGATGTGTACCCATGCCTCACATGCTTCCACATCTATCACACATCTCCTCCAAAAGTAGAGGTGCCTTCTGTAGGCCAGTGCTGCAGCTGGCAGCATGCTGAAGTGGTGAGGTGTAATACTCAATACCTGCTCTGTCAGCTGAGGTGCTTTTAGACGGACACACCAGATACAGATGTCCCTGCACATATAGTACTTCCATTCAGTGACTGCTTCTATATTTATGAGCCATCACATTCACAAACAAGTCATATGTTCAACTGGACATGTCAGACACCTCCAGCTTCATTGTCACTGCACGTGTTAGTATCTAACTGTATTTTTGTTCTGGTATGTATTTATTTATCCTTGCAGGCTTAATTTATTCACATTTAATTTTCATACAGATGCAGTAGACGCAGGATCCTGCACTCATAACAACAGCTGTCTGTTAAGCTTTGCAACAACCCAAAGACATGCCTAACTTGTGTTGTCTAAGACCTATTGCTTAGCACTTTTTTCCCCCCTATGTTTAAAATCTTGCCTTGTAGGTTCTTTGAGTTTCAAAATCCCACCTGAAGTCTAAGGATGGTGCAGACTTGCCGGCTGGATGCAATATGAAGAATGTAACTAATCTCACCAATACCTTCCTAGTTTACTTCACAACAAGCAAACACTTTTCACAGTACTGACCTCCTGCTGGAGCCAAGAAACTCAGCTACTTCAATGAGAACTGTTGTAATACAGCTTCACTTGTAGCTGACTGATAGATACAGACTCACAGGAGTGAAATCCCCTTTCACTACTTCTTTCTCAAATGTGTGAGGATGGTTTTGCTAATGGAAAAATTGTATTCATTTAACTACTGTTTTGTAGAACTAGTACAGAATCTGGTAAGCATCCAACCCATGCAACTTTGAATTAGTGTTCAATCATTCTTCAGGAATAAACACAAGAAATCCCCTACCAGATCTTCTCCTTCCTGAAAGACAAAATCTACCACAAAAAAATCACAGCATTTCTCCCTTAGTATTATTCCCCTACCTCCCTACAGCAGATACAAACTAATCCTAAAGAATATGTGCAGCAGAGAAAGATTAATAAAAACATTTCCTTTTCTATGATGTAACAATTAAGAGATTTTCCAGATGAAAACAGAAAATATGTCATGAATGAAAATTCCCATATGTCAACAGGTAAACTAATATTAGTTGCAAAGAAAGCCACAAATTACAACCACCTCTCTTAAGTGAAGCCTGACTAAAGGGAAACACCTACAACGTGAACCCGGATGCCTTTGCTAATGAGTAATGAGAGGTGTTAAATTACAGGCTGCCACAGGCACTTCCCCTGAAAAAACCCAGCATTTAGGGAAGGTGAGGACTTGCGCAACAAGCAGCTATGGAGAAACTGAGAGAAACTTTTCAGTAACTCCAAACTCATCTTGAAATGTGCACTGTAGTTTTAGTGAGCCACAACCAGTAAAACTATGACCGTACTTAATGAACAGTTGGACACTATTGATATCACTGCCATTTCCAGCACCTTCTCTCCTCATCATGCCCTTTTAATGAGTTTTCATATTTCTCATTAACATTTATTATATTAAACCCTACATCCACCTACAGGTGTGCATACTGAATCTAATCTGTCTGAACGCATGGTACTTATCCATACACTCTGTTCCAGGCTCTTGCAGTCCTCAGGATTATCTGAGAGTTACTCTGCCTGCCAGCATCTACCAAAAAATGTTACATTTAACTGAAGTTTCAAGCTGCAGGAAAAGTGTTTTCTAGAAAATAGTGCAGTAATTTCTCACCAAAAGGAAAGGTGGGGGGGAAGGGTAGTGACTTCAGTATTGTTTCTCAGTTATAGCAATTAAGGAAGAATAATCAGTATTAGAGTATAGATTATTTACTCCAGCATAACTGAGAGCCTGGTCTGAATTTCACAGAATGGTTCAAAGATTTTACCTATTGTGAACACCAATCAGATTTGGGCCAAGCATTCCAGATATCGTTAAATAGAGAAATAAATTCTGCAGTTATTTATTGATTAACAACTGTGATGCATGGTAGATAATTTCTACTCTTGTGCCACTTCTTTAGGTATCCATTTTTGTTCCTACAACATAACCAGATGACTAATTTTTCAAGACTCCATTATTTACAGAACTTTAGTGCCAAGTGTGTCTGTAAAGAAGTGATACAGGTGTACTTGTCTACATTCTAACACAAATGTAACTGGGAAAGCAGATCAAGCCACATAAATGTTTCTACATTAATTTTTTCCATGTAATTGTTTTCCCATTTTTCCCACAGTCCAGTTTTTGAAAATCTATTTTTAGTCTATCAGAATTTGATCTTTTTCCATCGTCAGAAAGGAAAGGCTGGTCAAAGTTGAGATTTGCTAATGTTTTCCTAACCACAGAATCTGTAAGGGAAGAAAAGTATGCAAATATATTTTATCACCCTGCACTCAATATCTAACTTCAAAGAACAAAAGAGAAGAGAGTTCTCCCTTACATGCATACCTACAAATAAAGAAAAGATCACAAGATTTGAGCAGCCTAAAGCTAAGCACTTTCCAATATGGTCAACCAGGTTACAGTTGGTAAACTACACTTAAATTGTTCCTGAGATACGCAGGATGTAATTTGCTACATTTACTGGATTTACTAGATCTCTATGGACTGCTGAATTGGCAACAATATCAATTATATTTTCAATAGGTAAACATAGACTTACATTAGCATTTTTGACAAAACTACAGGTCATTATATATATATACACACACACACACAGTGTCTTTAAACTAACTGCTCATTTCAGTCACTTGTAAAAACGACCTCAAAATTTGTTTCTTGACTTCACCCATCTCCATGATGATGGAAACTTACTGACTGAAACCACAGTGAACCATGCTGCCTATTCCCTCTGATCAGTGGTGCATGCCAGATGTGCCAGATACTTCCCAAATATAGTCACAGCCTTCTTGTTCCAAGGAATTACCAGGACAGGTTAAAACCTCCAACCCTCCTCTTCACTTTCTACTGTGGGAAGATCTGTACAATCGGAAAAGTAAAACATCTGCCAAACAAGTTCTCTATTTTAATCCCCACATAAATCTATTTCCTCAAGAAATTTTACTATCCAACACGCTCATATTTCCCACCCATATTCTTCTAAGGATCAGGTCTCCAGCAAATCCAACACAGACTTAAAACTCACTGGTGATGGAAACATCCCAGTCTGTACTGATTTTATTGCAATCTATACACTAAATAATGCTGAGGAGGAGAGTATATAAAAAGACTCATTCCAGCCAGCCAGGCTAACAGAACAATACAGATTGGACACTTGAACTCACCTCTACTACTACTTCAAACTTTCTGGATTACATTTGATTCCTTCCCCTCGAAGAACAGGGAAACAAGCCATTTAACAATCAACACTGAAACTGAGACTCTGGAGATGATATCAGCATTCCACAACCCTCAAGCCCATCTTCTAATTAAGTGTCGTGGTGTGAAATGTGGTGTCCTACTCTTCAATTCAAACACAAATATATCTTTTGTCACAATGTTTGCTCACTAGTTTTTCAACAGGGAGAGGGGTTGGTGGTGTGCTCTTCAAAACCCTCCACCAAAGCAACTTTGCACTTCTAACTAAATCACTTCTACTAAATCAACGGACCCCTAGTTCACTACTAAATTTCTCTGAAACTTCTGTGTTTTACTTGAACACTTTGTCCTTCTTATATGTCTTTGACACTCAAAATGACAAATTATTCCAAAATGCCAGTTGGCGAGTCAAAAAAACCTTCCCATTATGATATATCATAAACCATAACTAACTTAAGTAAATAAAAGTAATCAATTTACCCTAGTGAGTAGAATAGTGCATTTATGAGATCTGCTTGGTCTGAAGACCACAAGACACCTTCACTACCTGGCAGCTGAGCACAGATAAAGCCCATCTGATCTAGAGACTGGGGTAGAAAAAGTGCCATTTTCCCCTGTGATTTTAAGTTAAAGGAAAAGAGACAGGGAGGGCCAGAGTCTGATGTGCCTAGTTAAGAAAGAGAAAAAAAAAACTCATCAAGATCTCACTGAATTTTAGCCCAGTAAAAAACAAATAGAACTGAAAATACATAAAAGAAATTAACTGTATATAAACAAGTTTCATTGTGATACAAAATATTTACTGGTCATGAACATCTGTAGAAATTATACATTTGTGCTGCATTATCATCTAAATTACACTGTTAAACTACTCAACCCCTTCCTTATTCTGATATAAGCATTAAAAAAACACACACAAAAGAAGATGTTTGAACTGATGAGCACAGCAAAGGAAGTGCAGATAGGTATCAGTCAAACAGTGTAAGCGACTTAAAACTGGAGGATAGAATAAGTGTAGTGCTAAATGGCAAAGGACCTCAGTCCCAGCACATTCCCACTTCATTTGAAGGCAGAATGGTTGATATAAATCAAAGTGATTTAAATTGCTGAACTTAAACAGGATTTAAAGTATCAAGCAGGAAATCCTGATGTGAATAAATCAGTTTGGGAGCATGGTTGGATTTGTACTAGTTTTTCTAAGGAAGGGTCAATTCTTACTGATTGGTAACTATTAAAGTGTGTTACTTGGCAACTCCATATGTCCTTTGCACGAACACACAAACCACTCTGCATTAATATACCAAAATACTGTTTTCTAATTAATTTTTTAAAATACCTTCAGTGCACCTGTTACGTAAAAATAAAAGTTCATCAAACTGTGTTTTTTTCTGTATTTACAAATATTTAAAGATTAGTAGATAGATACCTTGGCTTTCACCTTCTGGGAAGCAGAAATCTCCTCCAGCTGTCCTCACACTCAGCTTTCAGCCTTAAATAAACTAATTGAATCTAGTAAACTGATGAAGACACCATGTCAGTATTAGCATAGAAGGCTTCTATTGCCTTGTTTAGAATTTCAAGACCCCCTTGTTCCAGAATATTTCTTAAATATCAACCTTTTCAGGTTCAATTTCCTTCAAAATTTCAGTATAAATATGGTGCTCAGTTGCCTTTTTTTAACGGTTGGATTATTTTAACAGGTGACAGTAAGTTTAAGCATAAGCTATCCTATTTTCACATCTGATTTGTATTTTGAAAATTAATTCTAACTTTACTAATAAAACTCATAAATCTGAATTAAGAACGAGGTGAAATTCAGTGTTTCAGGTGGGGAGAGAGTGTGTGTGTGTGTGTGTGTGTATGTGTGTGTATGTTAAAAAAGGGGAAAAAAATCAAATTACACTCCAAACAAGGGCCTGAGCAGAGAAACTGAAATAAACACCTATGACAAACGAGTCATGAAAGAATAACTGCAGCTGACATGTGAAAAAAAAAAAAAAAAATCACCCTCATCCATCAGTTTAACCTGGTCAATTTTGAATAATCTTTTTGGAACATAGACTGCAAGTAACCAGAGGACAATAGCACAAGGTTGGATGGGGGCTTTGAGCAACTTGGTCTAGTGGAAAGTTTCCTTGTCTATGGCAAGGGGGCTGGAAGTAAATGATCTTTAAGATCCCTTCCAACCCATTCTATGGCTCTATAACCACCTCAAAACCTGTGAGAAGAAGAGTTCTTTATGGACCTGAGGAAAAGGAGCATTAGGATATGATATTCTAAATATCTAGATCTTGTTTCAAAGTTTCTTGTCTTTCTATTCTAATGCCATCAAAGTAAGCGAGTTACATGAAAATCCAGCTGAAGTGCATGAGAGGGGTAGGACACTGCTATCAGTGTTTTTTCACCGTGACAGGAACTATGCTATGGGAAATTTGAAAGAAACCCCTCAGACTGCTCTGTAGTGATCAACAGATATGGCTTAATTTTAGGCTCCCTGTATACTCCTTCAGCTCACAAAGAGCAGCATCACTCCTATTTGCAGAAAAAAAAGGCAGTAGATTTTTCCTTTCCCCAGACTAATCTGTTTTACTAAGTATGGCAGCAGTTCTTGAGAAAGACACCAAGAACTGCTAGTTTTACCAGGATAATCCACCTTGGGGTTCTTTCTTCTGTCTTAGTGAATTCTTCCCTTGCTGCCTCTGTCAGCTTTCTGGGGCAGAAGCTGAACTACCAGGGCAGTCAGGAATATGCCCATATAAAAGTGCTCAAAGCTACAGTGAACCTGTGAGCCTTTCTCACACATCAGTCCATGCCAAAAATAGGAAAAACTAAGGCAGAAATACTATGTTTGTTTTAAAGCTCTTGTCAAATCTTTCTTCCACTGCACAGAGTGAGAGAGACTGAACAAAGTGCCTTGGAAGAAACCACTGCAGAAAAATACCAAATGAAAAAAATGAAATAAAAATCAGAATATGAGAGGTGGAATATGAAAGGGACACACATTTTGTACAGTATCTTTTTTAGAGTATTTTCTCCCCTACCTCAAAACCATTCACCCAACATGGATGGGTCCTCATTTCCTGGACTAATACAGACAGGTGTAACAACTCCAAAAATACAGAGCTAGTATCACCTTGAGAATAGGCACTGAAATAAAAATTAATTTTATTTTTGCTCATCAGGGTCTCCTGGCTGTGTGGAATTAGCCCTTCCAAGCCACTGGCTATTTGCTACTAAAATTCAAGATGCATTTATTTTTCTGGCTGTGCTGAGGAAAACCTGCAGCCTTTTTTACTATATGGGTCAGAATATATTTCTCCTAACATCACACTAAATGAAAATAGTTTCACATACCACTGCTGGGAAAGATACTGCCGCTTCTCCATTCCCACACATTCAGCTCAATGAGATGCCCAGATTACAATCCAGTTTTCTTAAAAGCAGTGGTCTACACCTGACAGAAGCTTCAGCCAGAAAGAATAAAGCCAACACTAAACAATTTTTAAATATGACCTGGTTCTGAAACTTCATCTCCTTTATGTGACTGAGCCATTCTAGAGATAAATCCATATGCAGTAATAGGGGGTACTGAATTGAAACAGCCAGTAAACCCTATTGCAGAAACAGAGAGAGTTTTGTTGTGAGATTTTACTGACACACACTTCCCTTGGAGGAATTAAACTAACTTAGCTGTGCCAGGATGAAAGGCCTTTGCAGAAAAATGATTTTGGAGGAAATTAAGCCTTTTCCCAATCACATAATTTTCTTGAAGTGTCAGAGCCCTCCAATTCTTCAAACTTCCACCTTAGAAACGGAAATTAAAAGTATAGTCCCAGTTGTCAAAACACACATTTACCATAAATAAATCCATTGCTCACTGCAAGGTTCTCTCTATATTAATTATACTGTCTTATGAGCAATTTCAGCATGAGGCCACTGAACTGCAAAGGCTTAGTTGTGTGGCTCTGCCCCAACACTTAAAAAACTAATGCAACATCCTCTGCTACAAAGAGTGATAGAGTAACAGAACGTATTTATTATTACAGAGAACACGTGAAAGTATATTTTCTTAATAAAAACTGAACCATCAGTGGGCATCACCTGTGCTGAACAAAACCAATCATACAGTGACTTATACATACATATATGAAATATAGTACAGGGTTACTGTGAGTAATTAGAAATACAGAATTTATGTGCTTTTACATCAGTTATACCAAATAACAGTCATAAACACTAAAATTCAGAAGATTTGTGTCTCTTCCCCTTGAAGGACTGACACAAGTCCTTACCACAGAAACAAAAAGGAAAAGGGAAAAAAGGGAGCGGAAAAGGGAAAAGGAAAGGGAAGAAAGGGGGAAGAAAGGGGAGGAAAGGGGGAAGAAAGGGTGAGGAAAGGGGGGGAAGGGTGGGAAAAGGCAGGAAATTAATTTGGAAAATTAATTTTCACTTTACTAATAAAACTCATAAATCTGAATTAAGAACTAGGTAAAATTCAGTGTTTCAGGTGGGGAGAGTGTGTGTGTGTGTGTGTGCATGAAAAAAAGAAAAGAAAAATCAAATCACACTCTAAACAAGGGCCTGAAAAAAGGGGGAAAGGAGGGGAAAAAAGGGGAAAAAAAGGGGAAAAAAAGAGGAAAAAGGGGAAAAAGGAAAAAAGCAAAAAGCAAAAAAAGAAAAAACAGAAAAAACAGAAAAAAAAAAATCGGTTTCACACTCATAAACCCTTTATCTTCTTCCTTTCAGTCATGAGCCCAGCCAACACACCTCAACAGTCATTTGAATCTAATATCTCCTAAATCTGCACTTGACATGTGGTTCTTAAGGTCTTTATTAGTTTTTAATAGCTTACGGTTTGTGGATCCTTAGCTTTCAGGGAGGGAGGGCTTTCTTCTGGCAGAGATGCAGAGGACTTCCAGAAATTTCCTGTACACAAATTGTTTTTCTTAACTGTGAGAAATGGCAGCTCTGGTTTTCTAAATTCTAGAGGTTTTGAAATAAAACATATATAGGGATTATTGGAAAACAGGGCCAGGAAGTGCTGACATATGACAGGAAAAAAATTATTAATAAAATCATCCATATAAATGGCTCAAATGTAAGCAATGATTTGCGGATTTCTGGAGCATCTTCTTTTCCACACAGTTTGCCAAAACTCTGTTTCTTACAGGAATTATGATAGTTCTTTAGCAAGTATTGGGTTCTGCCTGTCAGCAGTAACTTTCTAAGATATACCCCCAAATTTGTTCTAAATATTACCAGTAAGATTTCACTTCTGTCACCACAGACATATTTCACTTTGTCTCTTTTCTTATGTGTTCTGTGTCTCAAAGATGAACTAAATTGAAGTTATAGAACACTATTAATATCTCATTACAAAAACAATCTCTTCACAACATAACAAAGAATAAGAGATTGACTCATATTGATACTTACAGAACAACAAAAGTAACAGAAGCACCACAAAAACACGACTGTCAATAATAAGAGAGGAAAATACGCACACTATTACTTAATATTACCAAAATACATGAGACCTTCTATCCAGTTCTACAGTCCCAGGGGAAAGGAAAGGGTCTCTCTCATGGTGCAGCCTACATACTAGGTATGAAAATGGTTGGATTTTCCTATGCTCTCCCAAGAATAAGTGTCCATATTGTTCTTTGTCTTTTTACCTTAGGGCCAAAGTCAAATTATCCAAACTGAGCTCAGATACTTCTTGGACAGATAAAACATTGTGCTGAAAACACATAGTCAGTTACATATGTCCTTCTGCCACCCTCCAGACCAAAGAAGGCAACTCTGCGACACAAATACCCTTACTGAAATGTCAGTATTATGAATGATTACTAATTGAGGAATGCTGACATCTCAGTATTATGACTGAAACATGAAATATGGCATATAAAACTTAGTTCTGTCAACTCCCCAAACAATCTAATTTTTGATTATACAAATCCTATTACAAAACACTGTGAAGAGTTCTTAAGACATTCTTGTGGGAAAACTCAGCTGTTTTGCCTGAGACAGTAATGGCCCATATAGGTCTGATGAAAAACAGCACTAATTTTCAAGCTTACCTGTTTAAGGATATGCAAATCACCCCAAATATCTGAAGCACCAACTTCATGCACTAAGGCATGGATAGGATTGCTTGGCCAACAAGAGGACATGACTATAACTGTGGCTTATTGAACTGTAAATCTTCCAAAAATCCTGGCTGTTTGGTGTGGCATTTTGACCTCAGGGACAGAAGCTTATTCCTTCCCTTCCCAAAATATGAGAAAGTACCACTCAAGGGAAAGGAAAACTCTAATTTCTCATTGCTGTTGAGTGTGCCTGCAGTATACTGCTCAACATTTCTCTCTGTATCCATCAGAAAACAGGATCACAGCCAGCCACCAAAACGCTGTGCCTAAACCGCCTAAAATACTTTCCACTTGTTCCACTGGTTTGAGAAATACACATTGCCTTCTACCTGCCATAGCAATCACTTTTTTAAACTGATTTATATTAGCAGCGGACATATTGGGGGGGGGGGGGGGCTAAGCATTGAAATGCAGCTTGTTATAGCAAAACAAAGCTAATCCATCAGGAGGAAAAAACCCCACACCACTTACTTGACCAACTTTAGAAATGTGTAAATAGGATTTGGACACAAAGGATTTAAAATACACATTAGTAATGGACACATGTGTAAGAAGTTACCTAGGCAATGGTTTTCACATGAACCGCTGGTGACTTCCAAGGAATATGCAACAGGTAACTAAGAAAAGCAAGTCTGCTGTCCAGAGGCTTACATTTGCTGAATGATTCCCATATATATTTATTAGCTGTGTCACTGGAAAGTGTTCAGCATTCCTGAAATCTGAACAAAACAAAGATCACCAGCCAGTTAACAGCAGTGCAGAAAATCAGCTAGCGTAACACACTGTAATGGTCTGCTGGATGTAAGACCTGGAAGAGCAAGAAAACCAAAGTAACTCATTTGCCTGGTATTTGCAGCTAACCATGAGTATGTCCCTGTTAAGTGCCCCAACACCAAACTCTGGCTACTCTACATGGCAAAAGCTGAGTTCGTTACAATTACCTGTGCTCTCACTGACTTTGTGAAGCCCAAGTACATGGGCAGTGGCAAAGTTCTACTCTTCAGCCTGGTTCAACAAGTCCAATACCCTCCTATATATTTCTATCCTTTCATTACAACTGATTTCTGCTTAGTTCCACCCTGTCTACCCCAGTCTGGGTTCCATTCATCTTCTGTCCCACACTCTCTTCCTGTCCTACCATCTGCTTCCTCAGGTCTCTGCATTTCTGATGCACCACCTTGTTTCTCCTTCCAAACCACAAAACCAGCCAACCAAAAACCATCCAAGAATAGAAAAAAAAAAACCCACCTCACAAAACCCCCAACGAATCAAACCAAGGGCAAAAGGCAAGAAAAATATCCTATAAAATGAATTATTGCAAAAATTGTGTATTATAAAATTTTAAAAATATGGATCTTGTCTAATTTTAAAAAATATGCCTGATATCACATTAATAGAAGTTTTATACAACTGTAGGCATTTAGTTTCTTCCCTTTACAATAGGAAAGATATTTCATCTTCAGCTTAAATACTGAATCTTGAAACATGTAAGAATTGTGTATTTATAAACAAAAAGCATCTCTGAAGATTATGAAATATTTTATGAGTCTGTTTGTGCTACATTCCTTACAGAGCCCTATGTATATGACTCATTGTTTTTCACTTACTGGCCTCAATTATCTTTCTACATTTACAAATGTCTAAGTTTATAGATGAAGAGCTTAGAAAACCTTCTCTTAAAAAAAAAGTCATATTGTAAAAGTAGAGAAAAAAACATAAGGTGAAGAACTTTGGTCAAAATTTGTTACAATTCTACTGTTGTTTGAGACAAGCAGTACAATTTGCTCCTGCCATCAAATTTAGGGACAAGCTAGCCAGTCCAAACCTGCTCCCATAAACCCTTTATTTGACTTCATGACATATTTTCACCATGTGTTCACTACTCACAAGAGATAAGTCACAGATTTGGGAAGTAAATAATTTTCAAACCAGAAACAATGTCTTCTCCACTAGTAACCACTAGTGAAACTTAACATATGGAACCCACTGCACTAGAAATACCAATATTGCTAATACTCTTATCTACCTGTTGTGCTAACAGGTTGGATTCTAGCAAGTGAGCTAATTCTGAAATAAAACATCTGAGAAAGAAGGAAAAACAAATAAACAAAAAATCCCCCCCAAAAAAACCCACTGAACTTCTTCATCACTAACTTATACTATTATTATCATATTGCCCAGACTTGGATTCAGATAGAAGGAAAATAAAAGTACTTGTGACTGTCTGTCTTGGACACAGCTCCTTGCTTCAATGTTACCTCAAGTCCCATATGCAAGTCAAGACACCACAATGGTGGTAACTTTTTATGTGGACCTTTCATAATTATTTAACCTAGTTATTGTTCTACATGGAATTAAAATGAGCATAACACATTGAGGAGCCAAAAAAAAAAAAAAAAAGCAACCATTGTACTGTAAAGATCAAGCAAAATGATGTTTTTCCTTCTTTTATCAAAAGACCAAGTTTATCAATTTTCAGAAGGAATTAGCAAATAAAAAAAAAAATTAACACAAGCCCCCCTTTTTTTTTTCCTCACATGAAGGACAGTTATCACCTAGCTGATACAAGTCCATGCTGTAGCCAGCCAATGTCTTCTTCAGACTAGATTGGATTGAAAAGATAGTCTCCTCATCATCCTTTACACTTTGGATCATCACTTTGCTGTTAAGAGTACCTATAGAGTACCTTAAGAGTACCCATAACACTAGAAGACACTTCCAATAATGTTCTGCCTGATGGTCCATAAACTGTGTAAAGTATTTCACTCCCAAATTAACTCCAGCAATGCACCACAACTACCAGTCTTTCAACTGGCAGGTTGGAAAAGAGCCTTAAGGTCATCGAGTCCAACCATTAAGCCAGCACTGCCCAAGCCCATCACTAAACCATGTCCTTAAGCGCCACCTCTACATTTCTTAAATATCTCAAGGGGTGTCAACCCCAACACTTCCCTGGGCATCGTGATCCAATGTCTGACCACCCTTTCAGCAAAGAAGCTTTTCCTAATATCTAGAACTGGTTTGTCCATGGAAATGCATAGCTGCATTTCTATGCATGAATTCTGGGAGTAAAACTGCTGTCTTTGCAGAACTGTAAAGGACAGCAGATGCAAAATTACAGGAGATACTTTGAATTGTTGATCAATGTTAAAAACATATATTGTAATATTGGCTTCTTGCAAGTATTAAGGTAGATATTATATACTGTTAGAAATGCTTTTTGCTGTGTGGATGTAGTTTTCTTTCTTTTCAGCAAGGATATTAGCAAGTGTGAGCAAGTAAGATAACCTCCAAGCGAACAGAGGATGAGGCCCAAGAAGCTGCTAATCAACACTTTGTCCAGAGAACGAAAGGGCCCAAGGGTACTCTGCCTGGAGAACTGGGGGGCCAGGAGGGCCCAGAGCCGCTATCACCGCTCTGCCCGGGGGGCAAAGAGGCCCAAAGCTGCTATCAGCCCTGACTGTCTGGAGAATTAAGAGATCCATCCTACTATCAACTCTCACCTAGCGAGCCCAACCCCAAGAATCAAAAGAAATAAAACCGCAAGGCAGAAGAATACGCATGCTCTAAAAAGGCGGAACCAAGGAGTGGCCATGCAGAACAGCTCCGGGAAAAGTTTGAATATGCATAAAGAACAGACAGTAAAAATGGTATAAAAAGGACTAACCTCAAGCATCAGGTGTGCTCTTGGCAGAGCACCAAGGCACCTGGCTGTTACCTCTTTGCTTTATTTTATGTGTCTCTTATTGTCTTTATATTAAACCCTTTAAATTCTCACAGGAGAGTGAACCTCGTTTTTCACATCAACTTGATTACAAGAGCTACTGAAGTTTAAAGCAAACTACATGGGACCTTCTGCCTCCCCTTTCCTCCAGTCCCTCCTCTCCAGTACAGCACCATGTACCTTCACCTCACACCTAAAAAACCCCAGTGTTTTCCTCCTAGACAGCTAATTTTCCTCCTACATTAATACCACAGGCAGACTGTAGGTGTAGGACTACAGCCCTGAGACTACCCTGTTTCATGGCAGCAAATTGTTTCTGCTGCTTCATCTAATTAACCCCAAGGCAGTATCATGTGAAGACGCCATTAAGTGGAAAAGAATATAGTCCATGCCCAACTTCCCAGAACCCCTGTCTGGGTGTAAGTAAATGGACACTTTATCACAGTGATAGGTGAAATTTTCAATGCTACTAGTCCAAACTAATTTTGGTTTTTCTATTCTACATTCACAATTCTCCATCCCCCCTACTAACTGCAGAAATTTTGCACAGCAAAAGTGTTACTGAGAAGGGCAGTAAACCTTACTGTGACCATAAAGTGGTTTTGTCTTGTAAATTAAACGGAGGAGAGAAAATAAATGTTTTTTGTTGTTGTTGTTTTACATGA
The DNA here is from genome assembly GCF_017639235.1 of Corvus kubaryi. Lineage (NCBI taxonomy): Eukaryota > Metazoa > Chordata > Aves > Passeriformes > Corvidae > Corvus > Corvus kubaryi. The sequence goes on along the minus strand of NW_024582064.1, from coordinate 1,186,310 downwards.
TGTAGAATACATATTAACATGGGTTAGAAAAAACAAGCTCCAGCAAAATCCTATGGGATGAAAAAAATGTAAAGCCAAATTCTCTCAGGTAAATTTTCAAAACTGTAGCAGTCCAGCCTTTAAAGCTTTCAGTGTACAAACTACTTGACACAAATCAGGAAAAAAAAAAAAAGAGATAAAGCACTACAACCTCAGCATGATATCTCCACTTTTACTGGAAGGCAAAGACTGCAAGCTCAGCCCAGAAACATGCAGTAATAGAAGGACCTACAGATTATTTTGAACCACTGCTTCATATCCAGCCATGGATTACGTACCAGAACACTTCAGCCAATTTGGAGCTCAAATAATGTGACCCCCGTTCAGTTACAGAAATCTATAGTCTTCTGCACAAGTCCACTAAAGCCTTCAAAGCTACATTACCTGTTTTGATGACAACTAAAAATATGTATAATGAATAGCAACGCTTACCAAAAACATCATTAAAAATAGGTTATTTAATGTCAATAGCAGTTTTCCCTCTGCTGCCTCAGTTATGCACTGGAATGCAATCCAGAGAAATCAGAACAGCCACCAGCTCTGAAGACAAAAAGGAACAGCAGCACAGTTCACAGCTGAAATGGAATAATCCCTTTAGCAGTCCAAAGGCAACTAGTGCCAGCTAAGGCAGTCAGATTTAAAGTCACTTTTGCAGATACTAGAGAGTCTGAAATACAATATTCTGCATAAACAGAAGGGGTAGGGAATATAACAGTTTCTTTTTTGGCAAAGCGCTGGTCTATCCTCCTTAATGTAAGGAATTACCTTAAATGATTAAAAAACTCCCATAGTTTCCAGAACTCTTCTACAATCTCATTTGCCATAGCCACCTCCCTTCCTCCTTTAGATGAAACACAAGGCAGAAGTGCCAAAACATCTCAGGAGACTGGATATGAGCTAAAGGAGAGAGAAAGAGGATGAATATGTAGAAAATGGGTACATATCAATGATTCTTAAACTTGTTGGACTATTACATCCCCTTTCACCATCAAAACTGATCATAAATCTTTTCACTTTGCCATGAAGTACAGTTTAAAAACCAGTGTTTAAGTACAGGTACTGGTTTATACAAACACACATACACAGGCATATGGGCTTCTTCTTGTGATGCTGCCCAGGGTCTGAGTAAGGTTAAAAACCAATTCTCTGCTTTTTTCTAAGGTATACAATATCCAAGGACTTTCTGAATTGGCCTGAGATTTTCAAAAGCATCATAAAGATGGTGCAGAAAAGCTACACCTTCACTGCAGCACTGAATAATTATTCCTCTGAATCTGAAGAGCAGAGGAAAATGAAGTTGAATTGTTCTATTAAACCTGAACTGCTCCTGTATGGCATACAGTAAAAGTAATGTAGGGAGGAGACAGAAGAGGGAAGAAGGGAGGAGGGGAAGAGGCACAGCCCCACCTTCCATCAGTGAAAGCACAACTCCACCAAGCTTCAGCTGATGAGAGCTGAGAACTTAAAGGACACTACAGAGCCCTATATGAAAACCCTACAGAAAGTGATTTAAAAAAAAGAAAAAGAAAAAAAATCCTTGACCTGTTGATCTTTCTATTTATTCCCTTATTTATTCTGAAAGTCATAAATTCAAACCTCTTTCCTACTCTGTGTGTGCTGTGGTTGTGAAGAACTGATAGCAAGCAAACAGCAATAGGTGATCTGTGCTACCAACAGCACTGCAGTATTAGCTTTAGCACTTTCACAAACTTCTAGAAAATGCAAAGTTCCTATGGGTGGACATACTTCTCTCAGGTCAACAGAAGACTGAACTATTCTTATCTCCTCACTAACTTTAATGGTGTGTGGTGGCAAACAAAATCAATCTGAAAGAGGGAAGTCTTGAAAGAAGGCAGCTCAAGCCCCCCTTCGTGTAAGCACAGAATTTCAGCAGCTGCAATCTTATTAACTACTGCAAGTTTAAAAAGACATTTTCTCTTAAGCCCTATGAAACTGAGTTTCAAGCATTCAGAAAACAAACAGGAGCAGTTTGTAGTGACTTTTGAGCTACAAACGTCGGGAAACTAAAATAAGTAAGAGGGAAGCAGAAGAGCTTCCCTCAAATCAAAGTTACATGATTTTGTGATTCACCAGCTTAGACAAACTAGGAAAATGTGTATTTCAAATTGTTAAGGCTCCCAAACTCCCTCTGAATGTACAAGCATGCTGCTTATCTGAACAGCCCGTGAGATCCCAGACTGGAAAACTGATTACAGGTTCGTAACTTCAGTCAGACATTGTACCTCACATTTCAATCCACAAAACAACACTCTTGAAGGATTCCAGTCAGCAGTTACTGGCTGTCAGGCCTGTTCTTAAACCTCTGCCAATCCCAGCACATCTCACATGAATTATACACATTGGAGTAATATGCAACTAAATGTCATATACATGCAAGTGTTTAAATAAAAATGAACCCTGACTCCTTTGCTACATACAGCCTCCCTTGTTTCAGTGTCTGTGCTCAGGAACAGAATTGTGCACTGACACTAGGTGTAACTTAACTGAGGCTCAATGTATGCAAGCATGCTTGAACTAAGAGGTCCCAGATGTTTATCCTGGGATAAGGGTGAAGTTTCACAAGAGGATTAAGATGTTGTAAGGCTGTGCTACCCATGGGAGGGAGTGTCGAACAAATGATGGATCTGATCCAGCTAAAAACTAACCCAGAAGAAAAGGAAAAAGTGTGTCTGCCCTTCCTACGTGCTCAGTGAACCTGCTGGCCATGGGGCTACACAAGCAAGAGCCACCCATAGCAAAGGCAGAAAACACAGTCCCTGACAAGAGCAGGAAAAAGGAGACTTCCTCAGGGGTGGCAGCTCAGGTTACACCAGCTGAAGCCATTTGTGAAGCCTTAAGCTTTAGGTCAAGTTACTGTAAATTGACATTAATTTAAATGCAAGCAATTGTCCTAACACAATCATATTTTAGTAATTTTGGCTCTGCATTAGCAGAACGAGTTTTTGATGTGTTCTAGACAAAGCTGTTCTTCCCGAACTTAACAATGCCTAGAACTTCACTGCAGGACTTTCAACACATTCTGTTTGGTCAATCTGAAGCTGAGATTTCACTATGACTGGATATCCTGTGTCAAAATACAACTTGCCCTGCTCCATCTACGGCTTGTAATAACCCAACCCACTATCTTTGAAAGGAACACACTTTCCATCAGAGCAATAAAGGTCATCAGAGGCTAGCAGTGCTTTAAGAGTCTCTTCATTCCTCTCAGTTTGCTAAACTGAAACCTTTTGTGCTGACTAGCTGCAAAAGGAGATCAGCACAAAAACTCCTTGTCCTAAAGGACGGTAATCACACAGAAGCATCAAGCGCGAGCTGGTATGAAAAGGAGAAAACAAGTGGGAGAGGCCTGTGGAGTAAGAAAGACACAGAGATCCACCCTCATAGGAAAAGGAAAATAAAAAAGGTTACACAATGACTCCTTCTATGATGCTTACGAAAGAGAAGGAGCATTGCTGGCCTGGGATTTAATTCTGGTATCATCCCTGTTGTGTATTTACTACTGACTTTACCCCTGTATGAACAAGATCAGACATAGCTTATTAACTGAAGAGATGCTTAATCCTACTTAGTCATCAGCCATGAGTAAGGGCTACAAGTATTTGACCTCTTGTGGAAAATAAAACAAAACATCTAAAAATTTATCTTCTTTTTTCATCTTTGCAATGCTAGAGAAATAGACTTTTCCTATAGTGTAAGTGATGAACTCCTAAGCACTGTAAAGTAAGTTGAATAGCAATATTACACAAGAAAGAACACAAGAAATGTGCTCAGGTTTGTGAACATACATACAAGTACATATTACATACAGCAGGTGTAAGCTTTAACAAACTTCTCACAAGCCTGACAACGTTCTTTGGCACTCAATTTCATTACTGGCATTATCCATGAATCACTAAGACAAATGAAGATGTTCCACTTTGGATACCTTTTTCAACAAAAAGAAGAGACTGAGGTGGAGGGAGGAACTACTTTTCTGTGGTGGAATATCTATCAATAAGGAAGACATATAACCAAATTTCTGTAATTCTGGACATGCCATTCTATCCCAACACAGAGAAAGCTGAAAGGTGGCCTGCCCATCTTCCTTCCCTCAGGTAGAAGTTCAGTGTGATCACTAACTGCTGGAAGGCAGTGCATTAGCCCAGAATGGGTGAAGAGCAGGACTGGAAAATACCATATATTTCCAGCCATGTTTTCTCTGTCTTTAAACTAATTCTGAATTGGCATAGTATGCTCTGGCAGGGGAACAGAAAAGATGATCTAATAGGTCATTTGACTTCTGTCACTAATTTTTCTGATCTAAATAACATTTTAGGTTTATGGTGTTTAAAACGCAATTTCCTAAGAACTGGGTTTAGGGTTAAAAATGGTCAGTAAGACAGTGGGTATCAAACCCACAATAATGCCAGATTAAAAAAAAAAAAAAGTCTTGAAGAACCTTAAAATAGGAAAAAGTAACTCCAGTCTCTTTATACTTCACAAGAGAGCTCCAATGCAAATAAATGTGCACTAGAAGGCCATGTCATAATTAGACATGTCACTGGACAAAAAATGCACAACAATGTAAGAACAACAGTCACAGGGATAAGAAACAGAAGTGATATAATTTGCAGTATTTATTATGTATTTGGCTACTATATACTAAATATACATTATTTATTATTTATTCTGTATATAATGTGTGTATACACACACATACAACCTCTGAACCCCACACAATAACATGGATGCAGAGCCAAGAAGACTCTTGCACTGAAAGAAGGAAACAAGAAAGCAGATTAGCTCACGAAGAACCCCAGAACTGATATACTGTGTTGATATTTCCTGGAACCAATCCAAAGAAGAGCAGCAGAGTTTTGGATGAATAGCAAATTTTCCCAATACTTCCTCTGAAAACCAGGCTGGTACAGCATTTTAATAATCCAACTCAAAACCACAGAAAACAACTTTGGTTTTTGCCAGGTTGAACTGGGGTGAGGGGGAAAGGTCTCCACAGACACTTACAAACTATTTTAATTTCTGTGCACACCCCAATCTATGCCTGCGTGGGAGCAAACTAGTTCTGTAACCCACTGTTCTCCTCAATAGAAGAAGTTGAATTAATAAATCCAGGTATTTCAAAATTCAGCAAGTGAAAACTTTCTCTGTAACAAGACACAAATTCAGGGTAGATCAGCAACTCATGAAATACAGCCAAGCCTATGCTCCTACACCCCATTTTGACAAAAGGCTTCCATTGATAACTTCTTGTCAGTTGACATAGAGTCCTAAACAGTGGAAACTGCACAGTGCCTTCCATGAACTCCGGGAGGGTGCAGATTGTGGGGGTGGCAAAAAGAATCATTGTACAAACTGCATTGCTTGTACTCCATCCAGTAAAGAAAATCAGAGTGTGTTTAAATAATCATCTTCTAAAGATGTTTTTGGTGTTTTTACTCAGCTTGCTGGAGGGCACTCAGCATGTGTCAGCACCAGCTTCTGGGAGGGTTTGTTGGGTGACTGGGGATCAAGCACATCTCCCCTCCCTGCTCAGCATCTCTCAGTTTGGAGGACACACACACACACACACACACACACACACACAGAGAGATACTACTTTCCTTTAAATTGCTTTGATTAAAAAAAAGAATTAGAAAATGCATTTCTTGCTGTTCTCATTGTGTTTGTAGTCATTTAATCCCAACAGCTTCTTTTCCAAATCATGTGTTAATAATCTGAGGAAAAAATTTAATAATGATTTTTGTGTGAAGAGTAAAGCAGTAGCAGATCTATGACTATTCCACTGTAAAACTCTCCACTGAAGTTTACCAGAGAATAAAGAAATTGAGAAAATCCCTAAATGTAGTTAACTTTTTTCTCACGTGATTTAAAAAAAAAAAAGTTAAATTAAGTTCAATTGTTTCACTAAATAAAAAGTATGATGCATATAAACAGTTACACTTACCACTCTGTTATGATTGCTAGAAATTAGGAAATTTGGGGGGTTGCATTTGGTTTTACTGCAAAAAGCATTTAAGTGTCTTAGAGAAAATGCTTATCAACTGCTTTAGAGTAATTTCTTGGATTTTAAGTATTGCTTTCATGTTCCCATGGATGTTCCCCAATGTTCTTAGACATGAGTCAAAATTCGTAATTAACACTTTACAAGTGAAACAAATCAGATGATGTTTCTAAATTTTTTTGCAACATCTGTGTATTTCCTTTAAAAAAAAGGAAATGGGTCTTTTTTTGTAATAAGGCAGTAGAATTTATCTTTTTAAGATTAAAAGCATAGGGCACATTGAGTATATTTAAATAACATGAAGATCATGGCACAGGAATTGAGTTACAATGAATTTCATAGCAAACTACCTCTTAATTAGGCTACTCTTAGCTCTTCAAATGTCCCAACCTAAAAGAATCTAATAACAGTGAGAGCTGAAACTGCACTTCCTCCTTTTGTTATTTTGTTTCTACAACTTTCATATTATAGCTTTGGCTTTCCGTCTCACATTTTCAAGGGAAGACCAATGACCTGCCTATCTAAAAATCCTGGCTTTAATGCTTGCTTCAGCACCGGCGTTTGAGAATAAGGGGAAAGGACAACCCACCACTAGCCTGGGCCCAAAAGCACTGGAACTGCTCTGGAGCTGGACGGGGACACAGGGCACCACAACGCTGCCCTGAAGAGAGGTTATTCTGAGAACGTCTCCTCAGCCTCCAGTCCCTTTCCTGTATCTTGTGGAAACGAGATGAGATGTGAAGAGGGATTTAAAGACAGTCGGGCTGACGAAAAGCTAGTCCCCTGCTCGTGGGGTTTAGGGAGTGACTCTGTTGCTGTCCCGGGAATAGTGTAAGCCGAGGCCAAGTACTGCGCTGCAGCGTGTATTTAAAAGCTTCGGTCCTAAGGAAAGGCGCCAGAAGGACATGGTTATGCCTCGCTGGTAACATCAGGAAAGCAACAAGATGTCAGTGAGGTCGTTCTACTTCCTGTTTGCGAAGCGCACACGCACACACTCCGCCACCCCCGCCGCTTTGTGCGGCTCCTGCCCGTGCTCCCTCCGGCCCCGCTCCCTCCGCATCCCGCTGCCCGCCTCCCGGCTGGCCTCCACTGGAGATGCGCCGGGCTGCCGGGGGTTGCGCTCCCGGGGAGGCCAGGAGGCGGGGGCAGTGCTCGGCGCTGAGCTTTTGTTTGCCGCTGGCGGAGCGATCCCCACCTCTAGCCACCCCACCGTGAGGAAGCGGGGTGGGGGCAGGCAAAGCGCCCAGCAGGGCAGCGGGAAGGGTGCTGCCCGCCGGGCTGCGCGGCGTCCCTCAGGGGAGGAGCTGCCCGGCACCGAACCGTCACTGCGGCCGGGGCTGGGCACGCTCACCGCGGCCCCGGAGAAACACAAGGCTCCCTCCTCTCACGTACGGGGGGGCGAGAGGAAGAACCACCACCGGGATTGCCGCCACCCCACCGCTTTGTCAGAGAGACCTCCCCCGGCGGGGGCCGGCAGCAGCTGCCACCCTGCTGGACCCTCCCGCACGGCCGCGCCTCCCCGCGCAGCAGGGGAAGGCGAGAGGGAGGGACGTGCGAGGCTTATAAACCAGACCCTGTGATCGCACCTCCCCTCCTCCCCGCCCGTCTCCACCGCCCATTGTACGCCCGGCAGACGGCGGGGACCCAGCTGCCCCGTGCCCGCCCCCGAGCGCTGGGCACCCCTGCCCCCAGCGCGGGGACACGTCAGGACACACACGCGTGTCTCCCGCGGCAGAGCCGCCCGCCTGGCCCCGCCGGCCACGACGAACACCACCAGCCCCCCCCACCAGAACGACTGACGGCCGCGACCTGCTATAAATAAGGCTCTGGCGGAGCGCGGGGCCCGGCGCCCCCCGCACCTCCTCTTATTATTCATTATCGGTGCACCCTGGGAGTGGGAAACTCCGCTTCCTACTTGCCGCTACGCTCCTACCGGCTCAGCCCCCGCCCCCTTCCCCCCATCCGCTCCTCGCTAAGCTCCTTAAATCCCAAGGAAACTTTGGGAAGAGATTCAGCTCGCGTGGGGAGTCGAGCTGCTGCACGCCGGGGCAGCCCAGGCGAGAAACCTGCCCAACTTTTCCTCCTGCCGCCAGCCCAGCCTGCGGAGTCACCTTCCACCTTCCTCCGCGGCGGGATTTAAAGGCGGCCAGCCCCCTGCACGGAGAAGCCGTGGCGAAACACGCACGCACGCACACACACACACACACACACAAAATCCTCCCCCGGCTCTCGGCAGCCCGCGGCGCACGCCCGGCACTGCTCCTTCCCCCTTACCCCAGAGCAGGTCTACCCTTTCTAAAGGGACGGGGAAAAAAAAAGTTTGTCCGCTCCCTCCACCCCAGCCCGTGAGAAGTTGCTCCCGCCTGCCCGTCTCGCCAGAGATCCTGCCACCGCCTAAGTTGAGTCGAGCCCCGTTCCCCTTGACAATCTACGGGGCCGACCTCCAGCTCATCCCGGCGAGCGACGCGGAGTGGACAGCGACCCCTCCGCCTCGCGGCCCGCATCCCCTTACCATGATCAGCGTGTGGTTTCTCTGCTCCGCCGTGGCGGGCTCAGCATCTTGCTGCTGTTTGCTCTGGTGCTGCTGCTTGCTGCCGCCGCCGGTGCCCGTTTTCTTGGCCCTCTGCTCCAGGGTCCGCTGGTAGAGGCTCACCGTGTCCCTGCGCTCCAGCTCCAGCTGCTCCGCCTGGGCTTGCTGGTACCTGCTCTCGCAGTTGACATGGTGCCGCCGGCAGCCCTCGATGCGCTGCCTCAGCCGCTCCACCACCGTGCTGTGCTTGGGAATGCCGCCGCTATTAGCGTTATTGTTACCGGGAGCGGCGGCAGGAGGGCCATGGGGAGTGCTGTTAACCCCGATACCGGCCCCGCCGGCCCCGCTGAGGCTGGTGTTCAGGTTATTGTTGATGCAAATACTGCTGCCATTCGCGGCGGCAGCGGGGGCTGCAAAATCCCCCATCCTCGTCCCCGTGCACACTATTTTGGTAGAACTTTTTATCCTACACTTCACACACACGCAGTCTCCTCTGGGGTCCTGATGGGATACTTTTTAGAGAACGGGGGATGGGGGGAAAGGGGGCACCATCATGTATCAGGGAAACAGCGATCCCAAGCAAATGTTTCTCTTTTCCCCCAGCCAATCCCTCTCGAGAAGCTCCAAAACATTAAAAAGAGAGAAGGAAGGGGGGAGGGAAATAAAGAGAGAAGGTGCTAAAATGTTATCGCCAGCCACACAACCGACCAACACACACACACGAAAAGCACAACAAACTAAGCAGCAGCAATTCGGGTTAGCAAACTCCAGGAGATATCAGACCAGCTCCTTTCCTCCTCTTTCTTTTTTATAATCCATTATTTCAAAACAGATTCCATGAGATTTCCGGAGATTTTGCCAAAAGCCTTCTCTCCCCATAGATAAGGAGAAACACGCGCCCCTCCACATGCACACATATATACACCCGTTCACGCGCACGTTCGCACACACACATCCAAGCAGAGGCACACGCTGGGCACACGCGGCACACTCACTCGCACTCCCCGGCATCAAAAGACAGGCAAAACCGCTTGCTTATTGTATTTTCCTTCTGGAAAAAAGTTTTGGTGTTTATGCCGCACCGTGTTCGCAAAGTACTTTGGCTGCTCAGTTGCATTTCAACAGGAACCTAAATAGCAAATCCTCGGGTTGGGGGAAGTAAACACATGAACAATCCGGACCGAGCTGGAGAGAAAAAAAAAAAAAAGAAAAAAAAAAAAGTAGCGCTCTGAAGTCTCTGCCAAACGCCGAGCTGATACAGCCTAGCGCTTTGCTCTGTCGTGCTGGCTGCTGCTCCTCCTGCCACCATCACAATGATCAAATGCTTTCCTCCTCCACCTCCTCCTCCTCCATGCCAGCGGAGTGATATCAGGACAGGAGCGCTCAGTAAACACCGCAGCGGCAGCAGCAGCGGCGGCGGCAGCAGCAGCGGCGGCAGCAGCTCCTCTGGGCCGTGAGGCAGACCCGGGGACAAGGTGCAAAACCCGGCACGGACGTCGCCCAGCAGGAGCGGACATGGCGCTCCCCCCTAGCGCTCACGCCTGCCGGCGGCGGCGACGTGGGGCGGGCGGCAGCGAGCGGGGCCCGACACCTGCCGGC
>NW_024582064.1:1017539-1175720 GCF_017639235.1 Corvus kubaryi | reverse complement strand
GGGCTGCGGGCGGGCGCCGGGGGGCGCAGGCGGGGGCCCGGCGGGCAGGCGGCCGCAGCCGCGCCCGAGCGGCGTGTGCCGCCTTTCCCTTCTGTGTCAACTGTTGCATAATGAATGGCAGCGGAGCGCGGAGCCCTGCGCCTCCCCGGCACGGGGCTGAACTTTCTATTTTAAACAACAGAAGAAACATGACACGTTGGGCAGGAACATTTTTCCAAGCGAACGGTGGCTGCCTCCATATAGAGCGCGGGTGATTAATGGATCAAGAATAACATCCCGGGAATGTAGTTTTAAACTATTTTGCAGACAAAGCCATCGCACCCACAATTGTCATTAATGGTTATTTTCTACCTAGCCCTATGAGAAATGCACTTCCAATTTTTTTTTTAATACACCTATATAGAACAGAATTATCTCAGAGAGACACCTTTGTTCTTTAACATGCAGCTGATATAAAGAAAATTGGGAACTCATGCATTAGTCATGAGATCTGATTTAAACCATCTTCATTTTTGCCACTGCAGATTAGCATAGGATACTATTTCTAAGATACAGTGGCAAAGAGCAGTCTTTGTCTTCTTTAAGTGCTCAGCAGTATGAAATTTGGGGTTGATTTCATGCCTATGGCCACAATTCATGACTATGTTGAGATGAAACATAATAGTGGACAAATAAAAATAGCAATTAGTACCTTCCCTACGTTGGGACTAACAAACACGTCTTCCCCCCAGAGAAAAACCCAACTTTTCTGTAGTATCAGTTTGAGAACCACAGTGCAGATACTCAAAGTTCTTCATGATCATAGATTACTACTTTATCACAGAACAAGCAGGGGGGAAACACAGCTCTGCTCAGAAGCAGCATAAGAACGTGGGGAAACTGCAATCCTGAGTCAGTTATAGAGATTCGTGCCTCTCAATTTGGAGACGGGGGATGTGTTGTACACTCTCCAGTAACTACTGAATTGAATAGTTAAGATTCAATGTAAGAACAGAAAAAGGAGGAAAAAAGAAGGGGGGGAGGGACTTGAAGTTTGGTGGGTTTTTGTTGGTTTTTTTTTGTTTTGTTTTTGGGGTTTTTTTGGTTGTTTTTTTTTTTTGTTTGGTTTTTTTTTGTTTGTTTTTTTGTTTGTTTTTTTGTTTTTGTTTTTTTTTAATTGAAATGGAAAATGCAATCACGCCAGGAAGGAAGAAGGCTGTGAAGTACGTTTAACTTGGAGCGAGTACTTTTTGGATTCCTCCGCAGTGCCCCCTGCAGCCCGCAGCTCATGTGCGGCAGCCTGGCTCCACAGGCTGGGCAACACTCGAGTCCAAAAAAAGCAGCATTTCTTATACCCACAGGGTCAGAAATACATGTAAAAGCTGTGGTTTTCTTACAGACTGCATTTTTGGTGCATTTTACAGAAGCTGTCTTCTTTTCCTACGACTACAATTAATAGCGTTTTTCAATCTCTATAAAGTCCCACAAACACACCTTAACTTCCAGTATATCATTTTGGCAGCTGTCAACGTGGTAATTTTTAAATGTATGCTGTATTGCTATAGAATTTAATTCCAGCCTATTAAAATTTTTTCGTCTCTCAGTTATGCGCCTTGGTTCTGCCAGGCTTCACAGCCCAAGGGTGATGATTTGAGTAAAAAAAGTTTTGGAGCAACCAGTGCTTACTGTTAGAAGTTTTGCAAACAAATAAATCACCAGTTTTGTGCAAATAAAATCCCAACCAACCAAAGAAAAGAAGAAAGAAAACAAAACACAACCCCTCCCACAAGAAAACTTCTCCATCTGAATACATTCAAAAACCATTTGATTCTTATTAGAAGATTTTTTTTCATTGGCTGAGGTTAAAGCTGAGCAAATATATACCTATTTCCCCACTCATTTTAACAGCACAGTGCTGATTCTTGCATTATTCTACAGTACAACCTTTTATAAGATAAGGCACTCCTTCCTATATCTCAAAACAATCAACAGAATCAGCATTTCATAAAAAATGGCAGTTGTCCTCTGTTATTTTACAGGTGTCATCCAGCACCTAAGAGCTAACTAAAATTTTTCTTCTGACAGGAGGCTGACAGGAGAAGTCAAGTATTGAGTGGTAATTGTAAAATAGCATAATAGAGATAAGATTTCACAGTTCATTTTTGCATCATTTGTTTTAAGGACACTTACATAAACAATTACCAGCTTCTAAAAAGCTGAAGTAAAATGAGCTATTTAGTGAACTATTTAAATTCAATTTTTGTGAAGGGCAACAATTCTGCTAAGCCTCTGAGTCCGAATAAATAAAACCAGGAAACAAATCCCTTGTATTATAGCCTGGGCAATGCAAGAAATAGATCTCAGTTTTGTTCTAACTACTGATTATTGTCATTAAAGCAGATGTTATTCACAACCTTGACTAAACAATTCTGTTCTGTAGTCAGACACCAGCACAGACTCACTCATGATCGTGTGTGCTCTTACTTTTATGACCATGGACTTACAAACACCTCTTCTGTAGGAATTCACTTTGCATGCACAAATGTGTTTATTTGCTCTATAACCTTTTTTTTCCTGTCTGCACATCAGCTTTGGAATATTATCTTCACAACTGGAATTTTAAAAGAATGAAATCTATCAGAATTCTAAATGATGTAAGATGAACTTGCTGATGGCAGCAGATGAACACTAATGCCTACCGATATCAGCTGACAGGACACTAATTACCAGTTACAGAAGATGATTGCTTGGTGAGGGATCTATTCAGTGAGTTTTGAAAAATTATAAAGCACAAGCCTGATCTGTGAAAAGATACGCAGTATGAAAATATAGCATACGTTCTCAAGATGATTATCATGACAGAGATCTGTCTAATTAGGAAGAAACTATTTTAATGCTAAGATATGAAAGAGCCCAGCTGGGAGAGGAATTTAGAGGAAGACACAGAAACATGACTGTTAAGCTGACAGCAAGTGCAGTCTAAGCATGTTCCAATGACAGCTTCTAAAAAAAATTTCATCTCAGCATTTAATCAATAGTGGTTTCAGAACAAGCACAGCCTTACAGATAATCTAGCTAGTAATATTAGTGGGAGGGGCTCCATAAAAAATACAGAAAAGATGCCTTCGCAGAGCAACATACCACTCTCCTTTGGTCAGCTGAGCTAGAGGGTTATTCAGTCAATGGGCAACATGAAGAATACCACAGTGAGGACAAATGGGAATCCCGCTCTATTAGAAACCACACTTTAGTTCCTGGCCCTGCCAGTCAGCTTGGAAACTCCAATCATTGTGACAGCAAGTTTCAAACCATCCTGGACAAGAGACTAACATTCAGAGGGGCCACCTGGGCAGAAATCTTTCTGAAAGCTCCTACTATAATTAAATGGTTTATGTCTAAATCAGTGGATGACATGGTGAAACAGGCGCCTGCTGGAAGGCAAACCTAGAGGCAACCACACAATGTGTTCACTGAATAACTTTGAACTTCTTGGGTCTGCAAGGAGCAGCTTTATTACATATTGGAAAGTGTTTCAGAGGATTTCTGCTGTAGGTTCTCTTGGACACAGTGCTACCTAACAGCATATCAGATGTGCTTCCATTACTACCACAAGCTACTGAAGTGCATGTTGTCTAATACATCCGTAGTCAAAAAAAGAATAATAATAATAACGTCATTTGGAGAATAGTTAAAGCAAAACCGTATATTGAGGGTTGACTGAAAACTAAAAACCCCACAACCTCCATGAATAAATGTATATGTGAAATCCAACTACAGCATGGCACAAATTCTCATGACAGTTGGGGTGACCCCAAGCTGTGGCTGTCAGAACATCCAGAACTGTAGGAATTCTTCAAGGGATAAACTGGGTCTGGAGCAAAAAGAGTTGCTCTAAATAGTTAAGGAAAAAGTCATCAAAGCTTCAGAGGAACATAAGAACAAAATAATAAAGGGAGGAAGGGGAAGCAACAAAGAAAATCAGAAAGCAAGTTCAAATTGCAAAAGGCAGATATTTAAGGCACTGCAGGAAGTGGAGACATCAGTCTGTGTAAATACAAACAAAACCAAAACACCCTCCAAACACATTTTCCAGCTTGTACATGTCAAGTTGTAGAACATGGGGAATCCAAATCAGAATCTTTATAAAATCTTTCCAGTTGTGACCAATACTGAAAGCCCCAATTCAGCAGTTATTATAACAGGACAGGCATATGGACTGAGATACACACATACCTAAGTACTCTGCTTGAACCAGGGCTGGAAAAATATGGAAAGGCATGCAAAATGTGGACTTGTTCTCTCCTGTTCCGATTACAGATATGCCACAATAAGAACATAAAAAAGAAAAGTAAATGCCATGAATGGGCATTGTTATCCACACACTATCCTGTCAGATTACTGTTATTGCCATTCATCTTAGTTTAGGAAGAATTCAGAGAATTAATCCTGATATGCCACAGTATGTCCTTCTGTTAATTTGAAGCTCTAGTTTTGATGCTAACAGCTGTAGGAGATATCCATGGAGACAGCTAGCAGAGACCTTGAAGGGGGAAAGGAAAGTCATCACTCAGGCACAGGCCCCATCTCGGCCTTTGATCTGTCACACTGATCTCAAGAGAATAACTGGGGGAGGCAGGGGAGTGGAAAGGATACAATGAGAAGAAAGGACACTAAGAAAAATCCCAGAGAGACGATTCTGGAGATTCCTTGAAGCTTTCACTAGAAAGATACAAGAAGGAACTTAAATTTCTTTAGTCACTCTTAAACTGAGCAGCCCACTGCTTCTCAGTAATGACTGCCCCATTTCAACTTAGCCTGAATTCGCAGGGCAATAAACAAAAAATCCCGTGTCACTGAAATCAAATGCCCAACTTTGGTAATGAGGAAGCAGTCACAGGAATTTTTTTTTTCCTCCAAGGTAATTCTGTATAGATGTCAGCCATTTATAAGAATTCCAGTGTGAACATGATCACTTTGAATTTTTTGAGCCAGAAGAAAGACTGAAGCTACTGAAAACTATCATTCATCCTCCTTCATATGGGAAACTGAAAACTGTTTGGCAATCCTTGGCATAATCAATCAAGTTCAATATTTGAATAGGAACATTTTTATAAATTCTTAAATTACAAGGAATTAGAAATAAAGGGTACTTTTCCAAAGTGGTAATTTTTTCTAAGTTCAGTCTTCAAGAAAGAGAAACACAATGTTTTCCTCCCTGGGCCAATGTGCTGACTGACAACAGCCATTGTTTCACTGCAACTGCTTGAGTTTACAACCTACAAATAAACCTTTGTATCACATACATTTAAAAACCTGTATTAAAAGTACATCACTGAGGTTGCAGTCTTGCAATGAGTTTAAAACCACCAAAATCAAAGCACTTGTGCCATCTTTTGTTGGCTTCCTTGCACAATCCACAGCATGATGAAGTCTTCAAATACATCATTACACACTGTTTTTCCACAGGATGTTTGTTTCATTCTGTACACAGAATCCCAGTACTCACCACTGAGGAGCTATTTAACACATTTTTTTACCTTTTATCTCCTCATATCACCTCATGGGTATTTACTAATTTAAACCCTGTTCATATACATTCATTTCCTAAGAATGGCTGCCGCTCCTTCTCCTGAGTGTTTCACTTGTACCAATAAACTGATTTTCACAATCCACAGCAAGTGAGAAGACAGTGCTCTTACACTGGAGAGTGGAGATTGAGAAGAAGGAAATTAAGCTTAAGAGGTTTTGCTAAAATGCCCCAATTGAGCTTATTTTTTATAAAGGCTTACACAACTCAGAGCACACTATATTTTTAAGAGCAGCCCACATCAACTTCAGTTGAATCTGTAGGTTCTTAGCATTTCTGCCAGGCAGAACCCTCTTCTCAAGTGAGGTACCTGAAGAATGAGGAATGCAATTAATGATCATCTGCAAAAAGCAGAGTTCGTCTGAACTGAGTAGCATCATGTAAGAAAGCTCAAACATTTAATCTCAAACACATACAGTTCAGTGAATTACAGGCAAAACCAGAAATTAGACCTTACAAGAAACAAAATACTATATGCTGGTTTTCAATAATATTTTAAAAGAAATTTTTTCATTCTACTTTTTCTGTAGACACACCTTTCAAATAGGTTTTGCTGCAGCTAAGTCAAAACATGCTGTATTCAGAAAGTACTGCTCAGGGAAAGTTTATGTGAAGCCAGAAAATGTTAAAGAGATAAGACATTAGAATAATAAGAAAAACCCTAAAAGGATACAGAAAAAATCCCTGATCATGCTTGGTCATATTAACCAAAATACAAAACAAGTAACTGTTAGCTACATTAAAAACCAAGCCTGTGTGCAGGCTATTTCCAGAGTCACAGAAGTTACTGGACAACATTCTTCAGAAGTCTAGGATGCCTCCAATCTTAGCTCAGGCTTGCAGCTAATGGTTTGCAGCAAACAACAGCTGATTAGATTCCAGTTAGGGAAAAAATCCTTCTCCTAGTATGAATAGTGACACTTAAATAGATTACTGTATTGGTTTTGCACTGCCTGGTTTTTGGTAGCAGGAGGGCCACAGAGATGGCTCCTGTGAGAAGCTCCTGGAAACTTCCACGATGTCCAGCAGAGCCAATCTCCGATGGCTCTGAAAGATGGACACTCTGCTGGCCAGAACTGAGCCAATGAGAGAGGTTGGTAATGCCTCTGTGATAACATATTTAAGAAGAAAATCAAAACGAAGTCACAGGTTTTTGCTTCTAGTCAGAGAAGAGGAGGAGGTGAGAACATGTGAGGGAAACAACATGGAGACACCAAGGTCAGTGGAGAAGGAGGGGGAGGAGGTGCTCCAGGTGCTGGAGCTGAAATTTCCCTGCAGGCCGTGGTGCAGACCATGGTGCAGCAGCTGTGCCCCTGCAGCCCATGGGGATCCATGGGGGATGCAGAGATCCACCCACAGCCCATGGGGGAGGTGCCCGTGCCGGAGCGGGTGGATGCCTGGAGGAGGCTGTGATCCAGTGGGAGACCTGGTGGAGAGAGAGGGCCCCTGCTTCCAGGCTGGAACAACCTGTCCTTGTAGCACTTGTCCTTGCACCCCATGGAAAGAGAGAGCCGCGGTGCAACAGTTTTGGGAGGACTGTGTGCTCCTGGGATGGACCCACAGCGCAGCAGGTGCGGTGTGGCTGCTGCTCCTGAGAGTGGAGCCACGTTAGGGAAGTTCATGGAGAACTGTCTCCTGTGGGAGGGACCCCATGGCTTCACAGGGGAAGACTCCTCTCCCAGAGCAGCAGAAGGAAATCTCAGTGATGAACTGACCAGACACCCACATACCCCATCTCCCTGTGCTGTTGGTGGGAAGGAGGGAGGGGCTGGGTGGAAAAGGTATTTTTTTACGGGCTTATTTTACTTCTCATTATCCTCCTCTGATTCTGTTAGCAATAAATTCAATTTTTAAGTTTAAATTAAGCTTGTTTTGCCCTTGAAGTGTTTCGTCCTGGTCCTTATCTCAAGTCATGAAGCCTTAATTTTTTTTTTCTTTCTCTCCTCTGCCCAGCTGTGGTAGGGGAGGGTGAGCGAACAACTCTCATGGCTGCCTGGTGCTGGGCCAGTGTCAAACCATGACAATTACATATGAGGCCATTGAGTCTCCGTCATCGAAAGCTTTAAGGAACTGGTTAGAAAAATTTGCCACTAAGGACACAAATGTAATTGATTTTGCCATGGAACAAAGTGGTGGATTAGGTTCTTAAAGTTCCTTCTGGTCCTAAATTCTCATAACATTACATTTACTTAGGGAGCTTGAAAGCCATAAATATATTAAAGCTGTTAATAACGTCATTTATTTAATTCTGACTTTGGAGTACAATGACCACAGGTCCATCTAGCACAGTGTTCCATCTCCCACAGTAGCCACGGGAGTGGACACTCAGGAAAAAAAAGGACAGGGTAAGCACATACCGACTCCCAGCCTTCAAACATTTTCAAGTCAGGTTATGTGATTTATCTAGTTAGTGGACTCTACAGCATCTCTTCAAAAGTTTTTTCCAGTCTCTCCTTGCCTCTTTACAAATTCCTTGATCCAGAAAGTCATTTGAGGAGTACCACCATAGGTCCACATAGGCTGTCTGAAGAACTAGTTCCTCTGGTTTGTTATGAATGAAGATCTTACTAACTTCCAATATCCTTCATGCTTCTATTAGAAGAGCCAGGGAAAAGTCAATCCCACTCTACTTTTCTCCAGACCTCTTCTTCCCTTCCCATTATGTCATGTGTTTTTCCAAATAAGATTCTTGGATATTCAGTGGATGGGGTTCCTTGCATGTTGTAATGGCAGTCACAGTATACCTCTGACCATCCTTGGTCATCTCTGAATAATTTCAGTTCTGGAGTATCCTGTCCAGATAAATGGACCAGAACCCTGGATTTTTACAGCAGCATATGGACTTGAACAGACTTGAACAAAACAAACCTTTCTGGTCTGTTCTCTCTTTACTTAGTCATTCCTAACCTTTTTTTTTTCTTGAATTACTACTACTAAGTGATATTTTCATGGAACTGTCTATCATAACGCAAAGGTCTTGTTCCTGAAGACCTTTGGGTCAGCTGAGAAATTACCAAGATGTGAAGATAGAATTATTCTTACCCAAATGTACCACTGTACAATTATCTACACTGAATTGCACCGTGTTTTTTCTACAGTCAATCTTTCTGCAGGCTATGCAGTCTCCTTCATCCTTACTGCCTTGCATAACCTCCTATAGTCAGCAAAGCTCTGTCACCTTGCTGATAACCTTCCTTTTTCAGGACATTTAAGAATATATGGAATAGTATGAAATTCTGCCTGTGTTCTCCCTCCTGCACAAGAACTGACCATTTTCCTCCATCCAGTGATGGTCTATCTTACATTCCCATCTTTTAAATAATATTCTCATCCATTTCAGCATCTTCCTTCTTATGCCAGTGACAGTTTTGTGTTGCGTGGTTTTCCCAAAACATCTTAATTTGGAAGTTCTGTCAGATGTCTTTTAAAAGTCCGAGTTGACTCTATCAGTCAGATGATCCTCATTTATGTATCACTGATCCCTTTTGAAGAACTCTGAGAGCTTTATTAACTCTCATTGATAAGATAATTTTGTTCAGGTAGATACTAATTCTCTCTCTTACAATATCTAGTCATTCACCTGGAACAGACATCAATTTTAAGTTGCTGGATACCCTTGAACCTTTCTTAATGATGGACACCACATTTGACACCTGATTTTCATGTACTGAGAAATAGTGAAGAGACGTTACATCCTGCTTTTAGTAGGTATTGCATCCCTCAGTTCTCTTAGAATTCATGGCTAAATCCTTCAGATCCTGGAGATTCATCTGCATTCATCTGCCTTTTGTACCATTACCCCTTCCAGGTATTTCAGTTTCAGAGACAGTCTCTGCCAAGTTCCCGGAATACCCCAAAAGGGCTCTGGAAAGATAATTTCCCTGATTTCCTCTGTGTTGGGTTTGTGTGGCCAGGTTTTGGTAGAAAGGGAGGATTACAGGGGTGGCTTCTGTGACAAGTTGTCAGAAGCTTTCCCTGTGTCTGATGGAGCCAAATCCCAGCCAGCTGCAAGATGGACCCACCACTGGCCAAGGCTGAGCTCGTCAGTGATGGTGGTAGTGCCTATGGGGACATGTATTTAAGAAGGGGAAACAACAAACCCTGCACAACTGCAGCCACAGAGAGAAGTGAAAATATGTGAGAGAAACAACTCTGCAGACACCAAGGTCAGTGCAGAAGGATGGGGAGGAGGTTTTGCCCATGATGGTAATGGGTGAGTGATCTCTCCCTGTCCTTAACTCATGAGCCTTTCATTGTATTTTCTCTTCCCTGTCCAGATGAGGAAGGCTGTGATAGAGCAGCTTTGGTGGGCACCAAAGCACTGTCAGAGTCATCAAACCCCATCTTCCACAGCAAACAAAGAATATAAATTGTTCAGCTTCTCTCCAGTGACTTTCCCCTCCCTGAGAGTTCAGTTTACACCCTTGTCATATTCAGACTCACTGACAAATTTTTCCTTCCTGATGGACTGAAAAAGAATATTGACCAATTTTTGATTCTCAGTAGTTGGGGCTCAGACTCATAATAGTTATTAGAGTGTATCTGTCAGTGTTTATGATACTTTGGTTTGTTGTTTTTTTTTTCACTTGCATATGTCTTTAGCTTTTGGAAGAACACCTTCTTTATTTCTCTTTCCTGTTTGGCCATGACTGCTTCTTTGTACTTCAGGCATGTTCAGTAAATGGTGTGTATTGGCCCTCTGCTGCCTGTTGGGTGTCCTTCTGTAGTCTTCATCTTGCCTTTATGGATTTAATTGTCTCGTGTGCAATTCTTTTTCTGTTCTTGGTACACTTTCTCATTTTCACATAGTTCCCCCATGTTGAAATGAACACAACAGTAGTGGGCATTTTGACCTCTATTGCTCCCCAAAGATATGGAATCCAAGGGTGCTATGTCATTCTTGAAGAGCAATCTTAATGTTCAGCAAGATATATATGTATATATGTGTATATATGCTTATGTATGTGTGTATGTATTCATTATACATAATTGTGCAAATTATATCTATAGGGCAGATGTGGCTGGTAAACAGACAGACAACTGCAAAAGGCCTTCTGGTTTTCCTGGATGTAACCAGACATAATTGAGGGTTCATTTGTATCTGTTCTGATTCCTGAGTTTGCCTGAAATATACACTGATAATAATTAGCATTTGTTGCATGTGGTTCTCAGACCTTTCTGAGTGTCATTATTCCTCTTTGCAGAGCATTTATGAGCCACAGAACAGAGAAGTGGTAAAAGACAGTACCTGTTATTCTTCATTTCACTCTGCTACCTATATTGGCATCGCCTTTATTTATTAGGATCCCAGACTTTGTAAACTACTGCAGGCACTGCTTTCAAATTGCTATTATAATTATAGTTGATTTTATGTGGAAAACATGCCCAGATGAGGTGTTTACATCCTTATTTCCAGTCCTTCTTTCACCTGTATATAACAAATATTTGTGTTGTAACAATGTAACATAGAGTGATTTTCATGCAACAGATATTTTAAGGTGACTTGTTAACTTTTTAAGCATGTTTAGTATTTGATAGCTCATCAAGGCATTCTGATTGAATAAGGTGATACAGACACAACATTCATGTTGTTGGGCCTTTGAGCTCATCAGTGTTCCCATGACTCATGTGGGACATATTCTAGAGAAATCCAGCATTACCTACCAAAACCACTAAAGCATTATCTTTGCGGAAGCACATAGTCCATAAACAATACCTGATAAAATAAGACATAAATAACAGCACTTTTAAATTTTCCAGGGTATAGCATCGATACCTGTATGTATAGATTTGTTCTTTGCTTAATTCTTGTCCTGGGAGATACACAGTAATTCATTTTCCACTTCACCTGTCTGCCTCCCATTTCTCCTATTAATCTATGTTATTCATCTAGTTTTTTAAGCAATATTTTGATACCAAGGCAAGTTCTGTGTCACATACCATCTCAAGCTGGAATATTCAGCAGCTACTCCCTTTAACCCTATTTTACCAGTTTTGTCCCAAGTGCAGCTATGCACATTGCCAGCTGAAAAAAAATAAATCTTTCTTTGTGGGGTTTCCTTGGTGTTTAATGGCATACTACTTCAGTTTCTATGTCAGTGTCACACCATTGGGTGGATGTACAGATTAGGGAGCTTTATGTGCATAAAGGTACCTCATGAGCCACCAAAACCAACCAAGTTGCATATTGTATTTATGAAAGCATCTAACTTCGTGTGCAGATTGGAAAAAAAAAGCCACAAGAAGAGACCTCAAGATTATGAAGTATCATTCCATAAAGTGCAAAGAGACTGAACTGGCAGAGTTAATTATTACTCAGCTGTCCATGTCATGTTGTTAATACATGAAGAGTCCAGTAGAATGCATACTAGCTCTATAGGCCTATATTTTGCACATCATAATTTTATAGCAGTGACGCTGACAAGCCAAAAACTGGATACAAGGTTTCTCCATTTTTTCTCTCTTATGGCTTAGAGAGCTGTCACCTCTCCCACATTGCCTGGTACAGTAATGTCTCGGTTTTGAAAGACAGGTGTCTGCTAAGGAAGGCAGAAGCCCCCCCTTGAAGTGGCAGATATAACCCCTTTTCCCTCTAAGTTATTATATTTTGAAATCAAGGGCCTTTAGGCAAAGATGTGGGAAATAGGAATAACAGTTCTTTACTATATATATATATATATGTATTTAACCAGTCAAACAAAACAACAATAACTATGGCAGTAACAGCAAACAACCACAAACCCAGTCCCAGCCTTCTCAGCTGTCAGGCCCTTTCCCCTTGGGTGCAGTTCCGCTCGCAGCCGGCAGGGGCGCTGGCGGCTCCCGGTGAGCAGGGCAGGTGCGATGGTTCCCCCGCGGCTGCAGGGGGCGCTCCGGAGCGAGCTCAGGAAGCACGCGGCACTGGTGCCCAGGGATCCCAGGAAGGGACGGGACAAAAGCTTCACAAACCCCTGGGCAGCCGATCCCGGACTCTCAGGAACAGCAGGCTGGAACGGCAGGCTAGAGCGGCAGGCTAGAACGGCAGGCTGGAGCGGCAGGGACGAGCACAAATCCTGGGTGGCAGACGAGATGTACCCAGATGGGAAAACCCCACGGAGGCCAGGGCAGGGCGAGCAGGGCTACAGCGTAGCGAAAGCTCGAAGCAGCAGTGGGGCAGGGCAGCCACAGCCCGGTCTCCAGCAGGGCAGGGAAAGCGGCTTTTGGGGTCCCGGCGTTGTTTCCAGCAGGAAGAAAGAAACGGCCGAAAAAAAGAAGCAGCAGCTCCTTTCTCTGCAGCTCATCTCTCCGGACGCTCAGAGCGAACTGGACCCACACCCAGGTGTAGACAAAGGAGTAGCCAGGTCCGCCCCACCCCCCTTTTTGTCTTTCTTAAGTACAGCTATTTGTCCCCTAGCAACATGCATATGGGAGAAAATTCCTTTAATAGGAAAAAAACCTAAGACTAAACTGAAACCCCAACAAGTAATAACACTGAAATTTCACCTCCAAGACATAGTGACAGTAACAGTTTGGTACTCTACCAGTATTTAAAATTCCCTCACAGTCCTTGCTAATGCACTGATTCTTTGCTGTGCTGAATCAGCAGAGCACTGAAAACCACTCTCTCCTCTTAACCACTGACAGAAAGCAGTGCCTTCGCAAGGGCAGAGTCAACAAAAAACAGCATTAGGGTAGACTGACAGTAGCTGTATCAAATCCTATAGGATAGTTTTAAAATTATCCAAAATCACTAACCTTTCACTTCTGCAGCACAAGGTTCAATTCTGCATTTAGCCATGCATGAAAATTAGTTCAGCAATCTTGGGTTAGCCTCCACAGAATCATTCATGTAATTTCCCATGACTGGCAGGTTTTACTGTAGAGAAAGAGTGAAAATGAATTAAAAAATAAAAGTGAGGTTTTGTCAGGTTGAAAAATCAAACATCAATAAATGTGAATGTCAGAATCACAAAAAAAGCAAATTCAGATCTGAAAGCTTGGACCTTCAAGCAACCCTTGAATAGAGTGAATGAGAAGTGGAGTAGAAGGCAAGATCTACTGTAAGCACAATGCAGCAGCCACCACAGCATCAATGGAGCAGTCATGGAAATGGCTGAGTGGGAAGTTTGCACACCCATGGACTGCTGCTGAACTCTACTTCTTCTCCACCAGAAGAGCTCTCAGGACTGCCCACTGAGTACAGCAGGCAGTTCTGGATATCAGACATGCCCTGCAGTTTGCCAAGGCCAGCAGCCCTGCCCCGTCTGTTGCCATGAACTCCAGGGCGCTGCGTGGAATCAAAAAGTTATCAGTCTGTTCCCATGACAGTGAGGAAGACTGCAAGTCCTTCTTTTTCATGAGGGAGCACAACCTGAACAATAAAAATACAAATGAAAACCTAAAAATACACATGAAAGAGAAAAAATTAGAAAAGGATGAAAAGAAGAGTGAGAGTAAAGTGAAGAATTGGTAACACTCATCTGTCATAATCTTGTTCTCGGTTGCTTTGGGTGACTAACGGGAACCTCTCATATGAAATGAACCCAGGTGACACTCACTGAACTACCTCAGTAAGGACAGTGGACAGTCTTGACTCTGTACATACAAATTCTTTGTGATTATCCTTCTTTCCTTATGTATAATTATTCTTTTCTTTGACAATGAAGAGAAGAAATCTGACAATGACAGACAAATACTAAACTTTGTATAGCTAGAATTATTTGAAAGTAACCACACGATGATGCACTGTCATTTCAAGGTTTAAATGGGACTGGCAAAAGGCGGTATCTTTCTTTTGGTGACACAAATCAAGACACATGCCTGATGTAGATGGTTCTCATACATGGTTTCAAAAAGGAACTACATCCTTACATTTGTTTAAACAACATCTGCCTTAAAAGGATATGGATTCTAACTTGGAGCCCTTGTGCATTACTGTGGTGTAAATAGTGTAAAATTCACCTATATCTTTCAGTCACTGCTTTGTCTAAAAATTAAGAGCCAAAGTGAAAAAAAGATAGAGAAACATAAGAGATTGATTGGCTTAACATAAACACAAGCTGCAACTCTCCCTGTAAGATTTAACTGGTTTACTTTAATAAAAAGAGTAAAAGACACTTAGAAAGGGATATTCAAAGCACCCATCACCTCTGCAGCTCTTCAGATTGTATTTAACACTCCTCAGTCATCCTGTTATGTGAGGAATCCACCAAATAAAACTCTAGAAAATCTAGAGCAAGGAAGCTGCTGCTATTTTCATCCAAATGCTTGGATAGAGCTGAGAAAAGATCCAAACATGAAAACCTGTCCATTTCACAGCATAATTCTACCTGCTGTTTACCAAATTTACAGCACAACAAACTCCCCCCTTGCACAATCCCTAATAATTTTTCAGTTGTAGAAAATTTTTACTTATTGTTTTCCTTCCTCTTGGGTGTGTCTAAGACTTTGAGTTTAGGCTGACGTTAGTGTATTTCTTCCCCTCTGGATTCTTGGGAAGAGACAGTGTCACTACCACCAGGAAGGAAATGCCCTGTCACACTCCTATGTTGTAAAATAAAGACAGTCTTTCAGTTCACCTCTCATTTTCTCAATACCACTTCAGGAAATATAATTTTACAAAAAAAGAAAAAATAAAAAAAGGAGCAAAACCTAATTTAACAATTCTTTGACTAAATACACAAGGCACACTAGAACCGAACCCATCACAGCCTTATTTAAAATTGAGTGGCTGAAAGGTGCTGTAGGATTTATAAAAAGAAAACAGATTGTCTTGAAGGCTGATGCCAAATAACTCATTGCCTGGGTTATCACTCTTCAATCAAAAAGTACCCAAAGAAACTACATTAAGTCGTTTAGACAGCAATCACCATGGAGTTAGGCTGGCCTCCCATGTGATGAAAAAGGCAAATTCTCTGACAGTGGTGACTTATTCCTTTTACCACTGGCAGAACTGCCTAAAGAATCATCAAGGCTACAGGTGTGGAAAACATGAGGCCTCTCCAAATTTAAGTGATAAAAATACAAAATATTTTATTACTTTAATCTTTATAATTTATGTTTGGAAAAAAAGATCAACCCCACAATGTCACTTACAGTTAGGCAACCATGGGCTTAATTTAAACTCAGTATTTAATTCCTGTAAGGAAGCTTTCTTCCAGACCATGATCTTTGCAATTCCATTCCCACCTTTGTCTGCCCCCAGTCTTTCTCATAACTAAAGACTTATCTTTTAGCCCTGACAAAGCCAGTATAAAGTATTGGGTGTTTTATTACAAGTTGTAATTCAGTCACTTTGGAGGTGATTTTCTTTCTCTAGTAATGACTTAGTGGAGGAAGCTGGTAATTTTTTTGTTGCACTTTAACATTGCTAGAGAGGTCACATACTGTAAAAGAGAGAATAGCTGTTTAGAAATATTTCTCTGCCTGGCCTGATTAAAAAGAAAATCCTAAAGAAAGTGGAAGTATATTCATTCTCTTGTGTAATTTTAAATATTTGTGTTAAAAACCTAGCATGACCATTGGGGTTTTAAGAGGTCTAGTTTTTTTTCCTGTTAAAGGAATTTTCCCCCATTCTGTTACTAAGACGATAAATCGCTGGGTGCTTGAGAGCAAACAAAAGACCTGGCTACCCTTTTGTGTTTCACCTGGGTGTGGGGTCAGTTCGCTCTAGGCGTTCAGAGAGAGAAGCTGCAGAGAAAGGAGCTGCTGGTTCTTTTTCTTCGGCCATTTTTCTTTTCTGCTGGAAACAACGCCAGGATCCCAAAGCTGTTTTTCCCTGCCCTGCTGGAGGCTGGGCTGCGGCCGCCCTGCTGCGCTGCTGCTGCTTTGAGACTTTGCTACGCTGTAGCCGTGCTTGCCCCGCCTCCCCGACCTCTGGGGGGTTCCCCGCTTGGATACATCTCCTCTGTCCTCTGGGATTTGTGCTCGTCCCTGCCGCTCCAGCCTGCCGCTCCAGGCCGTTCCAGCCTTCTGTTCCCGAGAGTCCGGCCAGACACCGGGGCCAGCTGCCCAGGGGTTTGTGAAGCCTTTGTTCCATCCCTTCCCCGGGATCCCAGGCCACCAGTGCCACGTGCTCCATGAGCTCGCTCCGGAGCGCCCCCTGCAGCCGCGGGGGAACCATCGCACCTGCCCTGCTCACCGGGAGCCGCCAGCGCCCCTGCCGGCTGCGAGCGGAACTGCACCCAAGGGGAAAGGGCCTGACAGCCCAGGAGGCTGGGACTGGGTTTGTGATTGTTTGCTGTTACTGCCATAGTTATTGTTGTTTGTTTGACTGGTTATATATATACATATATATATATATATGTATATATATATATATATAGTAAAGAACTGTTATTCCTATTTCCCATATCTTTGCCTAAAGGCCCTTGATTTCAAAATTACAATAACTCGGCGGGAAAGGGGTTATATCTGCCACTTCAAGGGAGGCTTCTGCCTTCCTTAGCAGACATCTGTCTTTCAAAACCAAGACACATGATCTGAAGAAAAGCAAATTTTGTGGGCCTGATTTCAATTTGAGCAGAGTTTCAGTTAATAATGTAGCACACATAAACCCTCTTTTAACAGTTCATAATATTACACTGAAGACAGAATTGCTAAAGAACTTTGTTAATTTTTCTCCCTCTTAAATCAATGTTACAGACTTCCAGATGTCTTTAATAGAGATTGTTATTAAAAGAAGTATTGCATAAAGTAAATTCAGACGGTTTCATCAGTATTACTTACTCCCACCATTAAGAGCAGAATTTCTCCTGTATCTTCAAATTATTTCATTAATGCCTAATGCAAAGAAACAGTAACTCATCTCCAAACTCTATAAACCTCTGTCAGCATCCATACTGTTCCTATATTTTAAAAAAGTGCCACTGCTTCTATTTACAGTAACTCCCTATTTGTACAGATTTAAAAGCTCCTCTTAACAATGTGTTCTACTAGAAATTTCAGCCTATGAGCATTTTAATTTTAAGCTCGGAAGAAATCCATCTGCTTTTTAAGCTTTTGGGTTTTGTAGTGTCAGGTATTTTTCTGAGCAATGTATCAGCTAATAAATGTACCTTTGAATGTTTAACTGTCTGGGAAATGTTATTAAATATAGTAATTTTTTGCAAGGCAAAAGCCCCACCAAAGGTGGTGTCTCTGGGTCAAACTGTCTATAATACTACATGCCTGAGATAAGTACCTAAGCTACAATTATGCTCCTGCCATAAAATAAGCTGTGTTGCTCTGATATGAAGGTGCATTTCTCTGTCTCCAACAACAGAGCTATTTATTCACCTAAGTAAACACAGATTTATGGGCTACAGATCTCTATTTCCCTCCCACCTGTGCAGGTAACCCGATGATATATAAAGTACAAGAGTTTTCCTAGGTCTTGACCAAATCTTGTCTTCATGTTGATATCAGCATTTTCCCTCTACAGCCTGATTCCCACAGAAACCTAATGCATGGTAAGATGGGAATAAAACAAGTTCTTGGTTTGGGTAAGTAGGAGCCAGGATCTAGGAAAACCTTAAGAGACATCTGGAGACACAATGGGCTTTGGAGTTGGGATTCTCTGGAGTAATTCTACTGAAAGCTGTGAAGTTACTTTTTTAACATATGTAAAAATATGTATATTTAAACTGGGTAAATTAAAGTAGACTTTGGTCCATTAGAGGTACATAATACTCTGTCTTACATACTTGTTGTATGAGTGAGAGAAAGAAAGAAGCAATGGCATAATAGTTAGGCACTAGTTTGGTTAAACCCACCTCCCTGTCACAGACCTCTTAAATGACTACGTCTTTAACTCATGACCACACGTGTCTCAACAAGACACCTTTAAAAGGCTTTCAAACAGGAAAGCTCATCTGAGAAGCTTGTCTAAAGCATCCCAGTTTTAATATCCTCTACTATACTCTGGTAGTAAAGCAGCCATAACAACCTTGAGTTATCTCCCAGACTCAAGCTTAGCTGTACTTGCCTAGCAACACGTAGGATCCACATACAGCACAGACATTGCTTGAAAGAACTGCTGATGTTGATTAGGTAGCCCGTAATTAATCAACACTTTGTGATGTAAGATAACTCACCTGGATGGCCTCAAGAAGTTGTCCACATCTGAGAAACAGAGTAAAAGAAAAAACCCCAAATATATGCAAGTCACAGTTCTGCTGTACCCCTAAATATAATCTTGCACAGCGGGTAGCCTTGCCCACCTTTTCTCTATGCACTTCGGCTGCTTCTTCTGTTAAAAACATAAATCACAGTTGCCTGGAGGGGCCAAAATTTAGAAGGATGCCACCACAAACCAGGGAGTTGATGACTGACTCTAACATTTGAGAATAGCTCTGAGTAAGCTGCTGCTTTTCTGTCACAAGTGGGATTATTTTTTCCCCCTGTAGGTAAACACATTTCATAGCAATATACTCTGTTGCTATTTAGGATTCACTGGCCACTTTCATTACAAATGTTCTTTTCCTGAGACTTATAACCAGAGCTTTTGTTACAATGTCCACTGCCAGACAAAATTTGCCTCATTCTGGCTTTCATCACAAAACCAGCACTATAAGCCACCTTCACTGAAATTCTTGCAATTCTTTCGGCAATCTTGAGGTGATGTTAAAACAGTAGATAGCTTAAGGTCAAGTGTCAGCAAAAACCCTCAACTACAAATTGATCTGGCTGTTTAAAAATTTAAAAAGGAGGAATCCTCTGTATTCAAAGAAGAATTGAATTGAGTGGAGGGTTGAATCCAATGGTAGAAAGCAAAGCAAATGTTTGTGTGAACCCCAGTGAGAATCAAAATAGCAGCATTTTGCACTGCTCTATTTATAACTCTATAATTTTAAATGGTAATACCAAAAATAGTTATTGCAATATGTTAGCTCAATGTAATTTTTTCTTTCCAAAAGAGATAAATTAGCCTAATTTTTCTTTTTTTTTGGTAGAGAGTAGTAAAATAAATAACAAACGTTTTAGAGGGTTTTTTTTGTTTGTTGCTTAAGTTTTAATCCTTTGTGGCAAGAGTTCCTGGCATCTGAACACGGTCTTTCCTTTATCTGACTTCATTTAGGATCTACATCTATCATGGGACTTTCAGAAATACGTAATGATTTAACAAGGCAGCTAGTTCAAGTGGGGGATAATTAGGCTTTCACCCTCCCCTTCACTCTGTGCCATCATTTTTTACTCTCTCCATCTCCATTGTACCCTTAAAAGCAGCGGATCTGCAGCCAAGCATTGAGCACTCCCCACAGCCAACTTCCTCTGAAGCTCCAGTGTGTAATTACAACCAGCTGCTGAGGGCTGCTGAGAGCAGGGCACTCAGCACCTTCCTGCCCAGAACTAGGCCCAGGCTTTCGGAGCCCCCAGGATTGGGGAACCCCCAGGCTTTGCTACATGGACACCCACAAGGAGGTTCCCACACTATGGTAGTAGAAGTTAAGAGAGAGCCACATTCCAACTTAGCCTTCAGAGATACTAAAAGGACTGGGTATTTCAGACTCCCTCCCCCTTTTCTCCTTCCCCTAAATCCATCTGTTTAAAGGGAAGAAAGCCGGCTGCTGCTCCGAGTGACCCACTCCTGTGCTGCTCCCTCCCTGGCTGACAGCCGGCACTGCACATCCCACAGCGCTGTGGCGGGGAGCTGTGCATCCCCACAGGGTCAGAAACCGGAGATTAAGACCCTTTTTGAATGCTGTGTGCTAGCTCCTGTGAACTTCACCGGGACTGCAGGATTTTTATTTTCTAAAAAGCAAAAGCCTCGCTGCCAGTCATCAAAGTTCAAGATAAACCTAAATGGTGTCCTGAGGCGTGTGAGACTCGGGGACAAAAGCAAAGTGGTGAAGCAGCAGAGGAGGCTGTGTAGGCACTGATACACACCTGGACTGGCTACTTCTTTGTTCTGCCTTTTCAATTTCTGATAACCTCTGAAACTTAATTCCTTATTAGTATTCCTGAAGAAAAATGCAAATTTCCATTTGTCCACCTTCAAGGATGGACCTCAAAATTCTAATCTTGACCTGTTGGAAGGAGCAAGCTCATCTGACTCTTGCATTTTAAGCAATTTGTGATTCCCAGTGACTTAGCTATAGGATTTGCTAAAGGAAATTTCTTAGGCTTCTACCTATGAACAGATTTAACAGACGAACAAAAATGTTTAGGGTCTCATACACCTCATGTTACATAGCACTAACAATTGAGTGTGAGAAATCAAAGGAAACTGTCATGTAATTAGCACTGTTAGTGCCAGATCTGTCCTTTTCTGACTGAATCACAGAATAGCTGAGGTTAAGAGATACTTCTAGAGATTGTCTGCTCCAAGTGCTCTGCTCCAAGCCACAGGTTCAGAGGTGTGTTGAGTTTTGACTATCACCAAGGATGGAGACTCCACAACCTTTCTGGGCAACCCATGCCACTGCTTGGTAATTAGAGACAATCCTTTACTTCTCTCTGTACATCTTTGAGAAATAATAACCATAATAACAGCATTTTTACAATTTTCCTTCAGAAAAAACCTGCAATTTCAGGCATGTTAACCATGAAAAAAGTCACTCTTATAAAAGTTACTCTCAAGAAAATGAACTTAAGGTGGAAGTGCAATAAATAGTGAAAAAATCCTTATTAGCCCACAGACCAAAGCAGAAGTGGTATAAGACTGTAATGACACAGGCTAGGCATGGATAGCTGTTCTGATTAAAGGACAAAGCATTAGGAAAGAACAAGCATGTTAGAGATGTCAATACCAAAAGGTGACTGGAATTACTTAGAATGCTTCAAGGCAATAAATCTTCAGCAAATGGAATGTACTTAAGGAGAAATTTAGGTCAAATTGCAGGAAAAGATTTCTAATGGTAAAGTACAGAAAGTTATGGAGTATTTGCCTGAAGAAAAAGGCATGGTATATCCCTGAAGACTTTTAAAATACACTGGAAAAAGCACTGAAGTATTTGGTACACAGTAATTCTACACCAGGAAGCAGAAAGGCTAGATGATATAACCGGGCTTTTCTATCTCTGCTTTCTGTGATTCAGTGGTAATTCCACTGGCCAGTTCCAGTTTCAAATACAAAAATCCAACATCAGCTGTAAGCACCCGCTGTTAGAAGCAAATGTTGTAGAACTTATCCCTTCACCCCAGCACAGAATACAAATGCTCTTCAGAAATCAAAACAGATCCCATGTTTTATCTTACTTTTATTTGAATATGCCTATATTATGATGAAAACATTAAAACTGTGAACACTCATTGTGTTTGTACTTAGAGCAGGGTTCAGATGTGTTCAGCCTGGGTACTCACACTGAAATTTCCAAAGTTTGAATGGAAATTATACAGATACTGTTTAATTGAGCTGGATTCTGTAGGTACTGTTATAATGTCGCTCAGCACGAGGAAGAGGGATAGATCTGAGATTCTGTGAACTTTCAGAGGCAGGCTTGCACTTTCTTACTTTCTGGTTTGTTTTTTTTTTTTTTGTTTTGTTTTTTTTTTTTAGCTGTTTCTGGAGGAATAAAGAAAAAAATGTAGTATATTTTACATAGAGTCCTCTAAAAATCTTACTCTTTTCACTTAACATAACCACTATGTGGTCTTGATCTCAGGCTTGGAAAGAGATGCAGCTATCTTGATTCCAAAATCCACACAGGCCCATGCTGTTCTTGGAAAGCCCTTGTTCTACCCCAGTTGATCACAGGTGATTAGCAAGGATTGGGCCTGCAGTCCTGCTAAACTTTATGGAATAGATTAATTACATCCATGGTACTTAAAGCGAGTAAGCATTGTAAGACTGGATGAAAAAAAATATGCACAGAGTGCCTTGGCACTACCATTTCAGGAGTGTGCTTTTGAAGAGATTTGTCCTGACAGTTTCATCCAGGCTGTTTCAATCCATGGAGCAGTTTGAAGTCGGATTAGTTTCAAATGAAGCTAAACTGAAAGATGCGTTCCAGCCATTACTGGACATTCAGTCCACTGCTCCAGACCAGAGCTAGCACAAAGTGAAGTATCCTGAAAAGCACATAGCATGGTCATCCAGCACCACCTAGATTCACTGTACAGATCCACTCCCACTGCATCCCACTACTTCCTAACGCAGATATAGCCCTACCGTCTCTGACAGCCCTCTTCCCAAAAACGATGGTCTGACTAACAAGACCGTTAGGAAATTAATGGAGAACATGAAGCAACACCATGGACACTACAGGTTTGGCTCATCAGTGACTCTTTATTTCTGATCTTCCTGATCTTCTGATATTCCTGAATCTAGCCTTTTTGATTATTTCAGCACTTCCACTAAGTGAAGTGTAAATTCTGGGAGACGGATGTGCCCCCGCACACCATTCAAAGCACGGAGCAGGAGCACTGAGTCTCCAGCCTTTCCACGCTCCGATCACCAGCAGGCCCTTTCCAGACCCGCTCCCGCTCCACCGCGCACCGTCACTCGCTCCGCGCTGCCGCTGCAAAGGCGCTGGCTGCGCCCGGAGGGAGCGCACGGCAGGGCGGGACGAGCCCCCCGTTTCAAGCTGCGGCGCTCCCCCGAAAAGGCTGTGCCAGGCCGGTCGAGCACCTCTCCCGCCGGGTGCTGGCAGCGGGCACGCCCGTCCCGTGCCCGGCGCTGCCCAACCCGGGATGCCCTTTAACCAGCGCACAGCGCCGAACCCCGGGCTGCAGGGAAACCAGACCTGGAGAACACCCGCCGCAAGCCGCAGCTAAGCTGCGGAGTGGATCTTCCCGGAGCGGGGCGCGCTCCTCCGGCACCACACACCGTGTGCCAGGCCGGGGCTGTCCCCGAGGAGCTGCCGGCGGAGAGCCGCCGCCTCCCCAAGCCGCTCCCGCCGCTCCCCGGGCGCTGTGACCAGCGGGCCCCGCTGCAGGGGCGCCACCTGGGGGCCAGCGGCGACACCGCGCCCGACCCGGCCCGGGGGGAGTGGCTGAGGAGCAGCTTCCCAGAGGGAAATGACTGGCACAAACGGGCAGGGAGAGGGCAGGTCCAGCATGAGCGGCTGTACCATGGTCCCTGAAACTGATGCAGGAAGGCGGGACATAATACGCCACACATTAGTGAGAGGATTACCTTTCATTTGAATAAAATTTCATATAAAATGTTTTGACGAGAACAAGTGAAAACAATGAAGAGAAACGGCAAATAAAGTAAAATACAACACCTGTTTATCACCTACCAGATGCTGCAGATTATCCTTTTCTCTTTTTTTGTGGTCACCCCAGCCCAGGAAGACAACAGTCAAACATGCAATGCTGCCAAAAGTGATCCTGTCACTGAGAGCACTCAACACACAAAAGGAGATCAAAATGCCTTGGCTTGTAGGGCCTTGTGATAGTGAAAAGGGACAGGGCTGCTCTTTGCACAGGTATCAACACTGTTGATACAGTGCAAATGTTGAGAATGTTCTGTTATGAAAACAAGTTAATAGAGTTCAACTGGATCAAATATTTCACCACCCTCGGATGGTAACAAACATCCTGGAATAATCAACATGGTGTAGGCAAGAAAAAAAACTTATATTTGAAGAATTTATAGAAGTAGTTTTTTCATGGTGATGGTTGCTGTAATGATGGCTTGGGTGGGCTCTATGCTTTATGTTCCTGTTACCCCTATCTATCCAGTCGAAAAAGGATGAAGACAGCCTGATTCTAAAACTGCAAACCAAATGTCTTGTGACAACTGCAAGGTGGGTACATAGAGGCCAGGCTGGAACTGGAATAGTAGGAAAGCCTTTCCACAGAAAAACAGGTCTTCAACTATCAGGACAAGCAATGTGAATCAGCAGAGTCACTTGTGGGGGGGAAAAGGCAAACATATTTGGTGTACAACAGGAAATTACTCTGTGAGACAAGTGAAGTAATCCTTCTGCTGTATTCATCACTAGTAAGGCATCAGGCTTCAGTGCAGCACCTTGGTCTGGGCACGTTTCAAGAATGTTGTTAACTGGAAAAATCAGCAGGGAGCAAAGAGAGTGATCAGAGGGTTAGAAAACACAGCCTACAATGAAGGATCAAAAGAACTGCAACTGTTTTATCTCCAGATGGGAAGACTGAGGAGGAGTAAGGCCACCGTTTTCAAAGGAAAGGAGTAATTTGTTCTGCCTGCCCATTGTGAACAAGTAATAGATTTAAATTGCAGCAAACTTTACTAGTGATAAGCACAGGGAGACATTGAAACATATTGCCTGGAGAGGTTGTGGTGTATTTGTCACTAGAAAACAAATTAAACAAACATATTTTGAGACAGATATAAAAAAAAAAGAACTCATATTGGGGATTACCAAAAAAAGTTTATAGCTGCCAGATATCCCTTCCATTTCTTTTACTATTATTTTATGAGAGGAAAAAACCTTTTTTACTTGAAACACAAAAAAAAAGGGGAACAACATTTCCATTTTTTAAGCTAGCTCATGGAATGAATTGAGAAACCACAAGTATTTCTGTATCTCAGCCCCCTGTCAATGAAATGGAGGTAGCAATACACAGTTTATGATACTGCGAGTCTGTAATGCATTATTGTAACCTTGTGGATGCTGGGAAAGGAGGTGATATACAAATGTAAAATATCTCCAGACACCCTCAGTTTTTTCATACTCTCACTGCTTTAAATGCTGCAATTTGTTTTCCTTTCTTCTCTAAGAGTTCACAGTACACTGTGATCTCTCCTAGTAACGTAAGTACACCGCT
Organism: Corvus kubaryi; assembly: GCF_017639235.1. Taxonomy (NCBI): domain Eukaryota; kingdom Metazoa; phylum Chordata; class Aves; order Passeriformes; family Corvidae; genus Corvus; species Corvus kubaryi. The sequence continues at coordinate 1,150,504 of NW_024582064.1, read as the reverse complement.
TCTCAAAGAGGAACAAACCAGAGCTCATGTGGTTTAATAGAACACAGCAGTTGAGAAATACCTCTAGATTATAAACCCACAAACCTTAACCATTAAATTTCATACTACTACAAGTTTCTTTTAATTGTGTAAATTGCATCAGAAGAAATTTTTAATTCAGGAACAGTGAGAGGATCCTTTCCTCTCACTTAGGCATGTTAAAATGCCTACTGAACAAAATCTACTTCCCCAAAACAATTAGGGAACATGTACAGCTAACACTAACAGTGACTGTTTAGAAGACCTATCAAACCAAAACAGAGCTGAAGTACGTCATTACTACTTCCCTTCCAAAATGCAACAATGGGACTAGATTCACTAGAACTTTAAAATATTCTTTGTTGTTAATAAAGTTTATATTTAAAGAAGAACAGTTCAGGTGAATATGGCATACTGTATAATCCAGAGAGTGCAAATCAATTAAAAACATTGATCCCACGCTAAAACCATTTTTAGCAGCCTTGTTCAGAAATTTTTTTCTAATAATCTTATTACAAGCACTTGCTTTTTGCAGATTTCTGCCATGATATCCCAATAAACCCTGCCTCTTCTTGCTCTCCTGTCAGCTTGGCAGCCATTTCTCTAAGACACCGCTAGACTTCCAGAACCCAATTTCCCTGTGGTAGCAGCACTGTGGCTATGACAGTGTAGTGGCAGCGTTCAGGATGGAAACTTTGCATGAGGAAAGCAAGAGTGACAGTGCTGGAGGTGGAAGTATGGTTGTGGCACACATCAATGCAAGGCCTGTCAAAAAACATTGGGAAGTTCTCCTTGATCCTCAGCAGAAACTTAATCCTCACTCCTGTTGTTTGCTCCATAAAACAGCATTTTCATGTCCAGATCTGATATCCATTTTTCCTGAGCACGTATATAAATGTATCACTTACTAAAGCAACCGGGATTATTTACATACACCGTGTTCCTCATGTGTGCACCTATATTTAAATATTTAAGAACACAGTCCTGGAAAAGTAATTTGAGAAGTCATTTCCTTTTGGCAAAGTGCAAAATACCTATTTCCCTTCTAGCTTCAGTTAAAAGTTCCAATCAACTCATCTTAAAAAAAAAAATTATTCTTACAAAGACAACATAACAAAACTGCTGCTACATTCCACTGCTCCTTTTTTTTTCTGCACTGCTTTTAAACTGATTACTTGTCATTTATTAAAACTCTAGATGTGGCACTTAGGGACATGGCTTAGTGGTGAACTTGGCAGTGCTGGGTTAGTGGTTGGACTCGATGATCTTAGAGGTCTTTTCTAACCGATATGATTCTATGGAGATAAGTATAATAAAGTACATTTAAAAGCATATTTATAATATTTTAATAACTACAGTTCAACATAGGAGTTGTTTTACTTTGCTTTATATCAATATATTTAAAGATGCAGGGAAAATTTTGGCAAAGATGTGACCAGCAATCAAATGCATATAGCACACAGGATGTCAAGGAAAGTCAGACAAGTTACCCTCACTTGTCAAAAGCCTTCTCTGCAAGATGTATCGTGGCTTTTGCTATTAAAAAAACCTCATAATAATAAGCAGAAATTGAGAGCGATGATCAAATATATTACTAGTGGGGCTGCTCAATAGTTAGTACTATACATTATTTTCAATCTTTGCTTTCTGCAACTCTCTAAGATTTCAAGTGGAAGCAGTGTCACTGCCATCTCTCTTCTGTACTTGGGGAAATGTTTCAACCTTCTTCAAAACCTTTCAGTGGGAAAATTTGTGAGAGTCAAGAGTCAGTTCTCAGTTAGGTAATACAGTTGATTGAATCAGCTATGGAGAGGTCAATGGTAAGGCACGAACCACTGCAGTTCTGAAAAAAGACCTCATTTAGGGATAGAGTCAATCTAAAAACTGGAATAGGGAAGGAAACAGACACGAACTCTCCTGACAAGTAGTGTAGGAGTATGAATCAAGGAGGGAAGCTAGAGATGATGAACGAACTGATTCATTGAGGTACCACAGTAAATGAAGTCGACCTGCAAACCAGAGGGCAGTTGAATTTAGGTGTGATGAGATGCTTGAATACCTAGGAGAGCTAGTCTAATGTACAAAGACCAAGAAGTGATGAAAGGAAAGGGAAGAACCAAAATTTTACAAAATGTCTAAATAAGAGAGATGGCATTATGAAGTGGGCAAAGCCTGAGTAACTGTCACTGTAACCCTTACACCACTGTCACTGTAACCTGTACCTTCCAGGTTACAGACTTCTCTTTTGTGGCACAGTCTTGTTTCCATTTAACACCACCCTTGCTAGACACTGGGACAGATCAATAAGGGAAAAAAAAACCCAAACCAACAGAATACAATGATATTCAAATTGTACATCACAAAGCAAAATACAAAAAAGATAAAATAAAATAGGTTAAATATAAGGTGTTATATAAATACAGTCCACAATTTTAAATACTTGACTTCGCAGTCACAATAGTGTTATTACAAATTAGTTGTATGTGGACAGAGTATAGACAGATACATAAATTATTCTCATAAATGAATGTCTATAGAAACACTACGTGCAATATATGATTTTTAAAAATACTTAATAAATTAATTAGTCTTATATCTCTATATTTTTTTTTGAAAAAATACTTTTATTTTGAACAATGGAATGTTGGATTTATTAATGCTAACTATTTACTAAATATTCACCATTCTCAAAGCTGAAAATTATTCCAAAGCAATGGATTGTTTTATTTGTCAGCTACACATATTAGAGCAAGAAGAGCCTCATTGAAACAGGTTCTTAATCTGCATTAAATTGAAGAGCTATCAGTAAATATCATGCAAAAGACAGGGCTATTGATATCAGAGTATGAAACAAAGGTTCAAATCCTATTGTCCCAAACTTGGTCACAAGAGAAGATATTTGGTCGGATTAGTGAAAGATGAAGATGTCTAGAAGCACAGGGATGTAACGACACAAGTACACATAAAAGCATTTTAAGTGAGACTGTGGGTTTTCAGCCAAGATACACATGTATCAACCCTGATTCAACTGAACTCCTCTTCTAAAAATGCTCTCTATGCTTATGATGTTACAAACATTCAGATCCAATGAAGTTAAACAGAACTGATGGAAGCTGCAGGTCACCTAATGAACTGACAGAAGCCATTGTTCCAATAGACCAGTATGTCGTAATTCAAGATCAACACCATCTGCTTGCTATAACTTCAATGGTGGTGTAAGAGGTACTATTTATAGCACAGTACAAATAGTTTCTATTCAAATTTGGGTACAGTTTTTTTGATGGAATGTGATTGAACATCTACAGAGGAGCTTTCAAACAGTCCGTTCAGCCTGAACTGTTTGTAGGTCATGAACTTCCTTGAGCCAAAGGTAGAGATTAAATAGGTCTCAGTCTTTTGTGCTCTGAAAATGTGTCCACTAACCTTGCTGTCAGACTTTCTGAAGAATACAGCATGATAATGCAAAATAAATTGTGCATAGTTTCATGCCAAGTTTCAGGATTAGCTGTGATGCAGAACAGATGAATTTCTGAAGCAGGATTAGATTAATTACTTAATTAAGCAAGTTCAGATTCCTTAGGAAAGATACTGGGGTTAAGACAGAGTGAAGAATTCTGCAATAGAAATAGACATGCACAGTGTCAAGTCAGTGCTAGAATTAGCAGAAAAGGTGAAAAAGCAGGGGGTTTTCCCTCTCAGAAAAATCCATCCAGATTTAGAAAATTATGATTAATTTTAGCAAATGACATAAATGTCAATAACTTTGGATAGAAAGCAGATATTAAAAATTGCAAAATCTGCTCTTTTGTTTCTGAGAAGCTAAAGGCATCCAATGTAAATAAAACTGCTATAATCCCTGCCACCCACCCCATGGCCTATTAGACATTTTAGATGAGACAAGGGAGTTTTTAGGATGCACAATTCTATACTGTCTGTGCAAAACCAGATGAGAACTATAGTTCCTTTTCAATACATCAAGGCATTAAGATCTGGCACTAAGAATGGGATGGCTACCTTGTATTTCAGAGCACTTTTATTTTGGAGTTGCTCTGTTGGGAGCCTTGCAAGTGGGGTTTATCACTGCATTCAGAATCTGCCCAACACAAATGTAAATGCACTCCTAATTTAAGCTTAGCCAGCAGACTATCTGTGTTTCATGCACAAGTACCATGGACTAAGTTCAGAGGAAGAAATTGAAAATAGGATAGGGAACAGATGAATGAAAGGGAAAAGGGCCTAATTTTGGAAGTTCAAGATTAGGTTAGGTAGTTCATAAGAGAACACTGAAAGGAAGTAAATGTGTGATAAATAAGAACTAGAAAGTAATTTTCTTGGAGACCACCAGTGGTTTTGTATAAGAAATATATTACAAAAACTGCAAGACAAATTTTGTTTTAACTTACAGCAACATATAATCATGCATATGTGCAGCTTCCCTGGAAGCCTATCTGCAGGTAATTTTCTCCAGAGAAGTTAGCTCACAAAATTTCTGCTGCTTTTAGCTGCTGAAAATTTGAAGCATGGAATATTATTCTCCTAGTGATGAAATAATTCTATAGGAATCCCATTGTTACTGAATCTATATTTCAGTTTGTATTTTAGCTCAAGTTAAAGACGCTACATTATTCTAAGTCAAAGAACAGCACTGCTCCAGACATTTCAAGCCCTACTACTGCATGGTTTGGCTCCCTGAGGCAGATGCCACTGGATCCAAAGAATGGATGCTTTTGAACTGGGAGACATGTACTAGTTTTATTATTCAATTAACTGAGCTCCATGAATATACTTGGCTGTCTATAAACACCAATGTGCTGTCACCACTCACAGCTCCAAACTGTTGACATTAAAAAGAGGAGATATAATTTATTTCATTCTCATAACCTGGAATGTAAGTAATTTAGAGAATGGACCATATAAAGAAGTTCAGCACCTGCCTATAGTTTCATATTTTCCAAACAGGAATCACTTTTAAGTATAGAGCCATTTCTAGTAAATCTCCAAAGTTATGTTCCTGGTGTGCCCAGAAGGACTTCCTCCTCAAGAAAGAAGTGTGGCCACAGGTAGCTCTGGGGGCAGGAAGGACAGGGAAGATGATACAAACAGTGGAATCTTTCAGACCAAAGAAAAGTACCTTTTTATGGAAAGAGCCATGTTAAGCAGCCGTAACCCATCATGTAAGAGAAGGAAATCAAAGGAATAAAAGACTGATTCCTCCAACAAGATGAAGCTTAGTTCAGGTAAAGGAATTTATGAGCATGTAGTGAGGCAGAACAGTAACAAAAGCAACAGGCTGCACTAGGTTGTTAAGGTATTTTTGCAAAAAGACTTATGTGATTTAATTTGATAAAAAAGAGGGAAGGGAACAAATTGCACATGAAGGAAATTTAAAATGACTGAAATATGGGAACAGGTTTTGAGTTTGTTAATAAAATAGAAAAAAAACACCTGTCAGTAAAACAATTTTCATCACTCATTCATAACCTGAATGTTTTCTTCCTTAATCTAAATATTCATAGTCTTGAAGAAATGGAAAAAAGCTCCAAATAGGAGAAAAGTTAAATAATCAATAATTAGAGCTGTTTTCATATTCACAGCATTGCTTTACTCGCTGAAGAGTAATAAAATTGTAAAATAGAATTTTTTTTTTTAGCTCAAAAAACTCTGTAAAGATGATGTAAGCAGAACTTATGAATATGTTTTTGAAGAAAGATGTCCCATCTGGTTTTGAATTTCTGTGTTGACCAAGGAGTTAAATGGCTGGAAAACAGACAAGAAATTCTTGTCTCTCCCACACAATAAAATTCTTCACTATAAAATACATTCTTAACATGGGTTTCACTTATTTGTGAAGAGTGAAATGTCTGGGGAGACCTGTTTTTTACCCAAGAATTTTACAGACCATTTTTACAATAAACTGATGTGTAGACAAGAAAGAATTTAGAAGAAACAGTCAAACTTTATTGACTGAAGTCCTGGGATAAATCCTGACAATACTCATTCTCCAAACTTACACCAGGTTGCAGTTGCGAAGTGATGGCATTAGTAAAACAAATTCAAGATTACTGCAAAATCAGAAAAATAAACCAAAGGAAGCTGGTTAATTAAACACACTGTTGCCCCTTCACCCTGGACCAAACCACAGTATGTCGACCCCTTCAAAGAGCCACTGCAAAAACAATGTGGTATTCTTTGAATACTTCTTTGGCAAGACAAGATTTCTCTGCTAAAATATATATTAAATTGTGATTCTTTGAATATACAAGGGACAAAGAGCTGTCATTCCGAAATCCCAGCCTGCCTTTTAATCTATCCTGTGCTTTAACAAGCTGTTTCTCTTGCCTCTCAAATAACCTTCACTGGTGTTCTCACTTAGAAATGCCTTAGACTCTACATTAGGCAACAGCAGCAGGGAAATCTCTTTTCTCCTGAGCTGGCTTTTCCACAGCTCTTCTCCATGAACACCATGCTACCACAGGCAATAGCTTCTAGTGTTTCACTTTTCTTACTGAGAAAAGGACCTAATTCCATAAAGCCCAAAGAAAACCTGGTTATGCATGCCAAATAATTTCATCATTAACTAACCCACTTCCTACCTGGGTGCCAAATGTCAGCTCTGAGAGTAACACAGTCCAGCAAGAATTAAGCAACTCAGCAACTGACTTAAGGAATAATTGTTTTATCCTTTTTATCTCAGCATTTTCATGACAAAAACCCAAATTGATTTCCGTCTTGTCCATGTCACTCTAGAGCTTTTTTCCCCTTCTCTCCCAAATTTCCTTTAGCAAATGAGGAAAGGGTATTTCTAGTTCATCCCTGACATGGAATGCCAGGAGTAGAATATGAACATTTTGTTCTATTTCATTACTAGAAACTAAAATTGCAAGTCATACATTATTCTAGTATCATGGAAGTTTTTAACTGCAATAGAGGCTAATTCTGGTCTCCGTGTTCCTTCTTCCAGGGGACTAAGATATTTCCATTTCTGTGAGGAGAGATAAGATAGAATTGAACTGCGGGCTGTAGGACATGCCTGCAGAGGCACATGGCAGCACAAAGGAGCACATGGCGGCACAGAGAGGCTTGTCTCCGCCGGACCCTGGAGGGAGGAGGTGTCACACGGCAGAGCCCTACAGAGAGGAGCCCGCCGGGAGCTGACAGATGGATGAACAGCGAGTGATCACCCCATAGAAGGACATTTGGACAGTGTGTTGCTTATGTGGCAACATGGGATAGGTCACGTAGTGAGAATTACCATGTAAGGAAATACTGTGCCTTGAAAAAGTGTATAAAACCAGCTCGTTTCTTTGAATAAATGATTCAGATTTCCTGCCGGTCTGGGTCTGTGTCTCAGTCACTCACACACTTCTGACAAGCAAGGAGGAAAAATGACAACTGTGCTTTGTCAGCAGTCACATTTTTCACTGAAGAGTTACTTCCCTGCTCTCCGGCATGGAAAGACAACAAACCACCCGCAACACTGTCTACAGACACCAGCAGCATAATTCTGTTTATGCCGGGACTTAAAAGCAGCAGCATCATCAAAATACTAATTTTTCTATTAACATGAAGAACTTCTGCATCCAAAGTCCCCATCAGAGTGATGCACGTCATCTCCTGCCTATAACCTTTCTTTCTTACAGATACCAGAGGAAAAGTTGTGTATGTTTAATCACTGCTGTAAATTTCAGATGGTGCAAGTCATTTCTCCATGGAGAGTTTAGATCTCTCCTGTAGCAAGCCAGCAATATCATTTGTGTTCTATGTCAGACAGTAAGTTCTAATAGTGAAGTTTAGCATCAGAGGGACTCTGAGACATAGCTGAGTTGAAAAGTGCACAAACTCCCTTTTCAGTGCTGAAAAATATTAAATCATGTGGTTGACTCCTGGAATGGTTTCCCTTTTTCATCCAGCCTATGCAGGGATTGTGAAATATGGGCACACATACAGATAAACCTTCTGTAATGGGAATGGAGCCCTTCAAAAATCTGCAGACCACTGAGTTTTGGGGGGAGTTAGATAGTTCTGCAGAATTTCCATCCTCCCTACTCCCTCTTCATCCAAGCAAATTCTCATCTCACTGGTTATGCCAGAAGTGGTTTCTCTCTGTCCAGAACAACTTCCATTTCTTTTGCTTGAATTAAGATTGGTAGCCTTCAAGTAATTCTAAACAATTTGTGAGAGTATTGATTCCTCTTCAGAGGTGTAGTAAGCACCGAGACATCTTCTAGGTATGACAAGACTCCTTACAAGTCTCTGTGAAGCTCTGAAGCATGTCCCAAGCAAAAAACCCCAAACCCATTCATATCACCACAGGACATATCGTGCTGTGAAATAATCTATTTCCTCATGTTGGGGTTTTAGGAGCTCTCCTGGTTTTTTTTTCTGTTAAAGGAATTTTCCCCATACATGTTGCTAGGGGGACAAATTATTGGGTGCTTAAGAAAAACAGAAGAGCTGGCTATGGGGGTGGGGTGCATCTGGCTACTCTTTTGTTTCACCTGGGTGTGCGGACAGTCGGTCCCCGGCGTTTGGACGGAGAGGAAGGCTGTTTCTTTGGCTGCTTTTCCTTCTGCCGGAGAAACCCCAGGATCTCAAGCCCGCCTTTCCCTGCCCTGCTGGGAGCCGGGCCATGGCCACCCTGCCCCCACCGTTGCTTTGAGCCTTCGCTACGTTGTAGCCGTGCTCAACCTGCCTGCCCAGACCTCCGGGGGGTTCCCACCGCAGGTCCGCAGTTTGGATACATCTCATCTGCCACCCGGGATTTGTGCTCGTCCCTGCCGCTCCAGCCTGCTGTTCCCGAGGGTCCGGCCAGATACCGGGATTGGCTGCCCAGGGGTTTGTGAAGCCTTTGTTCCATCTCTTCCCGGGACCCCAGGCCACCAGTGCCACGTGCTCCCCGAGCTCGCTCCGGAGCGCCCCCTGCAGCCGCGGGGGAACCATCGCACCTGCCCTGCTCACTGGGAGCCGCCAGCGCCCCTGCCGGCTGCGAGCGGAACTGCACCCGAGGGGAAAGGGCCTGACAGCCGAGAAGGCTGGGACTGGGTTTGTGATTGTTTGCTGTTACTGCCATAGTTATTGTTGTTTGTTTGCCTTGTTATACACATATAGATATATAATAGTGAAGAACTGTTATTCCTATTTCCCACATCTTTGCCTAAAAGCCCCTTGACTTCAAAATTATAATAACTTGGAGGGAAGGGGGGTGGCATCTGCCATTCCAAGGGAGGCTCCTGCCTTCCTTAGCAGACACCTGTCTTTCAAACCAAGACACCTCATATTTTAAAATTACTTGATTTTCAAATCAAGTAATTCACAGAGAATCTAGTGCTGGTAATTTTTCCCAACTATGTGCAAGATGCAAGGAATGGCCAATGGTGCAGTTAGATTAGTCTGACAGATTTCCCCAGGGATCTGGGAAGCTTCTGCCCTCTTTGAAACTGTTTAAGCCAGCCCCTACTCCACACATGCATTTTGTGCAGGACCAGTATAACAGAATTTGTGTCTTGGTTATGTTGGGGAAAAACATTCAAAATCCTAAGCAGAAAGTTTCAGATCACCCTGCTCCACTCAATTTGAGCATAAAGCACAGTGCTGAAATACTCTAAACAGAATCCGGACTATCCCTTGGTGAACATTTTTCTGTCAGCTGGTTCTGGCTCTGCTGGCTCACACTTGGTGAAGTCAATCATCACGGTTATTTCATGCAGAGCAGGAATATTCAGCAACTGAACATGGTCACATTGTTCTTCAGACCCACACAAACCTCAGCAGGTACAATCTCTTCAGGAATTTTCTTTTAAAATAACTCTTTCTCTGGCTATGATATTAGTGTGACTTCTGAGCTTTAAGCTCAAGTTTTATCTGTCTGATCAGGTGGAAGCACGACACCCTAACAATCAAATAATCTACCCTGTGTATTTAAGAATTCTCCTGTGGAGGCCAGTGGGCCTGCAGAACAAGGAACGAAGAGAGTCCAATGGTGGGACAGTTCCTAGGTTCTTCCCCAGGTTAGGGAGACAGAAAAGGCTTCCCCCAGGATGCTCTGTTCTGTTATGTTAATGTACTCCAGTTCCGCTTCCCCAGTTGGCCCATTGGCCTCCCTGCCCCTTTGTACCTTATATGTCCCTGCCCTAGAAAGTTCTCCACTCCCTGTTCCCCCATTGGCCCTTGCCCCATCACCTCTCCCTCAGAGCTCCCCATTGGCCCCCATTCCCTAGTCTTGGCTGTGTACTGCCCCTGTGCCCTCAGATCATTGGTCCCTGATGCTCCTTCCACTCCCATATATAAACCTGGACCCTCCTGTGTTATTTGTCTTCATCCCTGGACCCCTTCATGTGAGTAGCCGCAATAAACCCCTCCCGTGGAACCCCATATGAAGACCCTTTCTGTCCCTTTGTTGTTGACCCATTTACTGGAGCTATCCGTGTGTGTGTGCGTGTACGTGTGAGTGGTGGTCCTGCTGAGTGGCTTCACCTTGGAGACGTTTTCGGAAAGTCGCAGCACTTCACCATTCAGCACTGCAAGTCACCACGACATTCTCCTTCTCCGCATCTATTCTCCATCCTCTAATTATCAACACTTTTTTCTGCTTTACTTCATTCCAAGCATTTTCATACAGAAACACGTGCTGTACTCCTCAACCCTTTCAGAGATTGCTCTCAATTGTGTTTTATTTCTTGTATTTTTAAATACAATTTTCCTTAATTTCAGTATAAAGATTTTGAGAGTCCTTTTGATTTTACACTTTTTTCAAGTTTTAAGAACTACACTGTTCAATAAATTTAGCTCTTCATATTCCAAAATGACAAGGATAAGTGAAGTTACATCATGTGAATTATGAAGTGATAATGTCTTTAGTTCTGCCCCAATCAGAAGTGTAACTGTATAAAGTTTGTAATAATCATGTTCAAACATATTCAGATTATAATTACTTTTCTTCTGATAATGATACCCCGTCTGATTGGATGATTACCTATTTGACTTTGATAAGTCTCAAGGTCAAAGAAGATAATTACAGACATCTGTTTTCTAAGAAAAATAAACTCTTGAAAAATAGTATTTAAAGTGGCATCTGCAAATAAGCATTTTAGAAGCATACTTTTAATGTGAAAGTCACAGGCAAGCAAATAAAACAACAAAAGCAAACCTTAAAGCTACCAAGGGATCACACTTCATTTGTAAATGTGCAAATTTCTTTTGTTACTTACATAAGCATTAATAACTTCAGTCTGATCCGAACATTTTGGAGTAAATGTTAAGAATAAAAATAAATGAAACTCAAGTAATGCACATTCCGTACATTTTAAACCATTCCTGTAGGCAACATCTGTTTGCAAAAGAAAACTGTTTGTTTAACCACTAAGTGGGTAGCAGATTATGTACCCTACCTATCATATTTCTAAGGAAAGAGAGGGAATTTTATTCTGAGAAAATCAGCCGAAGTATTTCAGTTCCTAGCATACAGTGATCGGAATGGACTCACTTCTTTCCTTTTAGCTGTCATGCTCTCCAGTGTCCTGATCCACAGTTAGAACCAAGGCTGTGGAATACTGAAGCATTAATTACTGGCAAGCAAACAAATCTGGATAAAAGGCATATGCATTTGTTTCTGGAGGAAGAGGCAGGAGAAGAGCTACAGGACTTAAATTTTCTGTAAAACAAATGTAGTTCACTTGGATGCTTTGCCTTTGCCTTGTACCCTCTACAGCAGTTTTCTCTTCAGGCAAGTGAGCACAAAAATGCTGTCAAACAAAGATACTCTGCTCAAATTAATCATAGCTTCTCTAGCCCCAGTCTTAACCCACTTCTCCTATTTCTTCTGCATCAACAAAATCCTGTAGTTCCAACAGTTCTTCTCCTCAACAGACACTCAAATAGAGACTTTAGAAGAAACCTCTGCACTCCTAGCTCATCTACAAGAATGTAGATTTAAATTTCTATTTTTTTAAAGGTCAACAATTATACTTGAGAACTTTCTGGTTGCTCCCCAGTAATGCAGGAGCATCTAATTTATGTAGTTCAACAAAAACCAGAAGTCACCATAACTTACTAAAGCAACCTTCTGACAAAAGAAATGTTCTCCTCCTGTTCTTTGTAATACCAAGACATAACAAGATCAGGTTCAATATAATTATTTCAAATATTCTGTTAGATCAGTACATAAAACCACCCACTTATGTTGACCTGTAACCTTTCCAGTTTTGTGCAACTTCACCTTGTGGTAAATTCCTAAATTCTTATGCTTAGAATATGACTAGTGAAAAGCAATCAAGATACCATAACTTATCTTAGGAAAGTCATTGACAACATTAGATTCAGGATGCAGTCAGCTGGCCCATGTATTTGGAAAAGCAGCTAGATAGGTTTATATTTTGTGCACTGAAATATTAAATCAAAAGATCGGGGGCCTGAAAACTTAGAATCTTTTCCCCAAAAGAATAACCACACAGCTCAATTTAATTGTTAAGTACCAAAAAAAGGTCATAATCTAAAGTTATGCAAATGGAAAATATGGAGAGGTAGGTGGTTTTTCTCTACATTCCTTGAAAATCTAAAAATCCTGACAGTCACATTGCAGTGGCTAGATCCTTTTCAGGTAAAGTCTGATTTACAGGATTGTGCTATAGGCCTTAATATTATAGTAGACACCTCTCTTTTGAAACAAAGTCTGCTTTCTGTTGCCAAGGAAACGAGATGCTGAAGACAATTGCATTCAAACTTTGCTAATCAAAAATTTAAATCTTCACTAGAAAACCCAAAGTTTTCTTAAACAAGTGCAAGTGAGTATTTGACAAGTACTGGAACAGGAAGAGCAACTGAATGTCAAATGGGAACAGAGATTACTAATGGAATAAATTAACCCCCACTAAAATTGGTACTGTTCAAATATAAAATAACAAACAGTTCTCCAGAGTAGGGCAAAGAGTATAAACAGATGAGCCAGAGAGATCATAGAAGAGATATTCCCAAATCAGAAAAAGGGAGAAGAACAACCAGACCTTGCCCAAACTTATCCTAGACATTTTTACCAGTGATACAGTTTGAATTTCTGTTATTGCTTCCTAGGAGGCCGGGGGTGGTCAACCCAGAGTGCTGTGACCTTCCTAGAGAGAGTGCCCTGCAAGGAACAACTCTTCCAGAGGTGGTGGCAAGCCTCCCTGGGCAGCAAGTGATTTCAGCATTTCTCAGCTTCAAGTGATTCCAGCTCGTGTGATTCAGCTCTTTGTGAAACCACCCAAGGCGAACTCGGGGACAGAGAGACAGCAGCCTCGTATGGCAATTCCACAGAGGTGGCTTTTATTGTCCCGCAGCCTCTGTGAAGGGAAGTCCAGGGACAAAGACTCCCTCCCATCACGGCTTGGGGACGGAGGTTATATGGGGAAGGCAGAGGGTGGGGTAGAAACCAACTAGCCAACTGGGTACAGGCTATTACCATATAGAAACAAGGCATGCTGGGGGTGGTTCACTTTCTCACCATGACCCAGAGGAAGGTTGCTTATCTCTGGGGAAAGTCTTTTTGCCCTCAGCCCTCTCTCCTCCAAGGGAGTGCAGAGGGCTCTTGTGCCAAGGGCTCCCAGCCCTCCACATTCTGTCTTCTGATTTCCTAGTGTGTCAGTCTCTAAGAAGCATTCCTCTTTCTCTGCTTCCACAGTAGCACAGACTAAAAGAAAATGTCTCCCTGAATGCAGGACCACTTACAAACTTAGGGACCTGTCTTGGGGCAACTTTATTTTTCCTCCAAATTTGTCCAAACCGGCACAGGACCATTTCAACAAACAAGCACACTGATGTTTTTGTTTCTTATATGTACTAGCTCTTAAGGACTTGAAAATGCATGACACCCAAAGGAGAGTGGTATAGCAAATGCAGAGATCCAGGTTGTGTGTATAATAATAATTGGGCTGTAACAATATATACCAAATATTTTAACTGGTAATAAACTAACACATATTTACAAAATATAGGTGGGAAAGTTTTGAAATTTAAGTAAAAAAATAACAAATCTCTGGCAATGAACAACAAATGATAAATTCTTGTTCCTGATGTAGATGCCTGTTGCAGTAATTTCACAAAAGGGAAGCTGTAATTCAAGTACATGTAGCTGTAAGTGCTATTCCTATTGATATTTTTATTGAAATAGGAGACCCAAGTATAAAATGACCCCAAGATAACATAAGAGTTAAATGTTATTCAAGTCACTCAAGTGGCATTGAAACTATGGGCGAAGTTAATGTGCCACTCAAGAAGCAAGGATTATATTAGCCAAACAAACATTATTTCACCTGATGAATGTTTGATTTTTTTTCTTCCATAAGCACCCTAAGCAAAGAATAGGTTCCTGAGATCCTCAAAGATAATTCAGGACAACACATTCTTCTACTGCAACACAATTGACAGGAAAAGAATTTTCATTTCTCTAATTATTGCAGAAGACTTTGTCTGCCTCCTTGGATTGTGAAATCTTAACAACACAGTGTTAGCAGAAAAGAGGTATCATGTCATCTAAAACCTTGCATGACAGGTTACATGATTTTTGAGCTCTTTGTATTCCTTCCTCTTTGTACACCACCTACTGCTCTTCAGCAACAGAAGGAGCCACACATTTATTCAGAAACGTAGATCTTGCTTCCCATTGTAATAAATGTGTTGCACTTTGTGGGGTTTTTTTTCCTTAAGAAGCAAAGTCACTCTACCGAAAAGGTTCCCAGGTCTCAGCACTGTTCTCTTTTATTTCTGAAATCTCACAGCATGCAACTGCAGCTTTTGTGAATTCAGGACTTATTTTCATCACCCAACCAAGTAAAAGGAGTAGCTATCAAAACATTTGCTTGTTTGGAGCAATCCTTCCCTCACATTCACAACAAGATTTCACAGGGAAATATTCCAAGGAAGTGCTCTGAGCTACAAGCTATCTTTCACATGAACTCATATTCATTACATAGAAAAGATTGTTTGGGGACCATACGAGAAAGACCCCTGGTAACAGAATATAGTAATGACTCAACTAGGACTCAGTGCTTTTTATCTGTGAAGTGTAATACTGAGACAGAATTATGTATCTTTTTAACCATATAAATCAATTTACATTAAAGCTTTATTCCATGGATTGAATGTCAGAAGAATAAAAGGCCCAATTACCACCCTTAGATATTCCAGAGAGCAGCAAATTCTGCGACCACTTGTTTGCCAGATTCTGTCTGTAGTCTTAACTCTAACAAATAAACTGGTTTACTTGTACATGATCTGGGAGAAAACAATGTATTTGTTACTCCAGCCAATGGCATTTTCAGTAAATAACATTTAAAAGAACCCAAACGTTGTTAAGAAGTAAGGAAGGAGAATCAAGTCAAACTTCATTAGGAAAGTGGTTACTGTCAGCACAACACAGGGCTGGTGAAAACCTCTAAGTCAGGGCTTGGTTAATAATTTAAGCCCAGTAAGTTGCTCTGCTGGAGTTTGAGGCAGAGGTGTATCTGTTGAATCCTGCAGGCCCTGATGGTTCAGTTTAGCTCATGAGAATCATCACCTCTAGGGGTGGATGCACAACACTCCTTCAATGTTATAGCACCACGGCTTCTGATTTGAGAAGCACTGAAATAATGAAGAAAAAGACCAACTTTCACCTTATGATCAGATATATGCCATCGGCCTCTGGCTGTGGTATGGTGACATATGAAAGCAGTGCTTTGAAAAACCTTCTTACAGTTTATTCTTTACCTCTTTCACCTGTCTTTTCACCCTTCCTCCCACTTCCTCTGAAATGAACAGTTTGACAACTGTTTTAATAAACACCTGCTTGAGGCAGATGACTTGTACTTTCCATTAGAAGTTAATCTGTTCAGCACAAGCAGACAACCTGTGTGTCTTGTATGTTCTTACTGGATAACAAATCTAAGCCATGACTTTCCTTACCCATCCACACAGCTGGAACTCTGATTCTCATCTTGATTACCACAACATCCTTCTCCTTGGCCTTGGCAGATGCAATCTTGTCTTATTTCATTCAAAACACCACTGCAAAGATATTTTCTCTTGGCTCTTCCTTTTTTTTTTTTTTTGACCAGGCCATCTCTCTCTCCTTGTAGTTTTCAAATAGCAGCTGCTTCTCTACTACAAACTCAACCCATTTTGATTGCTCAGACTTCTCAGTTCTCTTCCTCCCTCCCCTTCTTGTGCCTTGCTGAGATGCTCCATTCTAATCACACTGCCATGCAAGCTGGGATGCCTAATTGTTATATTCCCAAAGTGGTGATTCCCTAAAGACAGTTGCAACATATCGACAATACTGTCTGATTACCTTTCTCCACAGTTTTCCCTTGATGCTCTAAAGAAAACTTTGACAACAGTCAGATTGTGAGTGTGCTGAAAATACTATCTGGCATATGGCCATTATCACACTGGCTCCTCATGTTTCCACCTCTTTTTAGTTTCTCTTAATTGCAGCCTCGTCGGAGCAGTGATCTTCTTGTTCTGTTTGTACAGCATCAAACACAGTGAACTGTCCATCTGCAGCTAAGTATCAGGTACACCATAAATATAAACAATAATGAAATCAAAGAGGTTCACAGTTTCTTTGAGAAAATACTGCAGGGCAGAGCCTGAGGAGCTGCCAGTAAAGCTCAAGTCATATTTGTTACGGAGGACTACACTTACGTAAATTTTCCTGGCACACTTTTTAATTTCTATAGGAAATTGTAGTATTTCTAGGTGGCATTTCTGGAAAAATGTTATTTAAAAATACATTTTGTCAGAAATCAAAAATATTTCAGAGCTAAAAAAATCAAGACAAAGCATTTTTGCAGGGCTGTTGGCACAGTTTTAAGCAAGAACTTCACAAATTACTGTGCTCTACATTAAATCCTGAGGTAAGTTTTACTGTGAAGGCAATTATGGTACAGGGAAATTCAGCATTACAAATGTTGCTATGCTTATTGAGCCACCAAAAGACCTTGAATTCCTAATATTTATTTATATATCCATAGGCCAAACTTTTAAAAATCTGTGTGTCCAGATGACAACTGCATCACTTACTTGAGTGATGAAATCGACTTAAATTAGGGATATGTACTGTGGATATTAGATTCACAGCATAAAAGTGCTAAAATTAGGGGTCAACAACAACAAAAAGCAGAACTAGAAATGCTGAGGTTTGATTTCCTTGCTCTGTGTGCATAAGAATTAGTTGCTGAGTTTTGTTACTCTGGCACTCCACCAAACATTCCCACCAAAACAGGAGCGTTTATAGATTTGTTTAGTCCTACTTTCTAGTCTGCTCAGAAATACATTCTGTAAAAAAAACCCAAACAAACTAAAAAAAACCAAAAAACTTACAAGAACTGTACATAAATGTTAGGCATATTTAGCAGAATGAAATGCAAATGAACTACCCTTGGACTTCCCAAGTTAGTCTTGCAGTAACTGATGACAGATGCATTCCTAGTATGCCACAAGCACTGTGTGTTAGTCTAGCTCACCTTGGTGACCTGCTTTGTGAGCATATGAGAATGCTCATTGCCTCATCCATAATTTAAAATCAATGACACTATATCAAGGCAGTGATTTAGTAAAATATATTTCCCCATTAGCTACTGGTAATTGGAAGCTGACCATGCACTCTGCTGACCCAAGAAACAACTATCACAGCAACTTCAATTTAAAAAAATGTAGAAAAGTCTCTCAGTCAGACTTCTTTTTCAAACAAACTGAAAGAAATGCTTCCTTTCAAAAAAAAAAAAAAAAAAAAGAAAACACTGCCCTCCTTTGGATCAGATATCAACACTCTCCAGTTCAGAATACAGCAAGAAAATCCCTTCCAAAGGAGTCAAGCCTGGTATTGCACCCTTTAGCTGATTCCCATGGGTCCATCTTTGGAATTTAGCCAGAAGCATAATGATTTAAAATCTTATCTGAGAGATACCACCCCGAAACCCCACATGTCTCATGCTATGCTTGCCATGGACTTGGAGAGGGGAATATTTATTAAATTTAACACTTTATGTAGCAGTCCTTCAAACCAGCTTCAATCTAAATGACAAGGGGCCCACTTCCAGACACTTATTTAGGGACATTACAAAATGGCTTGGAAATGTCTTCCCTACTTTCATTAAAGAGGATAATTTGCATACAAAGCAATGGATTTTAGAAAACTCTCAGATAATCAAATCAAATAGCTGTAGAGTTCTGGGATCCATACACATGCAAACATACAACACACAGAGCATGAAAAATTAGCATTAATGAATGTCAAACTCACTACGGAAGCCTGGCTGTTGATTCACAACACTGCTGGAGTGTGGCACTACTGCTTCACTGGGAACTAATACAAGGAAAAGGACGGAGGTCTACTGGGAAAGTCAAGGATGAAGGGGACCTTCTGTGGAAAAGATTATCAAGAAAAAAGATGTCTCCTTTTCCCTTTGTAAGGCAAATACATCATCTCACAGTTTGGTCTGACTAATGAAAAAAGTACTGTAAAGAGTCACATCCTGAGAGGATGCTTAGATGGGTTTATTTGTTTACTTCCTAACCACAATTTTCCTCAGAGTTTGTCAAAGGAAAAACCATGCATGTATCTTAGGATCTGTCTCTTCATACACTAGATGAGGAGAACTAGTAAGCCCTTTTTTTTTTCTTTTACAGAGAATCCATGGAGCTTAGGAAAGCTCTTCACCCATTAATTTCTTGTATGTGCAGACACCTTCACTTTCTGTCTGAAACTGTTCCAATGAAACACCTCTAAAACTGTTCCAATGAAACACGCTGCATTTCATTCCCAAAGGACAAAACCCATGATAATTATAAAGCAATCTTAACTTTGCACTATGAAGGTATCATTTCACATTAAGTTGTTCATTGCAGTTCTCCTAAAAGTAAGGCCAGATTTCCCACCCATCCCTCTCCCCAGAACAGGTACTAGGCTCTTGCCTTATATTTATGATCAAAGCCTAGGAAGATGTGAACCACAGCACAGAGGTGAGTGAAGGGCTTTGAGGTCCCCTCCCATGTTTACAGAAATTTCAGCTGAGGCACAGACACATGAAGGCTTCTTGCTGCTCCTTCATCTGCTCCATTTTTTGGACCATGCCAGGAAATTCCATCATTAGACTTGCAACTTCTGAGAACAACTTTTCTGTTTGTTGGCTTTTGGTGAGTTTTTTTTACCAGACATTCAGATAGAATATGTAGTGTTACTGTTGCACGAGCCTTGCAACTGGTTCTCACTACATGAAGTTTTACAACTCTTGCAGTTTTATCCTGGACTGTGTCCAAATAATGGTGTATTTCCTCCTGTATCTTGAAATTATACACTTTCATGACATCTTAGATTTGATGCCCGATAAAAAAAGAGATTTGTTTGGGGCCAAAGAGGTGTTAGAAGCATTACTGCCCATGGCTAAAAAGTACAATGTTTAAAAACAATCCAAATATTATTTTTTCAGGTCAAACCATTTACAGAGTAGCATTTTTGAATCTTGGAGTTCGGCATTTCTGTCACACCTTCATTCCTCCCTTCTTGAATAGTTTACTTGGTTTGGAAATTGAGTTTCATTTAGTTCTTACTGTTTTCTCTTTTCCCCACCTACTTTCAGCTTTCCAAAATCAAAACAGAAAACCTTTTCTTCAAGATAATGCAACTCCCACCCAGGAAATTTGGTAAGCAAAGCCACTCAAACACAAATATAAAAGATAACAAACACCTTGGAACCACTTCCACAGTCTCAAAAAAAGAAAGAAATTAAACTTCTGAAAAAACCCCCTTGCCTTGATAAAACATTTTTAAAGTGAAACATGGGAACAAAGTGACTGCTCCACCATTTAAAGTCTGTGACTTGTGGATTTAAAGTACCAGAATTTTTCCTTAATACATTCAGATACTTCACATTTGTGTTCAGCTTCTGCCAGAGTTCACAGGTATCCTTCTTTTAGCTTTCATTCCTTATCACAAGTCATGCATTTTAGAAATGAAACCCATGAAGATTCTCACATAATTTCAGAGGGAAATTTTTTTTAAGGAAACACTAACTATTTTAAGACTCAAAATTAAGATTTATGCACAATTCTACTAAAGTCACTGGGAAATAGCCCATTTTATAGGGGAAAAAATATGTCCAAAGACCCCTTCCTCCTCCAGAAATTGTTTTTATCATACATGAAAACATCTCTCACTCTCAACTGAGATTTTCCCTGCTATGGTATTGTTATAAGCACTATTGATCATCAAGTCCATTAAACACATTAGTTACCTTAAATAATTCATCTCCCCAGACCAGATTTGGCCACAGATGCTGTCAGCAATAACCCTTCAGGAGACTTGTACTAAAGAAAAGCCAGCGTAGCTGCAGCTCAAATAGGTAACATCCAAAAATAAGCAAAAAAACAAATGACTGAGCAAATGTGTCACATGACTGCATTCCGCTGCAGATTCCTCTAGAAACCAGATGTGTGACAACAGGAAACTTGAGATCTTCAAATGGGCATCTGCATGCAAGTGACAATAATATTTATTAAAGTATGGGGCTTTGAAAAAATAGATATACATGCATAGACTTTGTCATTCTTTGACTGACACACACCTTATTCTGCAGAGTGCTCCAAGTGAGGAGCAGCAGCCTGCTTATGCGCTTTGGTCACTGCTTCAGCAGAGAAAATGACAAATGCCATATTTGTTTCAGCTAATAAGTCATCAAGGGCTTGGAATTCTGCCTGGTACCCTGGACCCAGTCCTCTTCACCAGTTGCATATTACAGGGCTGTGAACAAGCCAAAGTCCTCCCTCGGTACACACACAAAGTACCCAAGACCAGCATATGCAGTTCCACATGACTCTCTTTCAAAGCCTGCAGCAACAGCAGACAGACCAGTAAGAGTATCCAATGAAGTTTATCAAACCCAGAGTAGGCAGGATACAGGCCATGAAGAGATCGCATCTGATTTTGCAAAAAAGGCTTGAAATGGCAAAATACTTTGTGTATCTCCCCTATTTTTGCCCCTGGTAAGTGGTAAGGTTTAGAGAGAAGATGCAGAAGAGCTGGTAGGCTGATACCCTGTTGGACTATGTACCAATGTCTGCCTTGCTGCTGCAGAATAAGGCAACTTACTCTACTCCTGAAACCAGCTGTAATTCTGAGGCCAGCACTGAAATCTGTACTAAAATTACTGTCTTCGTTTGAAAGACAGGTGTCTGCCAAGGAAGGCAGGAGTCTGCCTTGAAATGAAAAAAAGAAAATGCAACCCCCTTCCCTCCAAATTATTATAATTTCGAAATTAAGGGGCTTTCAGGCAAAGGTATGAGGAATAGGAGTAACAGTTCTTTACTATTATATATCTCTATGTGTATAACCAGTCAAACAAACAACAATAACTATGGCAGTAACAGCAAACAATCACAAACCCAGTCCCAGCCTTCTCGGCTGTCAGGCCCTTTCCCCTTGGGTGCAGTTCCGGTCACAGCCGGCAGGGGCGCTGGTGGCTCCCAGTGAGCAGGGCAGGTGTGATGGTTCCCCCGCGGCTGCAGGGGCCGCTCCGGAGTGAGCGTGGGGGGCACGCGGCAATGGCGGCCTGGGATCCTGGGAAGAGATGGAACAAAGGCTTCACAAACCCCTGGGCAGCCGATCCCAGTGTCCGGACAGACCCTCGGGAACAGCAGGCTGGAACAGCAGGGATGAGCACAAATCCTGGATGGCAGATGAGATGTATCAAAGTCTGGAGCTGTAGTGGAACCCCTGGAGGTCTGGGCAGGCAGGGTGTGCGAGGGCTACAGAGTAGTGAAGGCTCGAATGCAGCAGCGGGGGCAGGGAAAGGAGGGTTTGGGAATCCTGGGGTTTCTCTGGTAGAAAGAAGGCAGCCTAGAGCAGAAAGCCTGCAGTGCTGACGAGATGGCAGCAGCCTCTCTCTCCGTCTGAACGCCAAGCACCCACCACCCACACACCCAGGTGAAAGCGAGTAGTCTCTTGGACCACACTCTCAGTGGCTAGGTCCTTTGTCCTCCCAAAGTACCCAGCAATTTGTTGCCCCAGCAACATAAACGGGGAAAATTCCTCAAGAGGGAAAAAAACCAGAAGGGGAACTCCTAAAACCCCAACATTTACATAGCTTAAGTACTTCAGCTAGGTATCTCAGTACTTAAACTGTTGTGCAGAAAGTTTCTGTGGCTATATTGGGATCCACCTGTTTCTGGAATCCTCTTACAAAGTAAAATCTATTAGTATTACATGCATTTAATTGTTGGTTAATCAACAAGATTTCTTTGGATTAAGCTTCCCCCATCCATTTGACAATGATAATTTTAATGTCTACACGTTTAAAATCTGAAATGTTTTGCATTTATCTGCACTATGGAACGGAAGAAGCAAATGGGTCAGCTGGTTACAGACTTGGAGGGGCCTAGGGATGGCCAAGAAGAAGGGAAGAGTTCCTGTGTTTTGGGTCACGCTCACTTCAGAAGGATGCTAGTGGTCAGATACATTGTCAAAAGCAGAAGGAACACACACCCTGGGACAGGATATGCACTGCCAAATGCTCTACATCTCTCTATTCTAAAGACGTGGAGGAAATATTTAGTATGACTATAAAGTGATGAAAGAAAAAAAGTGTCTCATCATTTTCTACACTGGTACCCTCTTCAATGAACACTGTGAAATAACAGAGATGCAGAAATTACTTGAGGCCTGTTCCTGAATTAGTGCTATCTCTAGAATCATAGATCAATGGACTGAAGCAGAAAGGGCTTTCATTCAAAGAGAGGAGCAGATTGATCATTCCAAAGTCCAGGGAAGAGTCCTGTTCTGCTGCACAGCGTACATATGCTGAGTCACCTAGGTAAGAATGATGATGTATCAGACGAAAGAAAAAGGAACAGGAAAGGAAAAGTACACACTAGTGAAATATAGATAGGCTCACCCATTGCCCAGTCACTGTCTGGTTTACCCAGGAATCATAACAGAATCAAACTTTAAGGTGTTGCTGCCTGTTCTGAGCTTCCCCTCCCCCTCCCCAAGACACTTGCCTCTGCCATGTGCTCCGAGCTCCTTTGTTCTAAGCGCGGGCAAAACCAAATGTAACTCAAACTCTTTAGCAGTGTCTGATTGGCCGGTCACCCTGGGTCTGCCCCCAGTCCTCCCCTTTCCCCTTCTCCAAATAAAAGAGACAATCAAGGGAGGCCCCGCCCTCTCTTGGCTCTGCTACCTTTCTGCGATCATCTCTTGTCGTCTGTTTCTTTTGAAAGCTTCTAACTGCGGGAAATTGAGCGAGCAGAGAGCTGTATTTCTCCCTCTTTGCTTCTGCTGGTGGTATTTGCTTTGCAGCTGATACAGGTACTGATTTTAGAGCTACTAAATGCTAGATTGCCCGTGCTACCTCTCTCAGTTGCTCGAGGCTTTCTAAGGCATTGAAATACAAGCGCTAGCCGGTAAAAAGCTGAAAAGATACCTCCTCATTAAGGAGTATGTGAAGCAGTCTGAAATAGTAGATTTTTTAATTTTCCTTTTTTTTAAATTTAGAAGACGTTTAATTTAGAAGATGCTCTCCAAGTCTAGAAAGACACATGACAGGAAATCTGAGGGTAAAATGTACAAGTGTGAAGGAAAGTGGGTCTGTTTTAAGACATACCTACCAGATGTTATGAACAAGTCACTCATTTTGAGAGAGTGGGTCCAAATAAGAAAAAAAAAAAATCCATGCAGAAAAGAACAGTATGTATGCATTCATGAAAATCAAATGTAGTGAATCAGGGGATATGAGTACAAGTGGGCAGTTGTGGCTGCTTCCTAGGTGGTGATTTTGGATGCAACTTCAGAAGCAGCATTTGCAAATAACGATGGGCATCTGCATAACATGAGCGTCTCAAAATCTGGAAGACAGCCTCAACATGGCTTGTAAGTACCTTAAACTAGTAAGGGGTGAGTGAGAAAGGAAGCAGAGGAAGAAAATAAACACCTAGGACACTTACTGACAAGCATAAACATAGCTTACAGATTAAATTTGTGAGCAACACATTTCATATACTTCTGTCACCACCTTAGGAAACTGTTGTTCTGCAAGTAGGTTACTGTCCCACAGTGTCAGTCAGCCTAGCACTGAACATCCTGTGAATTCACTGGTATGATTAATGCTTTATTAGCATGCACTAAACATGCCACAGTTCCCTCTGTCAAAGTTCATTAAAAGAGAAATGGACTGGCACCTGCCATTTCCTAACAAGGAATGTAGTTTTAAAATGCTGTGGTTTATATACAGTGGGAAACTGCTATGTTGGATGCATTTTAGAATGTTTTGTGTAAGAAAAAGAATTCCTAATACTTTGCTCAGAACTTATTGTCTTATTTGAAAAAAAAAATAAAAATCAAAAGGAGTATTTTTGGGTTTGTTTTTAAATGTGTGGCCTAAAAGCAGAAGAATACATTTCCTAAGAATGCACAACGTAGTTTTCTTAGTTCAGAATCTTTTAGTGGCTTACTTACTACACTGCATTGGTTATATCATATACATCCACATTTGCAAAACGTGCATTCAAGTTAGACTCTTGATCAAACCACTGTATAACAAAAGCAGAAGAACACATTAGGACTGCACCTGATGGAAGATCAGCCATTACACCTGCATTGCAACAAGGATCTTACTTACCAACAGTTCTCTCTGTCCCAGATGTTTCTCTGAAAGCAACAGTAACCTTTTTTTACTTGAGTGTTTTTCTGACTTAAAAAAATCCCAAAACTTTTCTATTATTGATACGCAGAAAGTACCAGAGCAAGAGAAGGCACATCTAGAGGATTACACCTTTGGGACAAGGAGTCAGAGAGGTTTTGCCAAGGGGTGCAGACAGCAAAAATGTGTCTCAAGCGACTGAACTCTTCCCTCTTTGAAATAGAGCCACTGAAAATTGCAGCTGTGCACTCACAGAGATAAGAAATTAGCACTGTAATAGGAAATTAATTAAGCAGGTGAAGAGCGCTGTTGAATGTTTTGATGTTCTAGCTCAGTTTGTAAGAGCAAGGCTGAACCCTAGATAAAGGAATGGTATTGAAGTCCGCCTCAACCATGCTGCTATAAGCACTGTTATGCTGTTAGTATAAACAGGAGTCATAGCACATGCTGTGGTTTAGCTAAAATACTCCATAAATCCATACTTAACTCAGAGCCATCTTCCTTTTCAGGTCACTATTAAATCACTTTAATTAGAAAACAGTTACACAGTACTTACAGTAATAAAAATTAAACCTACTACCAGGCAGGTTTAGCTACAGTGTTTTAAATCTAAGGATCTACACCCTTCTGCAATTGTGCCCTTGACACAGACCAACTACAAAATCCTGAGCTTCATTTCAGTACCAAGCCTGAAGACATTCTTGGGCATTTATCTACTGCTTTCCTGGCCATCACAAGCAGACAGTGATCTACTGATGTGCTTGTTATCAACAGTCATCAAAACCGGGCCAGCACATGGCTATGTGAACTGATATTATTGCTATAAAGTCAAACAAAAGGCTCAGGAGCAGCTGTAGAAGATGATGTCCCCATACTTCCCCTACCGTCAACCTCCTCTGACAGTTCCTGACATCTATTTTAAAAGGCAGCCAGACAGCTGCTCAGCATTCCACAACCTCTGCTCAACTTGGTAATGAAGTCCTCAGAAAGATGAACTATTTTATAACCAAATTAACTTTTACATTAATGTCCATTACTCCAG
Organism: Corvus kubaryi; assembly: GCF_017639235.1. Lineage (NCBI taxonomy): Eukaryota > Metazoa > Chordata > Aves > Passeriformes > Corvidae > Corvus > Corvus kubaryi. The sequence continues at coordinate 1,124,803 of NW_024582064.1, read as the reverse complement.
TGAAAATAATTCACTCATGGAAATTACTAAACTCCTTGTGGTGTGACGGTTAATTCCATTACATAGCTTTCTTTTAAGCTTTTTTCTTCCTCTGTCTGCTGCTGTTCCTTTATGTTCCTCCTTTTAAAAGAAACATGGTGACAGCAAGAAATGGGTACTTCAACATGGCATCTCCTGTCCAAAGATGTTTATTCACTAGTAAAATATCAGGACACCACCAAAGAAAATGTTTCTCATCATAGCACTCATAGAAACAAGCAAGCCACAGATAATTCTACAGTGCCTTTAAAGTTATAGAACACAGGTGCATGTTTAAATATGAAGATTCTTAGGGGAAGAAAAAAACAAGATCACACTGTAGACTTCTTTTAAATCCCATCACTGTGTTGGTAAATGAGTCTCCCATGAGCAATCTATGTAAGTCTCCCACAAGCCTGATTCCCAGGTCCTCATGGGAAGCAAAGGGTTTCTGTAAACAATGTAGGTCTTGAGTCCCACATTGTCTTCGTTTATATACACGTGCATAAAGGCAGATACCTGCACCCAAAGACATGTATCTATACCTTCCCTCTCTCCTTCAGAGGCAGAGGCACTGATTAAGGAAATGAATCAAACAAGCCATCTGTCCAAAGGCCCTCCTTTCACAGGGAGCTTTAATGAGCTCTGAAACACTTGCAGAGTGCCTTACTTTTGAGCCTTGGAGTCTTGACTCTGTAGGGCAAGACAAAAAACTCCTCAGGTAACTTGCTCCTTGGCGCCATATGGAGTGGAATGCACTCAGCACCAATACAAGAGCTTGACTCCATAAATTGCAGGGATTGGTGTATCTCAGGAGACAGCCCAACTCCTCCCTGAATCATATGCTCCTTCACCTGGAGGAGTCTTTCTTACTGACTCATTAAAATACAGCTTTTGCTCTGCAACACTTCTGCTAATGGCTTTGATCTAGAGATGAATAACAACTCCACAACATCCATACTCACTTGGCTGCTGTGACAGGCTGTCTAAAACCAGCTAATAATTTACATGGAAAGTGTATCTACCAGAGGGTACCTGTACGGCCAATATAATAGAACAATATTGATACAGGCTCGAGAAGTTAATTACACCAGTCGGATGGGGGCTTCACAGTTCAGACAAGATACAGCCCTTAGGTTCCACAAGCATACAATTTTTAAAAATTCAGAGGTAACAGATTAACAGATTACATAATTGCATATGTTTTTAGAAACTGACCTTCCAAACTATTTTGCTGAAATGCTTCTACCATATATAACATGTCTGAGAACAATAAAAGACATAATAAAGACAAAAGATCAAAATGTTTCCTAGCTTTATCTTCATCATGAGAGCTTCAAAGCATGCTGTTGCATCCCTGAAAGAAGAAAAAAAAAACCCAACTGATCCAGAACCCCCTTGTGATACTCAGGGATCTGGAATGAAACCAGTAAGTCTCTTTACAGAGTATCAAGAACCATAGAATATGCTGAGTTGAAAGGGACCTATCAAGATCATCTAATCCAACCCCTATCCTTGGGCAGGAGAACCCCAAGACCAATAAGGTAAGTTTTGACCTGGTTCTGATCAGTATGAAGCAAGAAATGAGCAGCTCAACACAGTTCTGAAAATGCAAGACGTTTGGTTTTCAACAACGTCTGAAAGCAGCTCTCAATAACTTCACTAACACCAACAGAAAAGCTTAAATAAAACAAAGCAATTAAAAGATCAGAAGAAAAAAACCAAAAAGGAGCATTACATTTATAATTTCTGTAAGCTGCAACAATTCCAGTGCTTGGTGTCATTAGAGTGGTGAATGGTACCGCATCCACTTGGTGGCCATTCACTAGTGGTGTCCCCCAGAACTCACTATTGGGCCGAGTCCAGTCTGGTATCATTATTGCTCTGGATGAGGGGTTCGAGTGCACCCTCGGTAAGCTCGTGGATGATGGTAAGCTCCAGGTTGGGTGGAAATGTTGATCTGCTGGAGGGCAGGAAGGCTCTGCAAAGGGATCTGGACAGGCTGGATCAATGGGCTGAGGCCAATTGTGTGAGGTCCTGCTCTTGGGCTGCAACAACCCCAGGCAGAAACACAGGCTGGGGCAGAGTGGCTGGAAAACTGCCCAGTGGAAAAGGACCTGGGGGTGCTGGTCAACAGCAGCTGAGCATGAGCCAGCTGTGCCCAGGTGGCCAAGAAGGCCGATGGCATCCTGGCCTGGATCAGCAATAGTGTGGCCAGCAGGACCAGGGCTGTGATTGTCCCTCTGTACTCAGCACTGGTGAGGCCACACCTCGAGTGCTGTGTCCAGTTCTGGGCCCTTCACGACAAGAAAGACATTGAGGTGCTGGAGCGTGTCCAGAGAAGGGCAATGGAGCTGGGAAGGGTCTGAGGGAGTACAAGTCCTGTGAGTGGCAGCTGAGGGAGCTGGGGATGTTCAGTCTGGAGAAAAGGAGGCTCAGGGGGGACCTTATCACTCCCTAAAACTCCCTGACAGGAGGTTGTGGCCAGATGGGGGTCAGTTTCTTCTCCCAGGCAACAAGCAACAGGACAAGAGGAAATAGCCTCAAGCTGCACCAGGAAAAGTTCAGGTTGGACATCAGAAGGAATTTCTTCACGGAAAGGGTTTTTAACGTTGAAATGAACTGCCCAGGGAAGTGATGGAGTCACCACCCCTGGAGGTGTTAAAGAAACAACTGGATGTGCCATGGTCTGGTTGACACAGTAGTGATCAGTCAAAGGTTGGACTCAATGATCTCAGAGGTCTTTTCCAGCCTAATTAATTCTGTGATTCTGTGTTTCATGCCCTTTGTCCTGCAAAGTTATATGCATTTTCTTTGCACATAGAAGCTGTCTCACGAGCCAAAAAGTGTGAAACGCAAACTGTAAATTCAGAGAATTCTCATTCAGTGCTTCACAAAACTAGGATTTGATTTTTAGTAAGACTTTAGAGGGGTTCTGAATTACAATAAGAAAAAAAAGTATTTGTCAACACCCTTAATTTACAGTCTTTTTCTGAATACAAAATTAAAAAACTAAAGGACAGGTAGATTCTGAACACGCAACACCCTGAAAATAGTGATTCCACTATTCACTTTCACTATTCTGTCTTCAATCAAGGCCAGGGCCGTTTTACATTTTCAAATTAACTGCAAGTAAACGTTGTGTTCTAGGAGTACAAACAAAAGATACTCTTAAAGATATTCTTTAAGTAAGTAATTATAGGTGGATTTTTAATTAGTATGTTAAAACTATGTCCAGCACTCTTTAAGAAGCAAAATAAGATGACTGGGAGGGGGTTTTCTTTGGACTTGATTTCTCTTCCTTCTTCCTGTCTTCTACCACAGAATGTCAGACACTCACTTATATAACTTCACTTTTTCACATTACCTGATTTGTTTTGATGCAGCTGTTTCATGTAAATAAAACCACTCACATTCCTAAATATTTGAAGACTGTATTTTAAAATTGCTGCTCCCAGGTCTGTCCATTGCATTTTCTTGGATTGCAAGCAACATTTCTTGAACACTAAGTTACTTTTGCTCTTTTCTCTATCAAAAAACCTCTCCAAGAAAGCCCCATGTGCAGCCCTAGAGAAAATAAAGAATAATGATAACAAAAAGCCAGCCAGGATGGATACAATTCTGTTATAGAAAGAAGCTGTAATAGCAGTGTTTGTTCAGCACTTGTCTGATGAAGCAGTGAGAAGTCAGAAGCCTTGCAGCCGAACAATTTCCGCAAAGAGCTCAAGGTTCAGAAGGGACAGCACACAGAGCAAGACGTGTGCACCTGCCAATAACACCTGTGCTGGACTCATTAAAGATTTAACCAGAGAAATCACGTGTGTGCTTAAAAATGGCTGACAACTGCCATGCTTAACACACATCTCAAAAACTTTGGGAAAGGGCAGCAAAATGGAGTTACCTTCAGATGAGGAGGATGGCACATTCACCAATATTTCTTTGGCAGATGATTCAGGTAAGAGACTGCAGTACTCTACTGATACAATGCAAATTCCACAGGCTGAATAACAGCACTGTGGGAGCAGGCAAGTTTGTCCTGATTACCAGGTACAACATATTTTTAGCAAATACCCTCCAGCAAACTTTTTTTAGTTGCATAGTTTGAATAAGGCTTGTGATGAGCTAAGAATTGAGGGTTTGGGGGTATGGTGGCTACCACAGTTTTCATATATTAGCGTATGGTAATACACACTCGTCTTCTGAGCACATAGAGCTTTTACTGGTTAGAGAGACACTGTTACAGAAATATTAACTCAGTAGATACTACTATCAAATAAAATATAGATAATGCTGTATACAGAATAACAAACCTCTGACATACTCTACTGAGAACTCATGAGAAGTGATGCAAGTTAATTGGTAATGGAAATAAGGTGGTATTCTAAAGCCCCTCTGTTAAGCCTTTAATTGTTATAAAAGAAACTGCAAAAGCAAAGACTGCCTATCCCTCCAGCCCCCTCCTCCCCACTTACGGAATAAAAATTACTTGTAAGGGGAAGTAGGAGAGTCCTACATAGTGGAAAAATGGAGTGAGTTAATATGAATTGACAATAAATTATTTAGAAGGGTGTGGCCAGAGTATCAACTTGATCATGTCAGCATGGCTGCCAAAGAGCTGTGCTAATTCACACTACTAGGGATCTGAAGGGCTTATTTTTGAACAATACGAGCCACATTTCCTTCCCCTCCCTTTTTTTTTTCAGATAAAGAATGTTATTGTGCATGCTGTATTTACCTCCTATATTAAAAAAAAACCAAACAAAAAAACAACCAAAATCCACTAAGTTCATCTTATTTTAGAACAGAATTTTCTATTAGCAATTCCATATTAGTGTGATGGGGCTGAGCTGGATGTTTGAATGCACTTCGTTTGTACCTCACATAGGGCTACTGACACCAAGATGTGGTTGGCCTGAACTATTCACAAGAAGACAATTTGGCAGAGCTTGGTCCAAGCTGTACAATAATGAAGGGTTCTCCTCACAATGAATCTCACTTTTTTCCTGTAGCAGGGTGTAGAAGAGTAGAGAAAAGGTATCCTATAGGACACTGTTTTGTGACCTGCTGCACAGCTAGTAACATATCAAGAATAGACGGGGGGCAGCATTCAGTGGCATAATCGTCTTATCTTTGCAAAGCATCCAGAAGTAGCTGAGGTAGGGATGACTCCATAATACTGGATGGGTTTCAGTCTGCCCTGTCTCACACAAGGGTGTTTTTGCCATGTAGCTTTCTTAGTCTTTCAGGAGATGTCAAGTCTCTTTCTTCAGAAGGTGAACACCCACCAGCCTCCTCTCCTGCTCTAACCTCAGTACCCTGCAGATTGGAAAATGTTGATATCCTTGAGAAAACAGAGGCACAAGGTTAAAAACTCTCTTATCCAAGCACCAACTGCCAGTGGGTTTCCAAGTCAATCTTGGCATTTGGGGCTTGATACTCAAAGCCAAGCCCTGACAGATGTCACTGCTATAAAAGAGATCTCCTTAGCAACACAGCAAATAGGACTGTACTGCACTGTTGGGGTCCCTTCCCCCCTGCCATGGAGCCCTGGGAGAGGGGCCCAGGGGGGGAGACACGGGTTTCCCTGCCCCTGCTCAGCTTCATTGACTACCATGGATCCACGCAAGGGTTCAATCACTAATACATGTTCTGTTTGATTTTTCATCTCCCACAAGATCTCGTCCCAAAAACACCCCTGACAAGATCCAGGAGGTTCAATATCAAAAAGTAACTCTCGAGAAATATAGGAGAAATTTTTGAAAAGCCAGTTAAAAAGAAGTTCTAGGTCTCCTGGTTCCATTACTTTTTTGTTTTGTTGTTCAAGGATTCCTTTAACTTCTAGATACATTTCTTTCTGTGGCTCAGAGAGCCCCATTTCCCATGATTCTTCCATAGTCCAGAGAGAATATCCAAACCAAGATGAGAAGAGAGAGGTCTAGAGTGGTTATTTTACTCACGAATTTTCCTCAGGGATTGGTATCTTGCCCGCATTCCTCCACCAGTTTGTCGCAGCGGGGATTACTGCAACAAGCATATTTCAAACCAGGAGTCCCATGGAAACAAAGTATATATGGACAGATTCATGGTAGATGTTTCAGAGATGTTTATTTCTCCAGCCGCATGGCCGGGGCTCAGCACAGGAACTCTGCAGTCACGGGACCCGAGGGTCCTTGGCGTTATCAGGGAACCCAAACCAACCAATGGGGAATGAAGCTGAGCAGGGGCAGGGAAACCCCGTGTCTCCCCCCCAGGGCCCCTCTCCCAGGGCTCCATGGCAGGGGGGAAGGGACCCCAACACTGCACCTCAGAAACAGAACACTTCAGATTTGCGTGACTCTTGACTGAAACAGAACACCCAGGGTCAGAGAAAGCTCATGTTCACAATACAGAGGCTTCCTTATTAAAGATCTGCTACCAGTATTACAGCTTTTCCCCTGGTAGTGAAGAGGTGGGGACCACCACTCAGAAAGTAGAAGTAAAATCAGAATAACTGAAAACAAGTGACATTTTCAGGCAAGCTTATAGCTTGAAGGCACAGAGGGTAAATATAGTAAGATTCACGGTGAACATGATAACCTTGATCCATTTCATCTGGCAGGGGGCAACACCTGGAGGTTAGAAAATGTAGGAAAATTCCTAACCTATAACAGGAAGAGACTATGATAAACTTTGTAGGAAACAGTCTTCCTTAACTCTCCCAGCTGAAGTTAAGACTAATTACAGTAACTCTGGGGCATTGAAGCTAACAAAGAGAGTGGGCCTTATTAGGCTCTAACAGAAAGACTGGAGAATAGCATCAATTCCAGACGAGCAGGGAAGCTAAAAGTCTACACAGTGAGAGAGAGAAAAAGATTCCTTAGGATGGACAAGAACAAGTTCGAGCAAGGACTAAGGAAACTAGGCTTCCAATACGAAGATCCTAAGTGGACTTTGTCTGTGAATGACAATGTTTTACATGCAAGTGTTCCTGAATTAAATATTAAAAAGGTTCACAAAGGTGCACTGGTTTTAATGAACTTCAGCACATTTGTTACTGCATAAAATTTTCTCCCCATTTCTTAAAACATACTGGAAAGATACTAAACAAGCAAGTAGAACAACATGCTATATACATACAATCTGAAGGATAATCAGAATACAGCCTTCGTATCAAACTTTCTATGGTACAGTGAAAAGCCATTGTTTCAAAGTAACAGGGGTTACTGAGCCTCATTAACCAAGCACAAGCCATGAATATTTAATAGCTATTGCTCTTTCAAAACAGCAGTGTCTTTCTATTTGTTAAGTATGCGGGTATTAAAAATAAAACACTTCCATGTAAATCAAGACAAACACAAAATGGTAGCAACATAGAAACTTTCTGGTAAGTATTTTAATGACAATAGTAACAGCACATGAAATCAAGGAAAACATTTGTGAAAATATTTTCACCATCAATGAAAGAAGTACCTTTCAATTTAAAAACTCACAGCACTAGATAAAGTTCCCTCAAAAAATTACCTACCCAAACAAAGCACAGAGGAAATTAAACCAAAAGTAAAACAAAACAGTGAAATGCTGTCCAACATCTGCAAAAATGTCTTTATTGTACTTCCAATCAATGTTAAATAAGCAGATCAAGGCCCTCTTTCCTCATTGTAGAGTACCTAGAAATTATCTTACTCTTTTTTCAAATATGCTTTACAGAAAGCCAACATTAGTGACTACATTTCTCATGTAAACCCATCCTTTTAAAAGCAGATACAAACCCTTAATTTATAGAAAGACAAAGCAGTTTTTCATCTCATTAAGTTACTAGTAAAGCTTTATGGAACCTTGCTAGATATCCTTCCACAAAATCTGGTGGCAAACCTATAGCTGATGATTACAAGGAGGATCAAACAGTTAAGAGGATAATGTTATGTAACATATGTTGGTATTCACAGCCCAAAGCTGCAAAGAGCTCAGTTCCTCAGTGTTGCAGCGGGGATTACTGCAACAAGCATATTTCAAACCAGGAGTCCCGTGGAAAGGAAGTATATATGGACAGATTCGTGGTAGATGTTTCAGAGATGTTTATTTCTCCAGCCGCATGGCTGGGGCTCAGCTCAGGAACTCCGCAGTCACGGGACCTGAGGGTCCTTGGCCACACCAGGGAACCCAAACCAACCAATGGGAAACAAAGGTGACCAGGGGCAGGGAAACCCCGTGTCTCCCCTCAGGGCCCCTCTCCCAGGGCTCCATGGCAGAGGAGGGACCCCAACACCTCAGTCTATTTAAAAATGCATTTTTGCGGAGTCAGTAGAAATGAGAACTTTTGCACTCATGCTCAATCTCACAAAGGATAGGATGCTATATGTTGACTATATAGCCGTATGTAGCTATATGAAGGCAGGTCTCTTCCGGGATAAAGAGAAATTATGACTTTCTGAGGCTTGCTTTTTGTACACTTTCTAAAGAGACTGCCTTTTTTCATTCCAACTGTATGTTCACAGGTCACATCATCTGATGAGGTCCCATTCTCAGTACCTAAGGCAAAACCAAGACATGCACAATAAGTACGGACACAGAGGAGTTAGAACAATGTAAGCCAAAGTATTTGCTCATTTTGTATGAACTGACTTAGTTGGAAAAAGCACAATCTAAGAAACACTCAAATTCTGCATTTAACAGAAGACCCTAATCGTAAATTTGCACAAGGATATGCACTAAGCTACAGAAGCTTTTTGAGGTTGCTCTGAAAGAATAATAAGAATTGCAGAGAATTTGGTGTAGAGCAACATTAAGTGAAAAAAAAACCGTCCTCAGAGTCTGTTATTTCTGCAGAGAAACAAAAGGATGAAGATTTGATGTAAATGGTCTCATGAGTTAGCATTGCAAGGAAAAAGACTTAAGCCACTTGTGTTCATTTGTATCTTTTGCTTTGTGGCAATAATTAGTCAAAGGAGCAAACACTACAGTTCGAATAGCAAAGTCATCTCAGAAATACGCTCAATGCCTTCCTCTGTTAGTGAAAAAGAGAATACATTTCTATTGTAGTGGTGAACAGTGAAGCCTCTGTCATCAGTCAGCTTACGCAAATGCCTCTGCTGCCTGGAATGTCGCCAAAAGGGAAGTCAGAGGCTTTTTGGTTTGCACTGTGTGCCATGGAAAAAACGGGATGTAAAACAGAGTTTTAGAAATAAAACATCTGAAAATGTTTGTAGTTAGCAGCAATGACTGAGAGTCAGAGTGCAGAGCAATAAAATCCTCTCCTCTCAGTTTGTACCTGTACATGAATTCAGGAAAACTATTAATGATACTTTATATCCTAGGGAGATTGTTGTATTTTAAACAAAAATTGCTCTTTCAGTGAAACTGAATAAATTAATTCATTTTGCCAGTGACATCAGCTACTTTTAGAAAATCTGACTAGAACTTAGGATACAAATAAGTACAGATAGTTGCATTTATAAACTGAAACTTGTTCCTATAGATTTAATATAATGACAATATTATGAATGCCTCCTCTGATTTAACTAAACGCCTTAGAAAATAGCCTGTAGCACTGTCTGGGGTTGTTGTGCCCCAAGTGCAGGACCTGTCAGACCAACACTCTCACCCAATTTGGTGTCATAATATGCATAGGTGCCTTCCCTGTGGCACATTCTATGATATAAAAGGAATCTGATTGTTGGGGATATATCCTAAGTCCCTAAAGCTTTACATTTAAAGTGCACAAAAATTTAAATTGATAATGTATTATATAAATGCAAGACAGGTGAGGTGAGGAATTTGAAAAGCCATGTGATACGTTAAGCTTCTGGTTTCTTGGTTGATTTCTCATACAAGAATACTTTGGGCTGTGGATACTTTATCCTGTTATATATTGGGTTTGGGCATTTTTGCATTTGTGTTTTGGGGTTCTTGAGTGTGTGCATGTTTTTTGGTGTTTGTTTAAAAGTAGTCGTGCATTGGATATTTAGAATTCTGGAGTTTCCTTCTTTGCAGCGGAAAATAGAGGAAGGGTTAGGAATGCACGCCTTTTTAAGGGAACACAGGATGATCTAGGCATTCTCTCTGCGGAACTTACACCCAGCAGTATCAATCCAAATGTTTTGGTCCCTGGACCGTTCTATGCTAACCTCATAACACACAGCACTCTGTGGACTAAGAATGCTGTCTGCTCTCTCTGCTGATAACCTCTCTGCAATGCCAACAGTAAAAGCTCAGAACAACAGCTTTCTTGAAAGTAAAACCAAAAAAACCTCTCACAGAGGCTGACTTCTGAAAAGGAGTTGATCCTGGTGCTCATGCTCAAACATCAGAGTTCAGAATCAGAAGAAAGTACTACAGTGAGAAACCACAACCAGGCAAAGCAGAATGAACCCCCAACAGCACACATACCAAAAAGGAAACAGGAGGTAAACCAGCAGCTCTTGAAATTACTACTGTTTTGGCTACAACAGCACAGGAACCAATATCTCTGGTTTTCATTCTGTCCCATAATTTAACATCAAGGATTTCCCCCGTATGCTAATTTTGGGACAATTTCAACAATAATCTCCACCTATAATGCAGCAAGAAAAGTGGAATTTCTGCAGCAGAGAGGAGCATTTCCTCAAGATCAGCCTACAATAATTATTCCCCCTCTTACAGCATGAAAACATAGCACATTCTTCACCAGGTAAGCAAGGTCTCCATCCATCTGCATACACCTGGAGAATCTGGCCATAATTTTTTCCCCGTTAATCAAAGTGCTGGAGATTGTTTCATTAGAAAGAATTAGGAGAACCTGTTGATTGCCAGGTTTGCCACATGGCCAGTGCAGCAAGCAAGATCAAAACAGTTCAAGCACCTGGCATTTTAAAAACAGCAATGAAGGAAACTTTCTAACAAGCTCCTGAAGCCCAGCTACCACCTGAGAGGACTGCTTGCAAGAAATAAGGAGGATTGCTGTGTTAAAAATGCCTTTTGTAGGGACAGTGATATGCTTTTAAGTGAACTAGCTAGTGAAACTGGAAACAGACTCATTTTCCAGTACAGACGGACAGCAAGACTCTAATTGCAGTACGTTTTTAGACCTTGGATAGCATTCAGTCTAATCTGAACTTAACTGATTGTAAGGTTAAAAAATGTCATTGACACAATAATAATACTGTGGAGGCAGCCAGAAGATGAAGGTGTTAGAAATATACACTTTTTGAAGTGTATTTAAAAATACAGTAGAGGGCTCACTTCCCAAATGCCTTTATCTTCCTGAGTGTCTGCACAGCACTGAATTATTTATTTATAACCAGATATATTACTGCAATTTACAGATGCAATATGAATATATTTCACTGCAACATATGGTTCAAACTACATAGTACTACAGGTTATGCAATGCAATCACTTCAGTGAAGCCACTAAAATTATCTCGGGTCATGAATGTTTTTCATTCCTTTGCTGTGGCACATAGACTGTGCTATGAGGTCAAAGTGAGGACCATGTGTAGCATGTTCTGCAAGGGTTATTCCCTCCAGGGAACCAGGGAAAGAACAAAGACACAGGAGTGTTGTTTTGGAGCTACTGAGCCATTAGATGAGAGCGACTCCGTGAAGTTACTTAGGTTCTTATGTGATGTGATCTCAGTGCTGTGAGACCCAGAGGCACGGAGCTAAATTACAAGTTTCTTACTGTGGACACTGCTGTGAAAAAGGCTACTGATGTGCCAGACTGGAAACAGCTGGGCACTGAACTGGGGCCTGCTAGACTCCGGCTAAGGGGCTCCTCTCTCCCAAAGCTCCACATACGAGCACCTGGGAGTCAACAGCAGCCATACACATGCTGCTTTCTCGGACCTTCCTCAGGCTTTCCCAACATACCTACATCTGAAGGGGTTACGCACCAGGGAACAAATGCCTTTTCTTAATTTCTTCTAAACACTACTCAGAGCGACCAACCACTGAGGACCGCTGCTTTGAACACTGGCGTATGAACACAGAACGCATTAATCAGAAACATCATCTTACTTGGTACTCAGCGGGATATGACGGGAGGGGGCCGGGTACGACTGCAGCAGCCTGTGAGGGGACATAGCTGTGACGCGCGGCCCCGCATTCGTCCGCACCGCCCTGTGACGAGAGGCGATGCCACTCGTGCCTCTTCGCGCGCCCGGCCCCGCCCCGCCCCGCGCGCGGCGCAAGCGCGTTGGGAGCGTAGAGCGGGCCGGGCCGGGCCGGGGCGCAGCCCGCGGGAGGCGGCGGCAGCGGGGCAGGTGCGGGGCAGGTGCGGGGCAGGTGCGGGGCGGGTGGGAGTGGGCGTGAGGCCGACCCAGGTTGGAGCTGCATGGTGGGGTGTGCGGGCAGGGCCGCGGGGCTGCCGGCCGGGTCCTGCGGGGACACCCCTCTGCAGTGCTGCCACCCCCCCGGCCTGTTACCGCACCTGCCGCGTTCTGCAGCGCGAGATGGAAACGGGCGGGGTGGGGGGATGCGAGGGGCGTGATCCCCGTCCCGCAGGCCCGTGCACTGGCCAGGAGTGGGAGTTGGGAGGAGGGGGGGGCCGACGACAATGCGGGGCCCTTCCTCTTCGGCATTCAGGAATAGCCACTTCTGGAATAACCCATTCCAGAATGATCGGAGCTGAGAAGGCGGCGATTACATAATTAAAACAGCGATATTTCATGCTTTGCAGTAATCTAGATCAGTAATTTTTGTAAACAGAGGCACAGTTATTCAACGAATCATAGGTATGCATGGCATGAGGCCTAGGAAAAATAATTAAAGAATGGTGAAGAAGGTTGCTCTGCCTTAGACTAAAGCACTGGTCTTTCAGAATTAAAAAAATGCATCTAAAATCCAAATGTAACAGAAGTTCCAATAATTGCTACCTCTCTTGTTTTTTGTTTCTCATTTTTTTTTTTCTTTAAGCAGAGTATCGCTCAAGAAAACTCTCTTCAAAAGTGGAAAGAGCCCCTACTACAATGATGAACGCTGACATGGATGGTATAAATTCTTAATGTTCTTGTTCTTCATTGCTATTCTATTTTGTATAATTTCTAACTGTTAACAGAGGTTGCACTAAAACTCTCCTGATTTATTGCAGCTGTTGAGGCTGAGAATCAGGTGGAATTAGAAGAGAAAACACGGCTTATTAATCAAGTTTTGGAACTGCAGCACACACTTGAAGGTTAGCAGCTTGACACATCAGATTTTTTTACAAGTACACAGTAATAAGTAAAAGAAGAGAACCTGAGTGCTCTGCCCTTAGTCACAGTGTCCAGAAGTATGTTACTTAAAGCAGCTGAAGGTACAAAACCAAGGTCTTAGAAATAGTTTTTTTCTTCCTCTTTATGCAACATTACGTTTGCTCAACCTTGGTAATACACAGCAAGTAGAACGGGTGATACATCTAATGTGTCCAGGCTTATTAGAAGACACACATCTGAGGCTGCTCATCACTGAACTCTTGTTTCTCAATAAACTAGTTTGCAATAGCTTAATTCAAAAATTCAAGAAAGTAATAAACTTACAGACTAGCAGTAAGTTTAACAAGTGGGTCAAAATACTGTGCTACAAAATAATATAGGAAAAATGGCCTTTAGGTAAAACTTGAGTAGGAGAATGTTTTATAACATAATACCCGATGGTAATGTTTTCTGCATTAAAGGTGTGACTAGTCTGATGTAGGCCCGTATAACGTATTCATTATTGTATGCAATAGTGTCTAATATTTTTCTTATAATATCACCTTCGCAGATCTCTCAGCACGCGTAGATGCTGTTAAGGAAGAAAACTTGAAACTGAAATCAGAAAACCAAGTTCTTGGACAGTATATAGAAAATCTGATGTCAGCATCTAGTGTTTTCCAAACAACTGACACAAAAAGCAAAAGGAAGTAAGGGTTGACTCACAGATTATGTCATTGTATTGCTGCTGTCTTTTTTTTTTGTTTTAACTGGCATAGGCTACATAAGCTAAAATACTTCAGTTTGTGGCTTACTGGATTCTCAAAGTATAAAGTTTGGTAATAAACAGAATTAAGAGCATTATCATGAACAGGAGACAGAAGTTTGTGTATTAAGATTAAGCAATGTGCAAATGTAGTGTAGATAATTACAAAATTTTCATATTTGTTTTAAAAATGAGCATACCTTGTTAAAAAGCAGATTCAGTTTGTCAGGTTAAACAAAGGTCTGTTGGCACTCTGATGTCTTAGAGTAGAATTCTCGACTAGCCAAGAAATAGTTACAATATTGTGTTGAAACCCCATTTGATAAAAATATTCAGAGTTTAATTGCATCACTTTTTTCACCTGAGATGTGCTTACTGTGTAGTACCGTTCATAGCTCTACAAAACAAAAACCTATAAACCGGTTCAGCATTTCTGTGAAGTAGAAACAGTATGACATTGTTTGCAGGGCTTGCATACAGAAAAACACCTCAGATTTTTTGGGAAGGGGGAGAGTAAGAGAGGAGGAACAAGGGCAAGCAACTTAATCAGGGAAATACCAAACTGATGCAGTATCACCAGTGTGCTGTACTATGTGCACTTGAAACTATTGCCACTTTCCCATTTCCCTGAAGAATGATCAGGCACATCATCACAATGTATAATCTTCTGAAGTTCTTCTGTTGTGTGATGAAAAGTTAAGTAAAAACCTGAGTGATAAACTCTCCATAAAGAGGTCAGCAGTGCTCTGCATGTTTGTGAACAATCTGCAGTGAGGAACTGAGAACTAGTCTTTCCTTCCCACCTTTTACTTTCTTCCTGAAGTGCCAAACCTCTCATTGCTTCAGGCCTCAGAGCAGCTGTTTTCCTGCCTCAGAGCCTAAGCTTGTGAAGTGCTTTTTGAGGCTCTGCATAAAAGCATCTAGGGGAGAAGCATGCAGTGGAACAAAGGTGGATTTTGCCTCTCAAAACTGTGCTGCTCTGAGCAATGCCTGGTGTCAAGGTGCTGTTTTTTACTGGCTTGGCTGTTAGCAGGTTTTGTAGGGGGGCTCAGCCCAGATTAGGGGTCTGAGCACTTCCCACAGAGGCAGCATGTCCAGCATAATCAGTATTAAAGGAAAACAGAAGCTGAAATACAAACAAGTATGTAAATTTTAGCAGTACTTAGTTGCATCTGTTTCATCTTGCCCTACAGCAGCACTGCAGATTTATTTATGGACGTTAGCTAGGACTGAGTTCTTGCTTCAGTAATGAAGCCATTTTACTTGACCTTTTGAAAGGAAACCACTAGTTCAAGGATCTCTCTCAAGCATGGTGTGAATGAGTAAGTGTAATAGAAGAGTAAATCCCTCTCAAATTCCAAGTTTCTTAGCAGCTAGGCACTGCTGTGTCTCTAAGTGTAAGTTGACATTGTGAGGTTCCCCCTCCCAAAGGTGAGGCTTCCCATTTCTCCCCATTTAAAATGGTTGTACAATGCTCATGGGAGTCAAAAGACTCTAAACAAAGTCAAAAGACTGTAAACAAAGCACTAATAGCACAGTCTTGAGGGCTGTTTACAAGTCTGGGTCAAGAAACCCAATGATGAAAAATGGATGATGATACCATTTGTGTCATGGAGTCCTTGTCAACATCTAAACTTAATTTTAATCTTCTATGGACTACTTTCACACATTACTGGAACTCTAAATTAATCCAAGAACTGCTAGCAGGTAGAGTAGATCACACGGCTAGTCCAGAGTTTGAGCATTAAAGGAAGAACAATCACAGCAAGCACTTGACTTCTAAAGATTGCATTGCATTACAGCCATCGTAGCTTTAAAGCCATGTCACTGCCATCTCCATCTGCACTGTAGGAGATCATCTGGTAACACAGCATGTGCTTGTTAGACTTCAGCAATTCCCAGGATAAAGTAATCTTAAAATTATGGTTTGGTATTGTAGATCGGATAGTGGTATTTTATCCATCAGTGTGTATATAGCAGTTATTTCATCTCCATGCCATTTTACATCCCACTACTGTGGCCTTCATTTAACTTATGAACATTTTAAAGATGTTGTATTTCTGACTTTACACCAAATAAAAACTTTTCATTTGTCTCGATTAGTTTGGTTTAACATTTGTAAACCCTAAAACTTCTCATAACTATCTGTAGTCAAAAGGTGAAAAAGCAGTAGGGTTAGCGATCATCTTAATGGTTTCTACATAGATGAGCTCTCTGAAAAACTAGATGTAATTGAGATTAAACCTGGGTTAGTGAATCTAGTTTTAGCAAAGCTTCAGTTCCTGATTCACTTGCTATTTTCAGCCATGAATCGTACATTTCTATCTACTTTTCTGTTCTTGCTAAAGTAAAAAGGTTTGGTAGTCCAGTCTTGTCAAAAATCTACAACTTGCACTTCTCTGTGTGGGAGACTGTCAAGCCAAGTTAGAAATGTTACTTTTTCCTACACTGTTAGTGGGCTTTACATTAGAGAGAAACCAGAATTACTTCATCATGCCTTCATGAATGTGGGTGCCAACGGAAGAGTAGCTTCAGTTGTAACTAAATAAAAGGGCCTCAGTACTACTTGGCCTTCCCTGCATGTAAAAAGTGTTCAGTCTGGGATCTGGCATCCTCAGTAAGAGCTCTTTTACCAAGCTACAACGTAGACAGTGGGAGTGCCGGCTGTGGAGGTCTTGCTACGCATGCAGTTCCAAAGATGACTGACAGTTTTAATAGCAAGACATGCTGGAACTGAAAATCATTATTTTGTTAATTTTAAAGCTCTTTCAAACAGCCATATATCAAGATTAAGTATTTTTCTGAAATACCTGTTCAGATAAAAATGGACAATGCACAGGAAGTGTGGGTGAAATCTCACTGTTACATTGTATCAATCAAGGGATTGCCCTTTTGCCTGGCTTTCTACATCTAGAGTCTCAAATCCCCAACATCTCTGGTATTTCTCCTCTAATTACCAGCATAAATCTCGATCTGAGTAAGCTGATATGCTTACTCAGGATGTATACTATCTCTAGGTTCTAGGTGATCAAAGTTGATGGGGTGTCAATCAATACTTTAGGGGAACTTTTAAGTTCAAAATACTAAGGGAAGATGAGCATCCCCCATGGGGTGACCAATCCCATGGGGTAACTAAATCACATCAAAGAAACTATAGTAACTAGAGTAACTATATCGTATCAGAGAAAAAAAAAAACCTCCAAAACCCCTAAGCAAACAAACAAACCAGACCCCCAGAACAACATCCAAATGCTGTAACAATTCCAAACGACTTTTATCAGGCTCAGACATAATTAATTTAAAAGATGAGCTGAAATGCTCTGTGACAGCTCACAGTAACTGTTACTAGCAGGATACCACACTGGTAACAGCTTCCATCTATTGCTGAAGAGTAATCTGGAGCCTTCATTTCTTACCTTTGCATGGAGACCTTAAATAAAGAGGTGGGAACTTGCAGTTAACTTAAAAAAAGACACAAAAAGCCCCAAATTAAACAAAACATACGAGACATTTCCATGTAATTCACACCGAGTAAAAGTAAAATATAATTAACTTTCAAACACTTGAAGCACTTGAGGACATTGGCTTCTTCATTAGGTTTAAGCATTCATTTCTTAAGACACTTTCATGGAATCTGCTGTGAAAATACTTCTTTTTAAAGCAGACAAATTTTTTGACAGGCACAAGAAAATCTGTTCGATTCCTTATGAATTAATGTATTTCTACTTGTTTGTAATGTATGACTACTTTTGCTAGCATTTACACATTCTATTACTACCACTACAGGCAGCTGCCAAGCAGCAAGAGGTTTCTGGTGACTGAAATTTTATTGTTTAATATACAGTTGAACTTTAACAAAACAAAGGTTCTTTACAATATGCAGTTTATTTAAACTACATTATGCGAATGCTCAAGTTACTCACATCGTAAAAAACTTAAAACCATCAAAAATTCTTATCTATATTAATAAATTTCATATTAAGCAAGAATTAATAAATATTTTTAGGTGACAATATACACTTAGCAAGTATTCTATAAACAGGTTATACCACTCTGGTTTGGAACATGAGAAGTGTAAAAGTTTGAAAAAGTCATCTGTGTATCACTTCTGCAGATTTGATATCTGCATTCAAAAGTAAAACAAGTCACATCAATTACCACTTGTATTCTATTTTGAAATATATCTTGAAAATAAATTATTGTAACCAATGCCTAAAGTGAACAGGTGACCACCCATGTAACAAGATCAACTAAAATAAATAATTTACAATAAAAATTGTTGCTAGCACAAAATCATCATACAAAAACAATTATTGCATATAGCTCTGCACAGAAAAAAATAGCTTTTCTCATAGCAATGTGAACTGTTATAGATGCTACATCTATACTACCATCCTCTTTTAGCTGAAAACTGTAAACAGCTGATTTTGTGCTAGAGCTACAAAAGTATTATAATGTATTCATTTAAAAAAATACTTAGAATAAGTTTATCTCCAACTAATACTAATTTCTAAGAAACTTCAAATCTTAAGAATCTTCACCTAAAAATCAGTTTGTCAACTTGTAATTTCCCATTTATTTTGAATTTGAAATACGAGCTAATTCTTCACAGATAGTGTTTATCCTTAAAAAAAGGGAATTAAGGAAGTTTGGGATGGTTAAAGAGGTCAGAGAATTAAAATAGGAGGCTAAAAAGCAGTGAGCCCCCCCTTTTCCCTTCAAAGCTCAGGAATTTGCCAGGTCCACTGAAGTGGCACACCAAAAGTTACTGTCACTGTCTCTAGATCTGAAAACACCAGCTGGAAGTAACTCAGTCCTTTCGTACTCTTCTTTTGCGCACTGATTTCAGTGGATTATCTCCCATTCCTTCATCAGCTTCTTTATTCTGGAAAAAAAATAAATTCAGCATTAGCATTGTAAACCTATTTTAATTATTGAAACTGGCATGCTACATTATTCCTCCTCCTGAACCCCCCAGTCATTTTATCACTAAATGCAGCACTTAAGTGATAGGACATTTTTTTCCACACTACTGATCTAATGATTAATAAAATGGGTAGAAGACTTTTCATTTCTATATTCAGAAGGAAGAGGATACTATGTCTAAACTGATGTCAAAAATTTGGTTTTGCCCATGTCTTTGCTGGTTTAAAAGTGGTGACTTTTAAATTAATTTAGAAACTTCCTTAAAGTGCACCTTTTGCTAATTTTAATTTCCACTTCTGAAGTAAGACACATTTAAAACATTTTAACTGTTCCCTTTGGAGAGCTACAAATAGAGCAAACTGTCCTTAAATCAAATGCGTTGTTCCCAGTTTAAAAGCAATGGGCTTATGGAGGCACAGGAAAAGCCTTTCCAACAAGAAATCCATTCGCAGACCATGCATTGCTTCCTCACTTTCCTGCATCACCTAATAGCAGGGCACCTCTTTTAGAAGGAACAACTCACAGAATGTGGCCCAGTCTGAGTGAGGACATGGGGTACATGATGTGTTCCAGCCAATTCACAACAGAAACACCTATATGCTGAAAATACTCAGAGAAAAGCAAGCCATGGCATCACTGTGACACTGTGTAATGCCACAGACACATTCAGAGCTTGCTATTATTTTCAAAAGGAATCATGTGACTCTTAGCAGGGTTCAGCAGACACTGGGTGAATGTACAAGGAAAAGAAAACTTCTTAAAGGAACAAGAAAAAGTATAGAATAAGGGGTAATTAATAAAAAATTTTAGTGCTGAAACAATGCAATCTCATGCAAGGTAGTTTCCTAGAAAGTTTTACGTGAAAAGGAGTTAACGTTACATTAAACAACACCCTTAACCTGGAAAGTGACTCCTTTAGGGAGTGACAAGCACAAGATGACCAATGGGTGGATCTAAAGTGCTTCAGACACACCAGTTTCTAAATGAAAGAATAATGAGCAGTTGACAAACAAGAAAAGCACGAATTCCATCTACAATGATAGTTTATGAGAAACATTTTGTAGAATATCTGGATGACTAGATTAATCTGCACAAGAAAAATGAAACTGCAGATGCTGTGTTCAAAAACAGTATTGTCATTTTGCTTAAAACCTTATTTTGGAATAAAAAAACCCAAAACGTAACTGGAAAACTTACGGTTTTTCTAGGTCTCAGGAAAAGGCTATTCAGTTGGAAGCACATGTTCTATCAATTAAGAAGCACAGTGAAAACTGACCAATCTGCTGCAGCATCCAAATTTTCAAGACTTAAAATTAATTTAACAGTCTGTTAAAAACTATACTTCTGTAAAAACATTCCATGTTTAGGGAGCTGCCTGAACACTTCTATACTAATACCTGTATTTATGCAGAGTATTTGAGGTGTCAAAGGAAAACATATTTCTACCTCAGGATTTGTTTTATGGCTCAACAGAAGAAAAACACTTGTTTTAGGTAACTGGGCTTAATTAGAAGTATGATGTCAGACAATGGCGAGGAGAAAGTAGGGAAAAATGCAAACTTACCTCATCTTCTGAATCAGATTTATTTAACCTATCACCTTCCTGACTTCCATCTGCAATTTCATTTTCTTCCTCATCTGGAACTTCATTTTCTTCTTCATCATCATAAATATCTTCACCACCTTCACCTTCATCTTCTGCAGAAGAAGTTGATTTTACTTCGTAAACAGAACTATATTACAAATACACTATATCCAGACATATTAGTAAGGAAAATAAGCCAATTTCAGTCCTAGAATGAACTGCTTGTTTAGAATAACCCATAAAAACATCTCTGTGATACAGAGAATAGAATTCTCATTAATTAGTAGCAAGTGGTAACTGTCAGATTTAATAACCAATTTCAACAGCTCCAACTTTGCCTCTTCTCATAATAGCCCATACTGTCTTCAGACTTGTTACTGACTTAAAGGACTCGATTTACTTTACTTTAAAACTAGTTATTGTATTGGACAGTTTTGAGAGCACAGTCCAAAACAGGACAACTCAGGCATCCCAACTCTGACTAAATTCTGACTTAGATGGGGAAGTACAATATTGCAGTTACCAGTTATCCAGCATGGGAGACACCTACATCCTAAGGGTACTCCCCTTTTCAACAGAGAATTTTTCTGGCATACTGTTTTGACTGAGGGATAAGCAGCTCTTTTCTTCCCCCCCTTCTTGTGCATTTTTGCAATGCAGAAAGTAGTCAGAAAAGAATGTACTCCCCTTAACTCACTCCAAGAATGTCCAGCTTGCACTACTACTGCACTACCAGTACCCTTTGCAATACTTTCTATCAAGAGTAAACAAGGAATCTTAAATCTGACAAAAGGATATACATTAGCATTTTAAAACTTAACAGTCTGCCAGTGGCTTATTTAAAAACAGCAGTGAATTAGTGCTCAATTCTGTCCTTGTCAGGTCACACCTACATCTCATAAGCACCACTTAGGTATGAAAAAACCAGGAAAAAACCAAAAACAAATACCACAAAACTGTACCCACACCCAAATTCTTACTGTTATATCTCAGCTAAACTGAAACAAAAGTATCCATACAAATTTAGAATGTAGTCATATGTAACATGAGACTCTCCTGATTCTTGGTGATGAAAATCTAGAAATACCTCATTTATTAAAATATTTGAGACTTCTGTAGAACTACCAAGAATTTTGGCTGCAGTATAGCTATAAATTGAGCCAAACAGAGCTTCGCTAATTGGTATGAACTAAGTTAGTTTTGCCATCTGTCAATATACCTGGTACATGTCTACAATATGTCTCTATTATCAAAAGGAAATATATGACCAAATAATGAAGATCATGGTTTAAGAAAGATGTAGACAAAGATCTCTGTCCTAAAAATATGCTCTTAATAGAAGAGCTTGGCAGAAATTCACAAAGCCTTTGCTCCTATTCTAATGAAGAGATTGGAAATGATAAATGATGTAAATCCAGCTCCTCCTGTAAGTACCTTTTTCCATAGAGGGGAAAAAGCCCCAAACAAAAATACTTCAGACATCAGAAGCTGTAAAACTCAGAAGTGGACAACTATACTACTTAAAATTATTATTTTAAATTTAATCAAATAGTAATTTAAGCATTATTTCATATAAATAAATGTAGAACTTGATAAATAAGGTTCAGACTGTGCCCCTGAAATTCCATTTTGTGGTAACATTCTTTTACTTCTTGCAATATCTTTCTAGAGGTCAAGGAAAGCAAGGAGACAACGCAGACAATTAGACAATGCCACAAAAATTAACATAGAACTAAATAAAACCATAAATCCCAGGGACAATGCCCTTCAAGAAGTACTCTGCCAGCAACTCATTGTCACTGGTGTCAAAGAAATCTCCAAGTGTTTCTAAAATTTGCTATTGTGCCACACTTCCTTTTTCTTTCTTTTTTAAATGGTCCCATGATACAATGCAGATCTCAAGTCATTCAGTATTCCACAGCTCAAACTCCCATTGCCTTCAACTCCAAAAAAACAAAGGAGGAGATAATGACTATGAAAGAACCATAAAAATCATAAGGAGAAAAAGGTACTAGTGGAAAATATTTATGACTACAGATACCATAGGGAGAAATCTCAGAGGAAACTTGCATCTGCACCTGATGGAAGCTGGCATCCACCAGCTTGAAGTTCTACAATCAACAAGGAAGCAGAGGGAAGAAAACAGGAGAGACCCGCTTGTGAGTCCTGGCCCAAATTGCTTCCCTTTCCCAGTACCTGAAACAGGAGCCTCCCTTCCCATCTTCTTTGTATCCTTTATAAGCTCTCTTTTTGTCTCCTCCATTTCTCTTCTCTCTGTAGCAAAAAGAATCAGGAAAAGGAGGCAGAAGACAAATTCTCTGATGCTTTCAGATATGAAGAGGCAAAAGAGCAATAGAAGAAAAGAAGGTTTCAACCTGCAAGTGTAAAAGGTGGCACGAAGCTAACGGAAGCTAGGCAATTCTTCTTAAAGCTAGAAAGCATGAAGTCATATGACAGCAAAATGTAATCCTTCCCTCTGAAGCCTAGAATTAATTGGAAAACCCTGGAATAGTCATACAAAAGCTAGCTAGGTTAGTTTTACTCTCTGCTCTGTTTAGTAACTAAAAGTAAAGGTCTAAAATAGAACTTACCTTTACAACATCACAAACAGCCATTCCAAGCACAATTTAAGAAAGTTGTAAGAGCTGAACAGTGTTCCTCTGCAGTTTCCTGGACCTTATTTCTAACATTGAAACACACACTTTAGTGTATTATTTATTAAGTGATGTGTTGTACTTAACTAAATTAACTGACTGACTTAACAGAAGAATATCGGAATTGAGGAATGGCAGCCTTGCAACAGCAGCATATTAGGTACAAACTATCTGTGATCTGCATCAAGACTGGGTAGAATGAAACAGAGTCTGCAATTCAGGAGCAAAGAAGAGGTAGAGTAGAGTAAGATCAAAAGGAAAACATAGGAAGATACAATGCTGAAATCACATACCTACAATTTAAGCTGAAGTAAAGAATATATGTAGCATAACCAGAGTAATTAAGTGCCTTGGTTAAGGCTCTCCAATAGCAAGGCAGACAGACGAAGTTTGGTGTGGCAAGCACTGTGCCAAAAATGTACTTAATACTGTCAGTACTGGCATGGGAACTGCTGATGCTGAGTAAACTTTTAAGTCATACAGACAGAAGTCATCAACACTCATGGAACATGGTGCGAAGACAGACAAAACCCACCAAGTTTCAGTCAGTAATACAAAGTGATGTCAGAACCAAGACAAAAACCCCAGCAAAACATGAATGTCTGCCATGTCTCTAATTATCCATGCCAGTCCCTTGTCACTTTCTTTGTTCTCACCATGGAAGAGCGAAATAAGAGGCAGAATCTTGCAGAGTTCTGAAGCTAAAAACTTCCTCATGAAAGTCAAGATAGTGCACTGTAAGTTAGGTGCTTTGGTTTTTATTCATTATACAGACACAGTTGAAAATGCTAACAGCACCTCAAAGCTATAAGCTGAGTAGTACTCAGTACTTTTTGATACAGTAACATGGGATGATTTTATCCTTGGATGCTGAAGTACAGCTCAACCTACTGGGTCATTAATTTCTCCCCTGGGCAGTAGGACACACGTCTGCAGGCATGCAACAGGTTGCTAAAAAGCAACATAAAAGGAAGCTGCAGATTTCAGTATTTCAAGCCTACTGTATTGTCAGGCTTTAAGAAGAATAACTGAAATCAGTGACCAACAGAATAGTATAACCCTCCCAGAGAGGCATAAGCAGATTTATGTTAGAGACTTAAAGCTATTCCAGACACATTTTAAAGACAATAAAGTGACTTTGACTGCTTCAGGTACTAATATCTGAATAATTAAAATGTGCTCAATATAGGAAATATTTAGAAGGGATAAAATATGTATCACTGTCTACAAACATAAAAAATAGTGTTGGAAGCATGCTCATTTCTTGAAAGTGAAGAAATACTGAGTAGAGCCTTACTTTCTGCTTGTATTCATCAGAGCTATTAGCCATGGATGCCACTCACTGGAAGTTATCAAAGAGGAAAAAAGGCTCAGAGCAAAGCACATTTCACATAGTCTAAGATAACAGGTTGCAATTACTGGCAATGCAATCCATGAACTAGTTCTATTCGTGTCTTTAACCAAACTGCAAGCTGACACACTTATCTTACCATCTTCACCAGTATCTTCATTTTCTTTTTCCTCTTCTAGTTCATCATCTTCAAACTCCTCTGTCTCTTCTTTTAGTTCTTCCTTTGTAATTTGCTTAGATGCATCAGTTTTTTTGAAGTCAATATACTCATCTGATTTCTACAACAAATTAAAAATCTATTTATATTTCAATTCCAATTAAGAATTAAACAGGCACTGTAAGCTAAGTAATACCAATGGCACATTGAAAGTACAAATTGTTGCACAGATGCTCAAGAATTTCCAAATAAAGTATTAAGAATAAAACCAAATAAAAATACAGTAAATTTCACTAACCTTTCCTGGCCAGCAGAACAACACACTTAGACCAACAGGGAGAGCTAGAGTCAAGATGTAAAGAACCCAGAGCCATGGATGTTCTTCTGCAGCAGTCACCAATTGACTAAACATACCAGGCTGTATTTAAAAAAAAATATTTAAAAGAATTGCTTTTACTTCCCTCTCAACACTTAAATAAGTTCATGAAGTGTACTGTATACATTTAGGTTGTGCAAAACCCTTCTTTACCTTTGCATTTTAATGACTACAACAATATTGCATTTCAATATTAGTAAAGCAGCAACTCTACAAATTGCAAATAAATGGCAGGTGTTGAGTAAGAAGGAACAGATGTAGAACTCCAAACATACCAGACTGGCCACAACTCAACTTTGTAAAGTCACATTTGGAGTCTTGGCAATCTCATACTTTACACCCTTCCCAGCTACTCTATTTTTCCTGTGCACTATGCCAACTCAGCTGAAAGCTCCCAAAGCATCAAGAACATGAGGGCAGCAGTTCCTGAGGAGCAATGCTGGCTCTACCTGTAGTACCACCTTCTCTCCTTTGACAGCCAATTATTCAGGGAGTAAATTGTCCTCCCAGCCCAGCTCTGACTTACACAGTAGAGACACTTAGGCAAGTGCCTGGTGCATCTCTGGAAGAGGTACATCAGTGTAGGAACCCAGAGTGCCGAGAATATTTCTCTGCCTGTTTTGAAGGGTTCTTACCCCCCTGAACAACACTGTTTTAACCTCCAACCTTGGAAAAAATTACCAACAGTCAGACAAGAACTAGAAAATACAGTGGTGTGAACTAGGTGATAGACTACTATGTAAGATTGTCACAGGGTGAAAATTTAGAGGTTTTGGGCTTCTCTTTGTAGTAAATAGATAAGGGTAAAAAATATCAAAATGGAGGATTGTTGTTGTTCTCTAAACCTTCTTCTCCTTCTTCTACTACTCCATGTTCTGCAGTAAAAGTAGTTTGGAATGACTGGATAGAGAATTCTGCAGTTCCTGTGTTACTGAATAATTAGTAGGAAAGTGAAAATAATATATATTTTTGGTAACTATTGGTTAAATTATCTTTAAAAGGCCATGTAAATCTTGATAATTAGACTTCTCTCCTGCTTTCTGTGCTCTGTGTTATGCCTGGGTCACGCTAGTGGCTCTGTTCCTCTGATAAGACTTAATAAACAACTATCCAGCAGCATTGAAACTCCAGGAAAAGTCTCAGTTTATCTTTGAAACTCCTTGCAAGGACTTTTAGAACATTCTCTCCCATCAGGAGGGATTTGATTTATGGCACGGTTCAGTGTCAATCAGCAACTAAGGAAGTTTGAGAGGCACAGTAGAACGAAGGGACTCAAAGGAATTTTTTTGCCATTGTGTGTACAGGTATGGATACAGGTTCAGACATAAACCCAAACATTTTGGAAAAGGGTAAGGCTGTGGGAAGAGATAGCTTTCCTGCTTGCATGGGCAGATATGCTGTTGCTACTCGCGACTCTGTGCCAAACAGCAGGTGTAAGGAATTGGCCACATTTGCCACCAACCCATCATTTCTCCCCCACAACTGCAGCCTGCTGTTGGCATTTAATCAAAGGGAATAGAGGACTGTTAGACAGAAACAGGAGTGCAGGCAGCCACTAGACTGGCTCATGATCCTGTGTGGCAGGGCAGATCCATCCCACAGCATAGGGAGGAGAGAGGAAGGCCGCCAAAGTGCAGTACACAAACAAAATGTGGATGCATATATACAAACAGAAGAACAGATGCAGCTCTATAAACATACATGCAATATTTTTGGAGCTGCATAACACGCATCTAAGCAGCCAAAGGCCTAAAATTATTAAACAGAAACAAACACTAGACTATCCATTTCCTCCATGGGAGGAAAGCATCTAAAGAATATATATCATGGATATTGCCACAAGGGAAAATAGAGGGCAGGGGGCAGGAGGGGAAGTCTTTGAGTGTAAGTAACTCAGCCTTCATTCTTTCACTTGCTGTGAGGTACTGAATTTCTAATATCAATGTGAACAGCAGAAGGCTTCACAGGAAGTCAATTTCTCACTAGGTGTTTAAGTAAAATGCAGTACCCTTTTAACCTCAACAAAATATTGATCTGGGAAAGGTAAAAAGTCAAACTACAAGACAGAAAACCTATCAGAGTTATTCAGCAAAATTATTAATTGCAGACAAATTAATATTCTGTCAGCACTGACAGAAAATTATTCCAACACCACAGCTTCCTCACTACTTTCTACTATCAAGAACATAGTAAAGTTATACCTCATTAGCACTTGCTACTAATTTTTTCAAGCCCCAGCTATCAGCTGCCCAGCGATCTGCTACTTCTTTTTCTGAACATATGATGAAGTTATCAAAGTAGATATCAGACGTCATAGACCAGAGTTCTAAACCAATAGCACTGACAGTGGTCATCTTGAATGGGTGAAGATCTTCAAAATAGTCTGGGTTTGGTATTTTCCGAGGGCTCCAGATTCCCTGTTAATGGAAACAAATGTAATCACATTACCTATAGATCACCAAAAGAACAACTTGTGAAAGAGATTTTAAAATAATAAGAACTTTTATTTAAAAAGACAAGCAGTAGTTTAACCTACCTAAAACAGAACTGGAATAGCCTACAGGATTTTGGCAGATGGGTCTCAGTTATATGGCTTAGTGATTTTTCTTAAGTGATTTTTCTTTTTTCCTGTAGAGGTTACAGTAATAACTGACTCTTACCAGAAGTGCTAGAGAAAATTTTAGGGAAGGAAAATTCAGCCTTATGATAACCTGTGCAAATTAGAGCCAAATTGTGTTTGCAAACCTGCTTAGGATCTTACCCTCAGAGACATCAGATTCAAGTACTCCCCAGCCATAACTAATACAAAGTAACTCTCTTTAATATCCAGCCAATTACTTCTTATATTTGGAGGGGATGAAGAGAATTTATTATCCAAAATTGATGCTTCCTCTAAAACTGAACTAGTAAGACGATCTGCTTACTGAAAGGCTTCATTTTTTAATATAAAAAAAATATTAATTCAAAATACATTTAAAACGCCAATGTAATTCAGAATACAATTCCGAAGACCATATTAAATAAATGGTACCAATGCAAATTGTACAAAAGGCAACTTTAAACAGATAAATTGTTTTAATATAGGAAGCATTATGGTTTCCCAATATACTTAAAGGAAAAAAAAGGAAAAGCAAAAAAAAATCTCAAATTAGTGAGGGTATTCAGACTTACTCTAAAATATAAATATACTGTAAAAAAACCTAAATAAATATACAACTGTGACTTGCTTGCTCTGCTGAACTCTGTATCTTTTAGCAATAACCTACAATTTGGCTATTACCTGATAGTTAGGATTATCTATCATAGGTGCTCTCCATTTTCCTTTATATTTTGGGTTATTTTTCATGGGATGCACCCACTCTCCACAACCAGGTGCAGTCTCACACTTTGGATTAGGGATCTGAGGGGCTTCCCACTCTCCATCCATTTCTTCATCCCTAGAGAGAAAAAAGAATTACAAACAACTGATTTAAGGTCAGTCAGGTGTCAAACACTGGCAGTCTGAAGTGAGGGTCCATGTATATTGTTGTAACAACCTCAGAACTCTGGGCAGCTCACAGAACTTTACCCAACAGTACCCAACTTTTTTTAAGGAGTGCTACACCTTTTTATTTAAAGGTCACATGTGCATAACTACCATAGCATGACTGACTTCAATTACATTCCTGCCTCTGCAGACAGCTTGAAACACTTCTAGCCAGGATGCTTAGAGATCCCTTTAAGACTTACATTATGATTTCAAATTATCAACTTAAACTATAGCAAATTCTTTCAGAGGGGTCCTTCATATTCTGGTGTTGCTTATATATCTTCAGAAAACAGAAGGCAAGGACAAATTCACGTTTTTATAGAAGCAGTCCCCCACACCAACAAATATTTGGCCATACCTTACACATTCCAACTTCCAGTCTCAAAAGACAATGAGATTTGGACTGACTTCCACAACTAATAATCTGCCACAGAACAGTCTTATCTACAAGACACATTAACAACCTGCACTTACCAGTCCTTTGGTTTTCTTGCATTAGGATCTGGAACATACTGTGGTTCATCATCAAGCCACCCCTCAGGCTTAACAGCATCAGGATCTTCTATTTTGGCAGGTTCATCTTCATCCCTTCAATTACAGACTTAGGTTAGAAAATACAGCAGCCTGACTTTGGACCAATGTTCTGTTCAGAGGACTACAACTGGCACGAAAGGGATGATTTTCAAAAACACAACAACAGAATTAGACTCGCTGATCATGAGCATTAGACATATAATTATCTGCTTATAAATATCTATTATATTTACATTGTTTTACAGTGCTGTTTAGACCAGATATTGCTGATATCAAGTGGCAGGTGTCAGTCAGGTCTTCCCACTGAGTTTTTCCCTACTCTTCCCGAGTTGCCATAAGAACAGTAGTTCACACAAAAGTAGAAATTCATTGTAAATTAAGACTTTATGGTAGAAAAAACTTCTTATTCAGGTGTAGCAATCTTAGTTATGAATTGCAACCATGCAGAGTACAAAATCAGCAAATAACAATTTTTATTTGTCTCCTTGAACATGACCAGATCCTTATACCCACCTCAATTATGTTTTCAAATTTCAGTGCTTTTAGTGAAATGCATTCCAATTGTCATTAGCAAACCCCAAAATAAAACCAGTCAAATCTTTCAAATAAATAACATGTATGTAAAAGAAATTTTAAATTAAAAATAAATAAAATTTAAATAAAAATGTTCTCCTTACCAGTCATCTGGTTTGACAGCATTTGGATCAGGTATTTTTGGTCTCTCATCCCAATCATCAGGCTTCTTATCAGTAGGATCCTCTATTTCTTTGGAAGGATTTACTGGAGGAATCATATTCTCAAGAAGATTTCCTTTACTGACAACTGTTTGGTCGATTAATATTTCAAATGTGTCATCTGGTTTTAGCACTAAATTGAAGAAATTTATATTAAAGAAATAAGGGAGCCATTTTATTTTACCAATATATTTAACCCAAACTATAGAATGAGCACAGACTTAGTCAAATAACAGCAAACAGGATCCTCACTAGCAGAGGAGACAGACTCCTCACTCAAGCACTGGATCTGGACACAAACATTGCCCTTGAGGGGATCTATGACCTGAATCAGGCCCCCAAAAATGAAACTCGAAGAAAATTCAATTGCTGAAACACATCCAAACACATTCTAAGAGATTTTTCAAAAACCTAGCAACTTGGAAAATTCTGTGGTTTTACTTCAAAAGCACAGACAATGAAAAAAGAATCTCTACCCCAAAAGGCATCTCTGCTACTAAATTACAATCTCACACTTGAAAGCATGAAAACACAAGAACTGCACCAGTAACATAGTGGAAGGATCGACGCAGCATTTTCTCTCAGAATCAAACCTCTAACAGCCATTTCCCTCAAATGCCACACTGCAAATGCTTAAACATTTGAAGAGAATTTGCTGGATGTTAGCAAGTGTAACTGAGAAGCCAAGGTCACAGAACTGAGCAGTGTCAGACTCAGTATCCAGATGTATCCAGATCCATTTCTAACAAGCACTTATAAATGTGCTCACTGGTTAAATAGCAGATTCAACTGTCCATTCAACATGATGAAAATTAGTAAGTGAAAGTAATTACTATTCCACTTTTATGACAGTTTTCTAAAGACAGGTTAAGAAAACCAGAGTAACAGTCTTGTAACAGTTCGATAATATCTAACAATGGCCTTCCAGCCTGAAAGTTTTCAACAGTATATATATCCATAAATGCAAAAATGAAATCCCCATATCACCTTTAGATAAAATACAAAGAACTAATTTTTAAACTCCTGTTACGAGTCACATAATGCATTGGAATCACATAGCTCTATGGAGTCTATTTGAACAATTATAACAGAATAAATGCAATCGAAGTTTAAGTACCTCGATTCATAATTTCTAACAAACAACCCAAATACAGGAACACATGCATTCCTTTATTATAAGATTCCCATTATTTAAAAGTGAAAGTTTGCTGTGGCATACTACAGCAATCTGTTTTAGAAACCACTAAGTTTTCTCGTGGCACAGCACTTGAACATGCCTTCTATTATTATTCAGTGGAAGTTCGTAAGTACAGTCATTTTGGCTGGATTTGCAGCATGCCACAGATCAGCCCATTCTTCTCTGTTTGCTATTCTTCCTCAGAAGTTAGAAAAAGGGGGTAAAAATTAACTTTCATTTCTCTGTACAGTTTACTGGTACATGAAGAGTCGTCACATGAATTAAAACCAGCCCATATTCATTCACTTCAGAGTCTGTGCTGACCTATCTGTTCATGCACACTGCTTCACATGCAGGTGTTGGTGAGAACTCTTAACATGTGGAAAAGAGTGGTGTGTGGCATGCTACAGATTTAACTGAATTCCTCTGAACTCTGACACCTTCCAAGAATATTGGGCAGTTGTACATTTTAATATCATCCCCACTAAAAATATTTTATTATAATAATTACTGAAGGCATTTATAAATAAAGGCTAGTCAGGGCTGATATGTTTTTTCCTGTAATTGAATACTAAACAGTAGCATCTGAAAGCTACTTTTATGTCCTGCAGTTAAGCCCAGTCATTAAACCATTTAACCCAAATCATTAAGCAACCACCACTCAGAATTAACAGGCTATTACAAACAAGCAGACTCAATTACAAAACTTCAGCAGACAAAACCACATTTTTAATCTCTCCTCTCCAATTTAAACTTGTAAGAATTAAACAATACCAAGAGTATATAGATGTGTCTTCTTGTCCAAATAGAATTTTTTTAGGTCTACATCAGGACGTTCAGCATGTTTTTCATCATATTCTCCAGTTTTAGGATTCTTATGTCTGAAGATAAAGTGTAGTTTGTAATCTTCTCCACATTTATCTGGTCCAAACATAATAGTGTAAGGTGTTTTGTCAAAAAAGTATTCCTGTAGAAGCAAGAAAACTGAGCATGTGTTATACTGGACATTTTATTAAGTCATTTTTGGTACTTCTTTTCCTTGGCATAGAGCATAGTTACCCATTTCTAAAAGGTAAATGAAAAGTGGTAGGGTAAATCATGAAAGGAACTCAACAGCCCTCTGGAGTTGCTGGGTCCTCTCTGTTCTCAGGGAATGGACTATCGCTCAGTCTCTTCAAGGAAGATGAAAAAAAAATATATATGGATACATATATATATATTTAGATTTTATCCTTATGTTAAGTAGGAATGCCTGTCACAAATCAAAACATCCAAGTATCTCTATCCCTCTACAAACATTACAGCAAAAGATGGAAGGGAGCTAGTTACTGTTCTTCATAACAATCTTATTTTCCAATAAAGATAAACCCCAGGATATTAATATCCAGTATTTTATCAGTACCTTTTTCTCTCCGCATTAAGTAACAGCAACAAACAACCCTGAAAATATCAGATATAGCTATTCTCCTTCAGAGTATGTTGCATTACAGTTATGTCAGTATCTTTTTAATTATTCATGTTTCCTGTATTTGGAATACACAATAATACATATGTGCTGTTCAGTAAAAAAATTGTTTCACAAGTTATGAGTTAAGATCCTATGGCTTCTATTAATACAGAAAGTCCTACAAAACATACACAAAAGTCATCTGTCCTGGATATCAGGCATCTCCCATGGAGAACCAAGCTGTTCCTCAAGTGAACAACTGATAGCAAATATTAAGCAAGAGGACATACCAGATTCAAGTCATTGCTACTGGAGAGAAGTTTAATATATGCACCACCACAGTCAATGCCTTTTTGAAAATTCACTTCGTATCTGGGCAAAGAGAAAGTTAAAAAGAACATTCCAAGTATCAGAAAAATACAAATTAACTGCTAGTCCGCAGTTCTAATTATGAATATATTAAGACTGCGTATTAGTAACTACTGTCAAAACATTTATATGAAAGCAAAACGTTTTACCTTAACTAATAAACATCAAGTAAAAAAACTGAAGGATTACTTACTGAACAATCAAAGGTTTATCATCAAAAAAAAATGCTTTTGTTAGCATTGCTGATATTGCATGATACTTTGCCACTGATTTTAATACTAATCCTTTGTCTCCAGGCACAGCGTTTTCTTTCAGCTCTTCTACTTCCCATCTCCCTAAAACACACACACACAAAAGTCTTTGAAAAAATGCAGTCTGAAGTAAAGAAATCACAGCCTTGTTGAAAGCAAAGAGTTAGCAACAAATAAAGACTAGTTGCCACAGTAGGGAAGAAATGTTGGCATCTGACGTCAATGATGTTATTCCATGTTGTTCTCAAATTTACAAACATCCGTAAGTAAACTTTAATACTGTAGATCTGTATCTTTACGTTGTGATATCCTGCAATGGCTAGAGGAACATAAAATACTTCTCCAGATTTTGCATTTACTCCTACCATCATTACATAAAAAACATTAGTCACAAAGCACTGCGTAAAGCTAAAGACCTGCATCATTACTTTTTTTTCTGCTTACATAGAATTAGAATCTCTTGAGTCAAATCAAATCACAAGGTAGATGAAGTTCCCTCCTCCTCCCCAAAGTCTTTCCAAGAATTATCAGATTTAGTCCAAAACAAGCCTACAGCTTTAAAAATAGAAGATTTTATATTTATACATTCTCTAAGTTTGGGAGAAATACAGTTGAATACACGTGTCCAATATCCAAAAAACAGGATTTTTTCTAAAAGGGCAGTTACACTGTCTCACAGATTAACAGGACAAGATTCACTGGCTTTTTTTCCAGGAAAGAATACAGCACAAAACACCCTACTTCTACAATCCACTGTAATCTTGAAGAATGCCTGTGTCAATGTCAAAAGGAGGAAAACATCAGGTGTGGGAACCAACAGCTAGTCTGAAAGTCTTACAGATTTCGACTTGGGCACAATCATTGTGTACTCTTGAGAATTCAGTTTGTATCCATGAGAATTGTAACATCAACAGAAGCGCGAAGCATAAACAAAGAGGGAGGATGGACACCTGCAGAAGGGAGGGAAACTGGCTGATATGTAGCAAGAATGTGTGCTAGTTATAGGCAATCAATAATATTGTATTGTAGTTAGTAAGCCAATGGTAAATGAACATGTAACACGAATGCTAAGAAATTGTATAAAAGAGGCTATGGAGTATTAAAGAAGGCTTTTTCCCAGAGCAGTTGGTGTGTGTGTGTATGTGTCGTGACCATCTCAACAGCGACAATCAGGAGTTCCTCAGCATGTATTTTCGAGAAGATTCATAAACTGTAAAATGCAAATGCAACAGTGATTTACTTTTATTCAACTGAAGTGTGATTAGTCAAAGTTGTTAAGGAAAGGCAGATATGTAAGTCAATAACAAATTCCTAGTTTCTTCTAGCCTAATAAACAGGAAGGAGAAAAATCCCATCCTCTTCAATAGCGTTCCTTCTTGGAAACTAAGACCAAACAAAAATGCAAGGCAAAACAACAAGACTGAAAAAAAGAATTGGAAAGTAGTTCAAAAATGTGTCTTTATCACAGACTTTATTAAATGTTGAATTTTCTGATTTCAGGCAAATACAACTTTTCTGACATTAAAGACAATTTTTTATCTAATATGAAACCAAGTAATCAGAGAGACTTCACTTCTCATAAGCATCTCATCTGCGTGGATATCTCCTCTGCAACTTCCTAGTTTTACCTAGGTAACCCAACTACCAGTTTTACCCTGGTAACCACTAAATTTAGAATCATCAGTTCTACTCTGTTCTGCACACCAAAGTTCTGCAAGTTATGCTTGCTTACCACTTTCTGTTAACATTAATTGATTTCATTTGACATAAGAACAGTAGCAAATACTTCTCTGTTGCAGTAGAAACTTTTTCTGTTCTCCCCACTCCCTCTTGAATGAAATAAACTCAGGTCGCAAATTATTGCCACAGATCACGCATAGCCAAATGGTTTAAAATTACATTTAAGCAGCCAGTTCTAGACTAGGAAATCACAAGCACAAATGATTAAACCATCAGTACAACTTTTTCATTATTGCTTTCCAAATTTGTTTTAGGCTACTCTAAGACTAAACTGTACAAGAACCACTACATTCAAGCACAGGCAATCTGAAAAAGTATTTAAAAAAAAAATCATGCGGTTTTAACTTTCCTGTTTCAGAGGCTGTACCAAGAGACCAATCCATGAATCAGTAGGACAGATGGAGCAAGATGGAACATGATGCTTTAGAAACCTGTTTAACAACTGAAATTGAAGTGATAAATATCTCTGTCATGATTTCAGAGAAGACAGTTCTAAAGAAACAATATTTGTAAATAAAGAGTATTAAATATTCAGATGCCAGAGGGTATTCTGGTATCATCCATGGCAATACATTGTTGGAATGACATAAAAAAGTTATCTTCACACTAAGTAACCCAGTGAGCAACATTTCAGATCTCAGTTTCAGGCTAACAGTCATTATACAAACTAACATTTTTGACCTATGCCATCTAGATATTCAAAGATAAGTTCTGTGTTATTTCTCAAAGAAAGAGTAGTTATTTCTCAAAAAGCAACAGAACATTACATCCACAACTACGTAGTGGAGGTAAACTTTAAAACTGCTTACCATCATATTTAGCAACATTATCATCCATGTCTTCTTTCAGTGTTACAGACAACACCCACCTAAAACAAAAATTGTACTAGTCATTGAACTATCTATGCAAAGCTGTATTATTTAACAAAGGAAAAACAGCTTTTGCTTCTAGACTGTGAACCTGTAATACTGATTGTGAGTTAGCATCATGGAACTGTGTGTAGTTCAGAGAACTTGCAAAGAAAAATTAAAGGAAAGTAGTCTAATAACAGCATTTCAAAATATTTCCTAAAAATGTCAATGAATATACAATTATAAGTCTAAAGTAATTAAATTCCTGAGTTATTTAATTCTGAATAAAATTCAGTTTTATGTAAAAGTTGAGTTTGGCAGAATGTAATATGCATATAATGTAAAAAATGCACAGAAAATAGCAAGTTTCAAGTATAATACCTTCAATATGATAAGAAAAGAAAAAGAATTCAGCCAAAGGAATCTTAATTTTATCTGATAGTAACAGTACACATGCATAGCAGAGGACAAAAGGGAATGGTAAGTGTCCAAATGACAAACACAAGATTCCAAGTGTACTGCACACAGGAGATCCAGCAGATCTCCTTGACTCTGTGAGCAAGGCAAACTCAGCCTATTATTAAGGTTACCAAAAGATATGCACAGTCTCTACACAAAGCGCTCATATGGAGAGGAGGAAAATGAAAAGGGCAGTCCACCCTCATCTGGACATACACTGGTTCTATCTGGAGCCATGCACAGGAATACCTTAAGCCAACAGCACTGCTGAACTCTTCATTGTATCAATTACAAGAATACATTCTAATCATTTATTCAGGAAAGAACCGTTTTCATTCATTCTGAACTATCCTCTACATGGAGTGTTTCAGGGATGAATACTTTATCTTTTCTGCTTGAATTGTAGTCACATTTGTTCACTGTTAACAGAGATGCTGGGAAAGCTTCACAGCATAAATAACAAACAAGATCCTTGGCCTACCATGAGAGAGACCAGTGAGGAAATAAAACATCTCTACAAGTCATGTGAAAGATTTTCAAGGTCCATTCTCAAAAAAGCTACTCTATTCTTACGTAGTCAATTTATTTGTACTCTTTTCCACACTTTAGGGAAGAAAGGCAACATGCTGCTTACTTTCCCATAAACCTGTCTCCCATACGCCTTAGTTTTATGTAAATTATGTATAGCTAGACTAAAAAAATCCCAAGCATAGTAGCTAAAACTTTGAACATTAGATTTAGTAGGAAGACAAACTAATCTTATAACAGATCTCAAAAAGCTAGAAATTTGGATGAATGGTATCATTCAAGTACCGCCATTAAATATTTGCATCTGTTAATCAAGGTTTTCAGTGGTTTGTTTGTTTGGTTTTTTTGACAACCATTATCACCTCTTCTATTTAATAATTTTTCCTGTCATCACAGGTGCTGCTTTTGCACTTAACATTTAGAATTGACACATACCTAAGATCATGTGAAAAGAAAGAGCTTGCTACTGAAATGTAATGGCACTTCACCTCTCAGCTAGTTAAACCCAACTGGCTAAATCTTTGTATTATTTTTCTTAATGTCCACAAACTCAGAGTTTATTAAAAGCTTCCTTAAAACAGACACAAAAAAGTAACATATCTGGAATGTTAAGTGTCCAGCTTAACATTATGATCTATTTGGAGCAAGCATTAATAGCCTTCCCAATTCTAACCCTTGTAAAAATTAATTTTTATAAAGATACTAGCAGAAAAATGAAAACAAAGTAAGTCCTGCCACTGTAAGTTAAACTCCTGAAAGTAAAAGTTTATCATTTTAAGGCATAAGCTTACCCAGACAATCCTTCATCAAAGGTTTCTGTAAAATACACTTCCCCCGTTGGCTTTGGAGTCTGGTACACAACCTAAGAGATATGTACAGATACATGTCCCAACATAAATTACAATTTTTCATTTGAAATACACTCTCATACCTCCAGAAGTAATCCACCCAGGCAGATCAACAGATTTTGTTCATTCCAAATACCTAGCAGCATAAAACCCCTTCTCCTCCACCCACATTTCAATAGTTTGAGTGCATTCCCCCAACAGTGAGCAACTTCACTTCTCTGAATTTTAGAAGTTGCTTCCTCTGTTTAAAGCTCCTAACTAAAGCTTTGTTACATCTTATGTGAAACAAAACCCAAAAAAAATTTCTGAATTTTCACCAAATCGGCTTCCTCCCTGTTTCTTTCTATATATGTTTTCCATTCTTCTGTTTTCCCATCTATTGCCCACATCTGTTTTGAAGAACAGCATACAGATTTTCTGGTAATAGAGACAGTGCCAAAAGGCAGTTGTGACTGATGAAGTCAAACTGGTCTAAAGTCAAAGTCTCAGTGAGATCGAGATGCTTACCATTTACTTCTCTAGAAGTGGCATGTTAGGACTTGCAACAAAAGGTTCTGTATTCAGATTGAAGTAAAACCTTTTTCATGACTATCGACCACAGGCAGGAGATTTTACACTTGGGCATAAGACATTAGTTCATTAAGTTTGCCCTGTATGTCACATGTAGCTACTGAAAACCTTAGACTGCTGTATTTGACATGCACTCAGTTGTCAAACACAGATTAACTTGCTCTAGTTTTGACTATGCATCTCATATTTAACCAGCTTGAACTAAAGACTTCTATAATCTTACCTCTATAGAAGATTTCTCTCTGTCAACATCAGCTTCTTGGGACTGCTTGTCAAAATTCTCCACTTCGACATCTGCATCCAGATTTTCTTCATTTTCTATTCCTGCAGTCACTGAGCTAATTATTAGGACACCCAAGCACAGCCAGTCCCACTGGAAGTGCATCCTGGTTATCTGAAGAACTGAAAGTTTTAGATTTTAAGTATCATTTCAAGGATATTATCAATACTCTTTCAATTTTACCCCAGACTCTACCTAAAAGAGAAAAAAAAACCCCACTAAAATAATGAGAAATAACTATCAGAAAGTGTTGCCACTGTAATATTATCTTCATTTGCCTTTTTTTTTTTTTAATTATTATTAAGCCCTGACTCAGACTCTCTTTTCCCTCCTGTTTTCCCTATGGAAGTGCCTGTAGCCTGTTCCTTTACCTTGCCAAATCTAGCAAGGGTATAGACTGCAGTATATATGCTTTTTTAAGAACTAAGCAAGACTGCTTTTATTTTTCTCATTTGTAAACAATCTGAACAAGTAATTGAATTGAATCAGTCTCTACAATGCAGCAATAAGTAACATCCCTTTCATTAGGAAAAATAAAATTATAAATTTAGAATCCACCACCAGAATTGCATTTGTATTTGCCCTGACTTCCAATGACTACAGTTAGATGAGTGCAGAGTGTATATTGACTTTAGCTGTAAGTGCCAAAAGAAAGTATAAGATGGTTTTAGAAAATATTTTCTGTTTCAAAATTATTATCCAATAATTTTCAAGTTTAAGTTAGGTAGAGCAAGAGTTTAAGCTTAAATGCAAATACCTTCCTAATTTCAGGGAAACCTGAAAATCTTTAATCTGTGTAAGTATGAATGTCAATAGCAGACAACTGCCCCAGCCTCTCAGTCTAATCTGCTGTGAAAAAGACTGTTGCCCAGTATTTTTGTTTCATATCTGTAAGACATACAAATACAATTTTATGTTAGAGTATCCAGTGGTTTGAAGAAGTGCTGTGTCAAAAAAATGCCTATGCAAGTTTCCTCAAAGATCTTGCAAAAAAATGCTTCTTTCTGAAATTATTTTTGTCTGAATTTGGAAATAGAATGAAGACAGATTCTAGGCATCTCTGCACAGGTATTTATCATTTGGTTCTTACTAATTTCTATTCACAGTAAGCTTAAATAAAGACAAATGCCAGTATTTAGTTTGCTATTTTAAGACATTTTCAAACCTTGCATTACTTGTAGCCACTACTAGTTATACTAAATGCTCTGCTGCTGCTGTGCCTTCTGCACCTGAGAAAGCAGCCGCCCTCTCAGTTACATCATCACTCCTTAGAGATTAAATTGTTTAACACTACAACTCTAAATATCCCAGCAATTACAGATACTATTTTATACTGGAAGTGTGAGTCTCTTTTTTCCTGGCTCTATCAAATTTGCTAAGCAATTCAAACATTATAATTGCAGCAATAATTATTTCATCATTCATTTTTTAACACCTGCAAGTTTTATCAAGCAACACATATAGAGATCTAACAGTATCAGGCTTTATTTCTTTTAAGACTTACCAATTTATATTAACTGCACTGATTCTATTTAGAGCCAAAACACAGGATCATCATAAAGAAGTATCGCACACTAGTACTATGTCAATACTAGGAAATAATCAAAAGCCTCCTTTTTTGGGACTAACACCTATTTTCCACAAAACTACATTAATCATATTACCATTCTTTTTTTCTCCCCCACTACTGTCCACAATCTCTGCCATTCTATGTGGGACTTTACAACCTCGCTTGAAGATGGCAAGTCTGTGGTTCCCTCTTTTTGCAGGTGATCTATTTCAACAGCTATCTGCAAATTTTACCAGGGTTTTGTATTTGATTTTTTTTTTAGTTAAAAACTAGAGATAATGTTAATTCATAGACCTCCTTAGCAGTTCTAGAACTTAAAATAATCTTGCCCTGAAGATTTAAAGCAATTGAGTTTATCACAGGTGAACATTTAATCTTATGGTGTATTTTTGAACACCTTTGCCTGAAGAGTGTCAGTTTTACCAACCCCGTTTTCTTGTTCCTTAATCATTGTATTAGGACAAGCAGTCAAAGAATTCCATATCAATACCTTCTGGACTCCTTAGCTCCTAGGTATAGTGTCATATATATAGGTCATATAACCAGGAATCAGATTTGCATTTTTAGCATACAGCCTGCCTACCTCACTTTAGCTAGTTTGTCAAGCAGATGGTCTCTGCTTCTCCTAAAGCAGATGAAGAGATACAGCTTTCTCTTCCAGTACATTTCAGGTGTATTTGTGTATGATCCAAAATGCTTTTCACTTACGTAACTGAAATTTTACTGTAATTAGTCCCATTCACTTTTGTTCCACACACAGACTAACAAGGGCATCCAAGAAGTCACACTAGTACTCACCTTTCCAAACAGCTCCCTTCCAAAATTTCTGATGCTTTCACTTTGTTCCCACTGTTCTCACTACTCCCTGATCCTACCTACAACTTCCCTAATTTCGTTCAGCTTTCAATTATATCTCTTACCTCTTCCTTCAAGAAGAGAAGGCACATTTCAACATTTGACCTTTTGATACACTTTTAAAATAATCCCAGAAATGCTGAAATATGCTATCAAGATGAATTACAGTTATCACTCAACTGCCAGGCAAAGATGGTTTTAGCCAACCCAAGACATTTTTTACATTTGTGAACTCTGCCACACTACAGTCTTAGAATATAAAATAAATCTTTCAACTAAGCCAACAAGTTTCTGGTCTCAAAACAGATACTCACACTACACATTTAATTATCTTTAAAACCTACTCAACTTTCCTAATTAATACATGAAGATCTATGAGAAACTTTTCTTGTTCTATTTTCAAGGTGGCAATAAAAACAAGCCCAAAGGATTCCCACTGTTAAAACTTCATCAGCAGAACAAAGCAAATTAAAAGAGTCTGTGGCTCTTACACAAACCTCAAACATATTTACTAGCAGTCTTGTCAATGTATCCAAGTTCAGACCTGTAATTTTAAACATACATTTTGCATAGCTCAGTCACTTTCTACCATGGGTGACCACAGCACAGCTACACATCAGAAAGACATTTAAGACATACAAGGCATGCTCTAGGGACCAGCAACAGTGCTGCAACATCAGCAGAATATTGCACCTAAAGTAACAAGCTGCTTTTTCTGAGACACAGACTAGTATTTATGAAAGACAACGGCATAAGCTGAAAGCATATT
The DNA here is from genome assembly GCF_017639235.1 of Corvus kubaryi. Classification (NCBI taxonomy): domain Eukaryota; kingdom Metazoa; phylum Chordata; class Aves; order Passeriformes; family Corvidae; genus Corvus; species Corvus kubaryi. The sequence goes on along the minus strand of NW_024582064.1, from coordinate 1,083,333 downwards.
CTGACTGGATATTAGAATTTTTTTCCCCAAGAGGACAGGTAAGCATCAGTACAGGCTGCCTAGTCTCAGTCCTTGGGGTCTTCCAAGAGAGTCCAGACAAAATCTTTGAGCAAGCTGGACCAGCCTCAGGGCTGCCCCTGCTGTGAGCAGCAGGTCAGGAGAGACCTCCTGGTGTCCCTTCCCACCTGAATGACTTGATGTCATAGGTTAGCAAGCATAGTCCCGGAAGGGACGTCCTTGCTAAGGGGTGCTTACAGTTTCCTCTGGGAACTGATAGAACCTATCAGCTGGCCAGTTTGAATATGGACAATTCTCTAAGCCACTTAAAGTTGTGATCACCTCTGTGATCCACATTTAAGAATAGACAAACTCCCCCTCCAAGCTCTCTCTCGTTTCCGGCGCTGGGACAGGTGGCTGCGGGGCCCGAGTGGGGGCCAGCGGGCCCGGCCAGGCCCTGCTTGGGCCAGGCCGGGACGGGCCACGGCCATCCTGGAGTCAATGGACCTGTTCCAGCCATGGAACCCCCCCACTGCCTTGCCGTGGGCAGCCGGAGCGGCTCGGCTCTCCCCCCTCTCCACTGCGATAAGAAAAATTCAACATTCCAGCTGCAAAGCTGCAAGGCCGAGGTGAGATTAACCCTTTTTATTGCTGTGAAGAGCTGAAAACCCTAGGGAAGAGAGAGAGGAGGTGCTTAAAGCTGAAATTCTGTTGTGAAGCTATGATATATAAGAATATCCCATTGTAATTCCATGAAGATATGGGGGGTGGAGTGTTCAGCTCGTAAGCAAAAGCACCTGCGCTGAGATAGGCAGATGCTGACGCAGCTGTAATTTCATGAGAAGTTTGGACAGGGAGAGATGGACCAGACGAGGACTTTTGCTCCAAACAGGAAAGGAGAAAACCTCAGTCCCTAGAGATGAACCTGATGAGGACTTTTGCTCCAAATGGGAAAGGAGAAAACCTCAGTTCCTAGAGATGCTCCCAGAGATAGTCCTAACGATGAAGATGAGGAAGACCCTTTGCTCCCAGGGAAGGAGAAGGGCCTCTGTTTTTGTTTCTGAACGGCTCAACCTTAAAATTGTACCCCAAAAAACTTCAAGAGTGGACCCTCGAAAGCAGTTGCGGGAAAAGCTGCAAGTCGGGGGAAAGGACTCACACGCAGGCAGAGAGACTCCTCTTCCTAAATGGACTGAACAATATTTGGAAGTGGGCGGCTGTCTTGTTGTGATAATGTTTTCATAGCATGAGCAAGAAGAGACTTCTCTTTCTAAATGGACTGAACAAGGTTATTATGGAAGTGGTAAACAGACTGAACATCTTAAAGGTTGTCTTTTCACATTGTCAGTGGGAGAAGGGAGGAAGGTGGGGGGAGGAGGAGAGTTCTGAAGGTGGTATGATTTTTTTTTCTTCTTTTAGGTCTGTTAATAAACTTCTTTATATTCTTTCAAGTTTGGTGCCTGCTTTGCATTTCTCCTAATTCTTATCTCACAGCAGATAAACAGTAATGAGTATTTTGGACCAAACCACTACACTAAATTGGTGTTTCTGCCCGGTTACAAACCGAACCCGCGACACTTGATTTGTCATTGCACAGTGCAAATGTGTCAACCTCTGGACCTCCGCACCATGGCCTTTTGCGTATTGTACACCTGCCATTAAGTTAGTGGCATCATTATTCCATTTGCTGCAGAACTAAATAAGAGGTCAGGATCCTTTAGATTACTAACTTTTCTTTGGACTTTGAAAATGGTCATGCGTTTTCCATGTAACTCTCAGAGTTTTGGATTCTCAAGCAGAAAGGGCATAAGACGGCCATTAACAGCCTTTCTCACTCCGAAGTCCAAAGCTCCTGCATCCAGTACCAACACATGGGCTTTTCATAGGGCCAAGTATCAATTCCATCCAGGGCCAAAAAAAGTGGAGGATTTTTCACATATCCCTTTTTCCATCTGCAACCATGAGCTGATTTATTCCTCCCCCATTCTGCTGCATTGGCATCAACCTGACATAAGACAACATCCAGCTGAAACTGCTCCATGAAAAGCATGCAAGAATTATTATGCAACTTTTAATTTTTCCTTTATTGGGTGTGAAAACTGTACTTCCCTCCCTTTACCTGAGATGTTAAGCACCCTGTGCTGGAATGGATGCCGAATGTGAAATTCAGCAGTTACTCCAGCCGCAATGCTGCGCTCCTGCAGGTGCCTCGAGATATTTTGCTGCTACAGCGAGCTCGATTAAAACCTCCAATAACACGTTAATTTCCAATTAACGAAACAGACGTTTGGATCAAACGGCCATCCGGCGTTCTGTCAGTATCCAACACGAACCCCCTTTTTGGATACCTCGAAGGGAGAACGAGGGCCGCAGGCGTTACCCCACCGGTCACCTGCGAGGCCGCGCTCTTCCTACCCGGCCTCGGGTAAGGGGCCGACCCCCAAATCCTCCCGTGCGGCGCCCTCACCCAATTCCCCCCCATTCCACCCTCGGGACCCTTCGCCGTCCGTGAGGCGCGGCCGAGCCGGGGGCGTCACTGCCCGCCGGGGCCGTCACTGCCCACCGGGGCCTGAATAGAGGGGGGCGGAGCAGGGCAGCCACCGCCCCCTCCCTTCGCCACACGGGGCCCACACGCATCTCCCGCCGGTATCGCGAGGCTAGGCGGCCGCCGCTTCCCCAGGTCTGGTTACCAAGCACCGCGACGCCGCTCCCCCCACGGCGGGCGGTTACCGGCGGTCCCGGCGCTGCCCAGCCCGCGGCGGGCGGTTACCGCTGGTTACCGGCGGCGGTCCCGGCGCTGCCCGGCCCGCGGCGGGCGGTTACCGGCGGCGGGAGCGGGAGCGGGAGCCGGAGCCGGAGCCGGGCCCAGCCGGTCGTCCCGGCACATCCCCGGGCGCGCACGCGCGCGCAGCACCCCCACCGCTCCCGGGGATGCGGGAGCAGGTGCCGCCGCTCGTGCCGCGCCGCGCCGGCCAATCACGGCGCAGCACGCGCAGCCCGACCCAGCCCGCGCGCACGGCATAGCCGAGCGTAGCTGCCGCGGAGCGTGTGTTGGCGCAGGAGATGGGCAGCGAGCTGCGCCAATCGGAGGTGCCCGGCGTGAGGCGAGAGCCAATGTGTGGCTCGACCTGCGGCTGCCGGCCCGCCCAGCGCGGGGTGCCTCAGCCAATCGCCTGCCGCCTCTGGCCTGCCCCGCCCCGCGGCATTCGGCGCGTTGACGGGGGCTTTGCTAGTATGGCCGCGGTCCGCGGTATGGGACGTCGCCCATCGCCCTGCCCCACACGGCTGCAGCCAGGGATCGGACCGGAAAAAGAATTTTCCAACACCTGTAGCCTCAAATTAACGAAACACTTTGTTACAGCTGGACACTCACCCTGACGCTCCAATATACGTACCGAGAAGCAGAGCGAAATAAAAACATTTTAAATAAATTATTAAAGCCAAGTTCATATCTGCCATTTGTACTGAAGACGAGTGTTGGCTTGCCTCTTTCAAAAGTCCCTCAAAAGATTTAAGACGAGAATGGAGACATCATTCAAAGAAATGAATAACCGTGCTCCAGTGAAAATCAAAATGGGTTGAATAAAACATTATTAATATTAAACTGTTGAAAGTCGTATGTTCTTAACTAATTTTTAATTAGTTATTTTAATTAATTGTAAGCAATGCCTGCTTTTAGCCAGCACTGGTTTTCTTCACAGACTCTACTGTGATCCTTAAATCAGTGAAATCTTAAGTTTGTTAAAACTAACCTGACAAGCTTCAATAAAGAGCCAAAGGGAACTAAAGATTGGACAACTGGGATCTTAAATTTGTGGCCTTTCAAGGATATTGAAGTAACCAGAAGATAGAGAGGGGATTAACACCTGGAAAGTTGGGGACTCCCCATCTGAGAAAAAGATGATAAAAGGACTAAAGGATGTGGACCAAATTAGCATGAAGAGCAAGAAATCAATAGAGGGTAGAATACTAATTAATTAAGAGAATTATGTAACGTGGAACCAATGAGCATTAATTTGTACCCTAGTAAATACCAGTTGTTGTACGTATGTAGATCAATCAGGGCAAATAGCAACAGATATACACACAATCTGGCAACATGCCAGGGTACTCCATGAAGTAACAAAAGATGACACTTCATAGACAACCCACTTGTGGGAATCACTTACGTCTTGGCTCCCAAATTTCAATTTGCTAAAACACTTATTCATGCTTTTAGGAATAATCGTTCTTTGTACCTGTGTATTCAGTCAATGTTTCCTGTGGTATTGCAAACAGACTACAATTTCTTATGATGACTGGAAAAGTTACCAGTTAAGGCACAAAATAGAAAAAAGAACATATTTTCAAGGAATGCACGCAGAGACCACAATATAACTTGTGAAAGAATTTACAAAGGAGTAAAGAAAAGGAGGGATTTGATGTCTATATAACTTAGGTCAAAATAACAAAGTGCCTATATAGCTCAGGTTATAAGATATCTATGTAACCTTAACATCAACATAACCTAAATCATGACTTTTTATCAGTATAACCTGAAGCATAGCCTTCTCTACTTATATAGCCTGAATCATAGCTTTTACTTATGTAGCCTGAATCATAACTTCTATACCTATAATCTGATGCTTATATAGCCTGAATCATAACTTTTGATGCCCATATCATCTAGTTTAATAACTTTTTATACAATGCAATGGCTAGTATATAGTTAACTAGTTGCTTATATGCAGAATGGAGGAAAAGAGAAAAAAAAAAAAACCAACAAACTTACCATGTGTACAGTTTTAGAGATAGATAAGTGTAGTACTAATGAGAAATTGGCAAGCCAAAGCCAATTAGCCACAAAACAAAGAATTTAGGCCGGTTAAGACCGGACGGACCGAAGAGCATCGTAACTGCACATACCCCGAAAATGAAGTTGAAAAGTTCAAGTGCAAAGAAGACTTTAGAAGCCTTCATCAAAGACCCCCAAGACCGCCGAACTGGGGAAGTGCACACACAGTACAAAGAATTATCTAATAACCATGAGATCATGCTATGTAAATTAGTTCCAGCACGTATGTGATGATGCTGTAATGACATAGCAACATTAAGCAAAATTTACTGTATAAATATACCACAGCACTTGACAAGGGGGAGCGAGTTAGGAGGAAAAATCCCCCTCACCACCAGCACTGCAATAAACAAATACCTGCTCTATAGAGATACAGACATAGACTATTTCCAGTCTATCTTTTGGGCATCAAATTCCTTTCTTTACTAAAAATGTATAAATAAGTGAAAAAGTTTTGTATCTGTGCCAGCACAGAGGCTGAAACTGTCAGCTGCACACACCTCTTGGCCAAGAATAAAGTAATGCCTTACTCCCTAACAATAAAAAGACAATAAAAGTGTTGAGGGAGTCTTATTTTTCCCAATGTTTTCAGAGGATTTTGGTAACAGAACTAGATTGGAACTTGTGCTTTCTTACCACACAGACATTTAAACTGATTAAGTACATGTACAATGAGCATGAGGTAGATCTTATTTTTGAGACTTATGTTTTAAACCACATGAAAGTACTGAAGTAAAATTTCCCATTCAGTGAGCCTGGTGATCTGGTTGAGAATCTGAAACTCTTTTTGGAGTTATTTTTTTAACTTAGAGTTTACCATCTTTGGTTTTGTAAGTTACAATCACAATGCCTAGACTTCAAAACCAGTCACCTGTAAAGTTAGAGGAAGTTCCTTATTCCCTGGACCTGAACGGAAGCCTTCCTATGGGAAGGCCTCTATTCAGCCTTTGATCTGGTCTTGGAACTGTAGTGTGTGAAGGTTCAGTGCATAGGATTATTACATGGAAAACCACAGGTAAGATCTTGCTTGCAGGGTGGAAAGGAAGCTGCGTGTTCATAACCACTCCTTGTGAACAAACCCAGGTAATTCACTCGCCAGCGGTGGTTGTTGCCAATAACACAGAAGTGCTATTGCTGAGGTATTCTTCCACTGCACTCCCTTGATGTAAACTTCCTGGGGCTGGAATACTCACTTTTCAGCTATTGTTTCATCAGTGAAAATCCAGATACAAAATTCCTCTTAGGAGGTTCCTCTGGCTTTATAGTGGAGTTGTGGTTCTGCAGACTGTGCAGAAAACCTCTGCGCTTGCAAAAGCACAGGGAAGAATTAATGGTTCTTGTGAAGCATTGATTATTTACTGTAAGTTACGGGCGGGTTCGGTCGGGACGGAGACGGATGGAGATCTCTATAGGCAGGTCTTGGGACACAGTCGGTTTATTGTAAAGGGCGTGGGTATTGGGGCACTGCTCAGAGCTGCTAGACTCAGCTCTGAGCAGGCCCAAGAGAGTAAGCAGGTGAGAGAGAGAGAGAGGGTGTAAGAGCAAGAGTGGAAGTAAGAGTAGAAGTGGAAGAGAGGAATAGAGAAGTGAGAATCAGAATCAGAATGTCTGAAGTCCTGGTTACAATACAATAAATCATCTTCTGTACTGAATATTCTAATTGTCACTAACCAATCTAATACAAGATACAAATCCTATAGCATTTACATACAGCCTATAAGAGTTCTTATATTACCATAGAGTGTTACATCTTAACTTCTAAAAACTACTCTTTGGACCCCTTCTGCTGAGCTAGTAGGGTCTGCTCTGACCCTTGGACCTGTTTGCAAGCAGAGGGTATTGTTTCATCAAGAGGGGATTACTTCAGTGGCCATACCATTGTTTTCTAGTTGTTCAGTAACTAAGACCTGGTATTTCAAAAGTGGCTTTCATTTCGATGTTGCCTGTAGTTTTCATATTCCCAAAATCTTTTGTCAGGCAATCATATTTCCAAGGTTTTCCTGTTCCATCTTCCCCAACAATTTACAACATCAACTAAAACCTCATTTACATCAGAGTGATGGGAAGGGTATTCTGTGATTTCAACGGTTATGTAAAATATATAAAAACTGAAACAATTAATGAAGCACCAAGCTGGCAGCACAGAATGAAAAATGACATTTAAAAATATATCTTTTTAAGTCCAGTCATTTCCTAATACAATTTCAGGTATTCTGATGAGCTTCTTGAAAGTACGCTTCAACTAGAGTGAAATCTCATTTCACTGTGAAAATAAGATGTTTTGGTAGCAAAATCTATTACTTTAGTATGTTCTATGTTTTCACTGTATTAAATAATTGCTCTGGAATTTCCTCCTTAGTGACACTGCCCTGTAACAAGTGAATGCAAGGCACCCTGAATGCAGACACTACGCCCAACAGTGAATCAGCTGCAGTGAAAGCAATGGCAAAATAAGATTTTTTGTTTTCACTGTAAATGCTGAGGGATAAAGGTGTCCCACAGCATACCTCTAAGCATGCTGTATTACTGCACTAATTCTTAACTGGCATTAAACTCCTAACCTAATGAAGGCTGCAATATTTGGTCCAATATATGTATGTATATATATCTACATGCACATATATATAGCACCACAGTACATAAACAATCCTGTACATAAAAGTCTAAATAAATACAGTAAAATAAATAAACTATAATCCTCTAAGCAATATTATCAAAATATTACTAGAGGTTGTTTTTTAAAAAAACACTCTTCTGAACTGTTTTAATGTAAAAAAATCAATTCCATCTCATTCTAAATGTGGCATTAAGAATACAACTCTGCGTTAATGTAACCCATTCAATACAAATCCACACATTGCAGCTTATTTCCTGCTGTCAGGATGCAATGCCTGTGCAGGGGAATGAGGGTGCAGTCATGCTTCAAGTGCTAAGGAAGTGATACCGGAATTCTGCACATTAACAGGTAGATGTCCAGGGTGGATTGTCATTTCCCAAAAACTTTTCAAATGACACTACTGTGGTTTACTTTTTATTTTCAAATTTATGTTGAATTTTGACTTATGACAAGGATTGAAATATCAGTACACACTGATTATCTAATTGTAGGATCCAAAATTTTATTTAAATAGATTTTCTTTCTACAAAAATATAGTTACACATAATACCCTTATTTCCTGTTATTAATTCAATGCACAATTCACTGAGAAGTTTTACAATCTTCCAAACAATACCTGTTTAAGTTTCAAGTTATTCAAATGGTAATTTGTAGGCACTTCTCATTTAAAAAAATATTTAACATAACTTATGCTACATTAAGGGTGAAACACACTTATATTAAGTTTGAGATCAATTTTCATTACATTAAGTTGTTCCTATGAAGTACTTTAAATCCTTGTAATGAACATTGACAACTTTTCCTTCAGTTCTGATTTCCCTACAAAATCGACCAGAGTTTTTAATGGAGTTGAATATCACATCCTTAATATTTTTCAAAAATGTCTGTATTTTTATTTCTGGTGAAACTTTTTATACCTTTATGCTTTAGTCCCTGAGGCAGGCTGTAATGCCTTTTCAATTGTTTATAATAATATCTATTTAATGTTGCCAAGCTAAGGTGAGATTTTTATATGACATATTACTCACGAACATTTTCTAGAAACTACTAACATTCTTTTCATATACCTTTTCATATAAAGACGTAAGAGTTATCTCTACTCTTTCCTAATACAGAGTATTAATAATTAAATGGGTTTGGAATTGATCCTTTGACCCAGTCCTTTTTTTTTCTGTTGCAGTCAGCCTTGTTTTCAAACAATACATAACAAGTAACACATCAAAAATGTATTTTTTTCAGTTTTCAGATGTCTTGATAAGTACCTGGAAAAAACCAAAATCTGTTATTTTCTAAAATCTTGCAGGAGCTTTGCCTAAGACATTAGTTTTTTCCCATCTTCGAGCTATGGCTAGGGTTTAAGGATGTAGTAATTCTCTTTAGTGACTTCTGCTAAGTATTTTCTATTTACGGACTTATAGACATTCAAACACTTGGGAAAAACTTGGAAGAATTAAAAAATCACAGGTTCATCTGAAAATGTTGACATAATGTAATTAATATCCAAGATGGTGACTGAAAAAAAGCTTTGTTTGTCAAAATCCAAGTCCTAGCAACTACAGTTACAGCACTGCAAAACTGGAGAATCATCCCATTTGAGCATTTCCAGCACTTTCAATGAAGTAAATTTATCTCCTGAAAAGAATTAATATAATTCTTCACTTGTGTGAGTTTTTCCACACAAAATTCCATTCAAAATTAAATAAAATTAATGATTAACAATACTATATGATTGGAAAAACCAAAACTCATTTCATAATGAATAATAAAAATGCTTTTATTGACATGCTTACCTCACTCAGTATTGCCCAGACTGGAGAATCAGAACTGACTGATAAACGAATAGCCTGTATTCTTCCTACTGACCGATTAATGCTGCCTTCTGCAATGCCATTTTCAAAAGCCCCTAAATAAAAAAAACCCACAAGACCCATACGAACATTTATTAGAATGAAATATACTTCCAAGCAAACTTGTGAAAAGCTTTATATTACGAACTATAAATTAGATCCAGGAATATATTAAGGAAAAAAAAGTCTTTTGAAAAAGACTCATGGGTTGAAGTAAGGACAAGGAGAGATCAATCAGTCACAAATTACTGTCATGGGCAAGCCAGACTTGACTTGGGAAAAAAAAAAAAAATTTATTTGTAAGAGTAGGGTAATGAGAAATAAAACCAAATCTAAGAACACCTTTCCCCAACCCTTCCTTCTTCTTGGGCTAAACTTTACTCTTGATTTTCTCTACCTCCTTACCCCCAGGGGTGCAGGGGGGCAGGGAATGGGGATCGTGGTCAGTTCATCATATATTGTCTCTGTTGCTCCTTCCTCCTCAGGGGAGTCAGCATGGCATCTTCCCCCTCCTTCTTCACTGACCTTGGTGTCTGCAGAGTTTTTTTCTCTCATGTATTCTCCCTCCTCTCTCCAGCTTCAATTGCTGTTACACAGAGGTTTTACGCCCCCTTTATAAAATATTTTATCCCGCAAGGCACTACTCCCGTCGCTGATGGATTCAGCCTTGGGCAGATGTAGGTCCATCCTGGAGCTGGCTGCCACTGGCTCCACTGGACATAAGGGGAAGCTTCTGGCAGCTTCTCACAGAAGCCACACCTGTAGTTCCCCCACCACCCCCAGCCCTCCACCCCAGCTACCAAAATCTTGCCAGGAAAACCTTTTACAGAGACTGTAATTAGTTTTCCTTCTAATTAGATGTCTTGGCTTTTGCCACTGGTCATACTTAAACCAAAATAGGAGAGTCACTGGCAAACACCATATACTACGCAGTAATGCAAAGGGTTTCTTTTCCTTACTAGTTCACCTTGGAATGTTGAATTTATCACAGAGTTAATGAAATCCTTAAGGGCAGAAACACTTTATATGTAGGAACAAAATTTCTGGTTTTGAAGTCACAATAAACAATTTACCTATTTTTAGATACCCGTCTTTGGTTGCTGGGTAGTTTAATTTACTTCCATTATCAACCAATTCTTTTATTAGCATTTCCTGTGAAAAATAAAGCAATAAAATTTCAAGAAGTATTTTCTAGGGTATGACATTTTATGCTGAATATAATTCTGAAAATGAAATACGGTTGGAAATGAAAGACTTACATCAGCTGGCAACACTTCCACAGTAGTGTTAAACAGTTTATCACCAGGGTGCTCCATGTTTCCACTTCTGAACAAGTACCTGATGATAAAGGTGTATTATTGCAGGTATTTTATACGTTAGAAGAGTTCTAGGGAAGTAATTCTTTCCAGTTTTGAAGGAAAGTTTCAGATACATTTTCTTTACATATTTTTGGACTATAGAGAACAGAAATAGGCCTTCAAACTGTAAACCAAACCATAATAGAGTCTTTTTATTTTAAACAGAACAAATATTTAAATCATCTTTCTCTGGAACCACAAATGCAAGTGTTCCCCTTTTTTAGTGCTCAAGTTCCAAATAAATTACCTTCCCATGTTTAAATAGCTAAGGAAGATCTGCCCTCTCATCTGTTCCTATAATTGTCAGACTGAAGTGGAATGGGCTTCTGGAAGGTGAATGGCAGCAAAAATTTCTGTTTCTACTAAGCCATATACTACATGCCAGGAGAATTCCCCTTTTTTATCAATACTGGTCAACTCAGGTGCTTCCAAACAATTTCCTTTATAGCCAATAAGCAAGAGCATTGGCAAAACAAGAATCCAGTCAAAACCATTTAAGAATAAAAATCCCTGTTTGGTTTTAAATTTCTGGCATTAATAGTTCTTAGGGGTTTAGATCCAAAAAGAACTAAGAGAATTTCAAGCATCAAACTCTCTCCTCTGATATCAAATATTCAAGGCCTAAAACCACCAAATATTATAGGATTAACCATACATTTTCACAGACTAGCAATGTGACAGGGCTGGGACCAGCCATTAGACAATACCATTTGTAAGTTAGCTTCATCCATAGCAGCTTCCCAGTAACAGGAACATGCAAAACTACAGGCTACCCAAGTTTCATAAAGCATAAACTAGTTGATTAATACAGAACACCAGTGTTTATTGTAACAACTGTCATTCACTGCAGCTCACTAGGTGGAGATACAGACTTGACATCATGCAAACAGCCTTCCTGTTGGCAACTACACAAATAAAGCTTTCATTGACTCCATTGATGAAATTAATCAGTTAAATTCCTTTGAGAATTATCATCAGAGAGTGTAAAATATTTACCTGAAGAAATCAAAGGAAAAAAATTAAGAAGCTCTCTGATTACCAAGGAAGAAATGTATTTTCAGGAGGGGAGTTCAAAAGGAAGATAAGATAAATAGCAAATAATGGATTTTTTGTCAGTAAAAGGGTTTATGAAAACAGTTGAGCACTGATAATTTCGAACAGACTCAAGCATTTCCAAAGTGGATATATGTAGGCTTCCATGTTCCATACCATGTAATACTTACTTTTCAACTTCTAGTGGATTTAAAAATGTGAACCTGATGTAGTCACCTGCCACTGGAGCTGAAGCCCAAAAACAGTCTTGTCCTTTATAAACTTTTTCCAAGGTATATTGGTGGTATATTCTTAGGCTTGTATCCAGTTTTGCAGGTGGATTATTATGTGCTTTAAGTAGCAGATTTTTTCTAAAATGTTTATCCTGTTGATATAAAGAAATATAATTTCACTCATACAATGGAAAAAAAGTGCATTGATATCTATAATTACTATAGGAAGCTATTCCAGAAAATAATCACCTCAGTGTCAAAAAATATACAATCTATTTTTAATAGATATAGAATATTAATTCCAGTGTAATCACTGGGACTCAATGTTACAATTTGTAGACAGAGGTGTACTGATTGTTTCTTAACTGCCAAGATGTAAAAATAAAAATCTTCACAGGAGGCTATTTCATAGTTGTCTAGGATGCCTTCTGCCAGAACATGTGATTCCTGGGCTCTGCTAAAGGCTACGTCAATCTCTAGCCTGATCCAATTGAGAAATCTTGTCACTAGTCTAGATGGCACCATCAGGAGATTCCTGAAGTCTGGTTCATCATTTCTCTTGTCCTTATCAGATATGTGGTTTGCCCCGCAAACTCTCCCTAAAAATCTGTGGCCATCACATTAGGCACACCTTTGTCCCACCAATATACCTTCTTTCCTAATTGTCCCTCATATTGGGAATGCGACCTGCTCAGCCAAAACAAACCATCATGGAGCAGAGCATCTGAAACCTTGTGTTGTGAGGAGGGTTCCTATATGCCATGAAATGCTCCTGTTCAGATGAGAGATTCAAAGGTGTTTGTGGAGGAGCAGTGTGCCCCATCTGCAGCTTAGATGCCAGATCAATATTCTCTACCAAATCTGTAAAACAACATATTTGGATATGGAAATGCCATCTAATGCCAAAGATGTGGTCCTTGAAACTCCTTTGAGAAAAGTCAGAACACAAGCATGTAATTTAATACAGCATTAATTTCTTATTCTTACTTTCAAATTCTGTATCTTCCCAGCCAATGATGAATAAACTCCCATATGCTGAAAGAGAGATGGTTTAGCACGGATACGTAACTTTGACTTCTCCTTTTCACAGTGTGTCTGGAAAGAAAGTAAAAGGGAGTGAAGGATTATTTAAATCAAGGAGAGACAAACTATGTTCCATAAGACAATTTCATTATGTAGTTGAGGGTATGGGTCCAGATTTTTTATCCATATTTAAATGAGTAATCCTTAAATTAACAGTCACCTTATGTCACATACACTGTTGCTAGACCAAAACTCGTAATTCCACTCATGCTGTTACATAGATTTGAAGGCTCAACCACCAGTAATTCAGGGATTTCTGCACAGTATGCGATGAATCTCATCTCAGAGTGACAAAAATGGACTCAAATCTGAAACTGATTGATTTCTTAGCTGTTTCTGGCAAACTTTATTTCAACTCTTAGCCTTTCCATATCATTCTAATTAAACTATTTTGACCAAAACTGACCTTCTTAAGATAGATTCTGGTTACATTTCAACCGTCATAATTCTGCCTCTTTCTGTTGTGTTTGCAAGGCTTTTAATGTACTATAAGTTATGGATCTTTTATCACATAATTAGATAAAGCCCTTAAATACTGTATTTCAACCACAATTTTCCAGTTTACTACACCTGGGACATAACATATACCAAGGAATTAAATAACTGTAATATAATTTTGGAGTTTCTTGATCTTTGAATGATAGCAAACTACTTCTTTAAATGTAATTATTTTCTTTGTCTCTATAGTGCATCGTAGTTTGATACAATGACACAAACATGCCACAGTAATTAATGCAGCAATGAAGCATAATGGCAAGGAACAAAGCAAAGAACTAAAATGAGACTCTCTGGGTTGTACTCTTGGTGCTGCCACAGAATTATTATATGAGTTTGGAAGAACATTTAACTTTTCTGTATCCCAGATCTCATACCTTAAAATTTGAGAGGATAATGTGCTTACCTCTTCCATCAAGTGCTTTCAGTTCTATAAAAGAAAAATGTTACATTAACTATATTAATGCCTTCTAAAGCTAGAAGTGATTAAGTCTTCACTCAGCTGGCTTAAAACCACCAAAACTCATGAGGGATTTATGGTTTCCACAGGAGTACTAATTAAAAGTTCAAAATGCCCTGGAAAGCTATAAAAAAACGTAAGTATTTTTATTTTTGTCCACAGCAGATGTTCAGCAAAACAATGTAAAACCACAATATATTGTGTGCAAATGGATTTACTGGCAGCTGTTTCTCTGAAAGGCACACTATACTTCAGTAAAGAAGAAATCATTTTGAGAAAATAAATTTGTGATCTTTCTACTGACAGGGTTTGCAATTCATCCCTGTAATAATACAGGCTCTAGAATCTCTTGTTTTATGCTATGGCAGCACTACCAAAAGTAGTGCTGGCAGCAGCTGAGAATAATCGGTGGCATGGGGCTGGCGTGGTCATTTCTGCAGAAGTTGAGATAAGGCTGCTTGTTGAGTCCAAGGCTTCCACCCTTGCAGCCTGTAGTTCCCACTGCACGGTGATAGACACAGGCCACTGGATATGATCACAGAAACATGGAATGGTTGGGTTCAAAGACGCCTGTAAAGATCATCTCGTTCTGACCCCCCCTGCCGTGGACAGGGACTCCGTCCACTAGACCAGGTTGCTCAGAGCCCCATCCAGCCTGGTCAGGAACACTGGATGCAGCATCTACACCTTTCCTGGGCAACCTGTGCCAGTGACTCACCACCCTAGCCATAAAGAATGTTTTCCTTATACCCCATCTAAACATACCCTCTTTCAGTTTAGGACTGTAGCCCCTTGTATTGTCACAACACATAAAAAGACTTTCTCCCTCTTTCCTATAAGCCCCCTTTAGGTACTGGAAGGTGCTATACAGTCTCCCCTGGAGCCTTCTCTTCTTCAATCTTCATGAAGAGCTCTGACTCTTTCAGCCTGTCTCCAGCCCTCTGATCATTTTTGTGGCCTCTGCACCTGCTCTAACAAGTCCTTGACTTTTTTTTGTACTGGGGACCCCAGAAATGGATGATGGTTCACAGGAGGTAAACATCACAAAGTTTCTGAACCATGCAGAGATCTGATGGCTCTGATCATCACAAACTGTCTTCTGCAACATCTTAGTGAGCAGATGTAGCTGAACCTTGTTGGTATGTTAATAGTCAGTCCAGGCTGAAAACTTGGACAAGGTTGAGAAATGGGCCCATGGGAATCTCATGAGGTTTAACAAGTCCAAGTGCAAGGTGCTGCACCTGGGTCAGAGCAACCTCCAGTATCAATCCAGGCTGGAAGATGAGCACATGGAGAGCAGTCCTACCCAAAAGGACTTGGGGGTGCTGGTGGAGGAGAGGCTGGACATGACCCAGCCGTGAGCACTCAGGCCAGAAAGCCAAACATGTCCTCATCCAAAAGCCCTGTGGGCAGCAGGGGAGGGAGGGGATTCTGCCTCTCTGCTTTTCTCTGGTGAGACCCCACCTGCAGTGCTGCATCCAGCTCTGGGGGTCCAGCACAGGAAGGTCATGGACCTGTCTCGCTGAATCCAGAGGAGGCCACCAAGGTGATCAGAGGGCTGGAGTACCTCTCCTATGAGGAAAGGCTGAGAGAATTGAGATTGTTCAGCCTGGAAAAGAGAAGGCTTTGGGAATCACAGCCTTCCAGTACCTGAAGGGATCTTGCAAGGAAGACAGAGAGAGGCTTTTTACAAGAGCCTGGATTAACAGGACAGGAAGCAATGGATTCCAGCTAAAAGAAAGTAGGCTTAGATTAGCTATTAGGAGGAAGTTCTTTCCTGTGAGGATGGTGAGGCACAAAACCAGGTTGCCCAGAGAAGCTGTGGATGCCCCACCCCTGGAGATGTTCAAGGCCAGGTTGGATGGGGCTCTGAATAACCTGGTCTAGTGGAAGGTGTCCCTGCCCATGGCAGGGGATAGGAACGAGATGATCTTTAAGATCTTTTCCAACCCAAACAATTCTATGATTCTACATAAACGCATGCCAAACATCCATAACCACAGCATGGCACACAGAGACCACAAACAAGTGTCCTGCTGACCCTCCCATGAAGCACAATGTGTCATCACTTTTTGGCACTCTTAGTTGGTTGGAAAGGAGAAAGGGTGAGGAGTTGTCAGCTTGCTTTCTCTGGTCCCTATCGGAAAGTTCACTGGTTTAACCTCTCAAACAGAGAAGGTACAGCAGCTGGGATCCCCAGCCTTCTCCCATTCTCCATTTTCTGTATTCTCATTAATAGTCCCAGCGGGTCATGCCACTGGTCATTCCCACCCAAGGGCCATGTGAGACTGACTTGTCCAAGTAGGTTTTCACTACCCACAGCAATTGAAATTGCAAATGCAGAAGTGAAACTCAGTCGAAACTTGTGGACACCACTCTGCTTTGGCTTGGTCAGAGCAGACTTCCATTAGCTGCCTGCTTGACTTTCAGGAACACAGCTTCATTTTAGGTAGGAATCAGGTCTTAGAAGCTGGAACAGCCATTTAAAAAATAAAAGTAAAATATTCATCTATCAGATGTAAGTTGGCACATGTTAGATCTGGAATGGGTGATGTCAACATAATAACATCTCGTTTTTAATCTGTTTTCACAGGCAGGCAAGAATGTACATTAGTTCCTTGAGGCTCACTCTAACTCCTATGAGCTGGCCTAACCCACACAGCAGGATTTAAAAGCTTGCTCCTATCTGTATGAAGTGGGTATAGAGACTCTGCAGTGCATTACTAAGTCTAAAACCAGGGACCTTCTGCTATCCCCAGAAGTCACTTATGCTACAGGGTAAAACTTGAAGCTTGCTTGTTCCGCTCCCCTTAATCTCCTGCTCTGCACAACTCCTGTCTCTTCTTGCTCCTTTATCAACACAAAAGTAACACATGCAAATCCTGGAGCAGGAACTGGCTACACTAGTTAAAACTCCTGAACCCTAAAACCCAAGAAGGAGCAGAAACTCTGGTCAGTCCAAAGTAAGTCCAGTTTCAGAGATTTATATTCCACTTTTTGAAAATAAATTTTGTCACTGAGAGTGTTTGAATATTACTTATGTTCATAAACTCACAGTTATACTTACTGAATCCTTTTCTGGATTGCACACTTTAACCCAGAGCAGGTGGTCTATAAGCCAGTCTATGGGCTTATCCTTATAGAACATGAGAAAAAATTCCACTATGAGTGGCAAGTCTTCTGATTTAAACAATTTTCCTGAAAGCAAGACAAGAAGTTATATTTTGATTGCAATGCAAAAATCACCAATTTTATGTTTAAATGTAATTTATTTAAATAAACGTTTAAGTATCATACCAGCCTTGCACACATAAAAGTAATTATGATATTTAATGAAAAATTTCACATAGAATCTGGCTTTGAAGAGTTGCTGATCATCCAGCCCTATGATATGGGATGCATAGTCTCCTCCACAATGAAAAGGAAGCAATTTTTTTTTTTAATAGATTGCTCAAATTCAATTCTTGAAAAGACAACTACACATTACAGGGGCACATAGTTCCCTGAGGTGGAACAATTTCCTCATTATGGGAACCCAACTCTAGATTCTATGCTGAAGAGAATCTGTATTAAAAAGACAGTTTTAAAGAGAACAAAAAGTAAACTACTTTCAGTGGGATGTTTCCTGAAGAACCGAGGAAGTTTTGATATGCAAGTCCTTCCATGCTTTGAGATGTAATTCTGAATGAGACCTTGTTGGGGTTTTAGGAGCTCTCCTGGTTTTTTGGTTTTTTTCTGTTAAAGGAATTTTCCCCCATACATGTTGCTAGGGGAACAAATGGCTGGGTACTTAAGAAAAACAAAAGAGCTGGAGGCTCTTTTTGTTTCACCTGGGTGTGGGGTCAGTTGGTCTCAGCGTTCAGACAGAGAGGGGAGCTGCTTTCTTCGGCCGCTTTTCCTTCTGCTGGAGAAACCCCAGGATCCCAAGCCCACCTTCCCTGCTCTGCTGGGAGCCGGGCCATGGCCACCCTGCCCCGCCCTTGCTTCAAGCCTTCGCTACGTTGTAGCCGTGCTCACCCTGCCTGCCCAGACCTCCGGGGGGTTCCCCGTTTGGATACACCTTGTCTGCCACCCGGGATTTGTGCTCGTCCCTGCCATTCCAGCCTGCTGTTCCCGAGGGTCCGGCCGGACACCGGGATCGGCTGCCCAGGGGTTTGTGAAGCCTTTGTCCCATCCCTTCCCGGGACCCCAGGGCACCAGTGCCACGTGCTCCCCGAGCTCGCTCCAGAGCGCCCCCTGCAGCCGCGGGGGAACCATCGCACCTGCCCTGCTCACCGGGAGCCGCCAGCGCCCCTGCCGGCTGCGAGCGGAACTGCACCCGAGGGGAAAGGGCCTGACAGCCGAGGAGGCTGGGACTGGGTTTGTGATTGTTTGCTGTTACTGCCATAGTTATTGTTGTTTGTTTGCCTTGTTATACACATAGAGATATATAATAGTGAAGAACTGTTATTCCTATTTCCCACATCTTTGCCTAAAAGCCCCTTGATTTCAAAATTATAATAACTCAGAGGGAAGGGGGGTGGCATCTGCCATTCCAAGGGAGGCTTCTGCCTTCCTTAGCAGACACCTGTCTTTTCAAACCAAGACAGACCTTTTTGATCTACACAGCTCCAAATCCAGTTGATCCTGCTGAGGTCTTAATACTTACCAATAAATCCAAGCTGGGAGAACTCGAGAACCATCCAATCTTGGGACTGTTGAGCAGCAAAGGTTTTTATACTTTCAATATAATCAGGTGTGGCTATAATATCATCTTCCAGCTGGGGGGGGAAAATGCAACAGAGAAAAAGAGAAGGCAAGCAGTGATTTTATTGCTTGCAGAGGGGGTGGTAACATTGCCACATGCAAGTGAAAACTGTGTTGTGTTTGACTGCTGTACTGCATGTACTGAAGCTGTGCCAAGCTACAGTGGATTGCTCTCTAGCTTCTACATATATCTCTGGCTTAGTATCACTCATTAAATAATTATTTACAGGAGTGACCATAATGCCATGGGTGCTTCTCCCTTTTTTGATGAAGGAGGACTCACTGCCTTAAAGAGATCTCACTTAGAAGAAAACATTAAACAAGAAGACAAGAGGTTAAGCAAGACAACAATAAACAGATTGTACTTAGGTTGTACAAGCATTGATAAGCAACAGGGGCAAACTGTCTGAAAGGAAAGGTGTCTAAAGCAGATGGTTAAAAGCTCTGGTAGCCTGGGCAGACTTTGTCATTCATACAAAGTGACTGAGATGGACTGTGGATGATTACTGAGATGTCAGTAGACAGCAAGCTGTCCCAGGGAATACTGGTAATGAAGGGGTGTGCTGTGTGAATCACACTGACAGACAGGAATACACAGAGCTTTCAAGGTGTTGTAAAGGCTGGCACAGAGTACAATAGTAGAGCCAGCTAAAGGGTACCTGGAAAAGGAAACTGACATCCATCAAGGAAATGGGAAAAGCCTTGGCTTCATTTTTGCCTGGCTTTCAGAGAACTGGGCATCTGAAAAGCCAGAAGCTGTTCCTGCTACTAAAGCTGAGGATTATGAATCCAGACAAGGAGGTTCGAGGCAATGACACAAGAGAAATAATTAAGGAGCAAATAATTCATGGTTTGAATTCAGTATGGGTGTGAAAACACAGGAAGAGGAGGCTAAGCCTTCAGGAGAATACTGCTGGGGTGTAATGTAATCATACAGTAATTTATTCTAACTTCACTGGCCCTGCTGCATGTCTGGTGGTGCTGGAACCAGCTTCAGAAAGCTAAATAGCTAGAAAGTTAATCCTTTGAGAAAAAAACCAAACAAACAAAACATGATTTCCTGCTGGTTTTGTGTCTTCAACTGACTCAGCACAGAGTCATCATCAAGAGCTTGAGAGATCAGGCCCACAGGTTTTAGCTGAATTCGGGCATCACTGCAAGTGTAGGGCTCGCTGACAAGAAATATGTTGGCAACAGTGAACCCAGGAATAAATAGAATGAAGTTAGAAAGATGAGATTAAGAGATCTGTTTTGACTCTGTCAGCTTTTGCTGATGGTAAGATAAAAAATAGACAGACATAGACAAACTGATCAAGATGAATGCTTCTTAACAAATTCTGAGATCTGGGGATTGAGCTGAATTGACAATTATGCAGAAGAGAACAACAAACTACCCTCCTCCCCCCCTTAATTTTATCTTGCATAAAATTAAATGATCTTAGAGGATTAGCCAGGAGCAAGATGTAAAGGGAGGAGAGCAAAGAATCAGAAGGTTTTAGAGAACCCTTAAAGAGAAATTGAGGGGCACCAAAAAAGGATGCAAAGCAGACTGGAGTATCTCAAAAACCTAGGGAGGCCACCATATCAAGAAACACCATAGAAAAGTATCCAAGACCAGTGAAGATTAAAAGCACAGAGGCTGTGATGCAAAGTGATTGTGAATGTGGTTATGAACAGAAAGTAATTTTGAATAGTGAAAAGTCTGAAATGGTCTTTCCTGAAGTTGACAGTGATTATGAGAGGATGTAGTTTGATATCTCATGTAGCACAAGCCATTAAAAGTTACTTATTTAACCCTGTAATTTGTGTTCAACTAAAGCACATCTTCTTGGAGAACATATCCCATTGCTTAGAGATTCCAGTATCAGGTTTTTTCGGTATGTTGTACAACATTTTATTGTCCTGAATGTTTAATACTTTGCACCCAAATTCTAATTTGATTTTTTTTTCTGCCTTCAGCTTACAGCCACTTGTTTTCTCATATGCTCTTATCTAGCAAAGGAGGTTATGCAGTGGCTGCACACAGCTGGATCAGGAAGTTTAAGATAATGAACTGTCTAGTCATCTTGCCCCATTGCCATGGGAAGACCAGCAAAACACACGATCACAGCTAACTTCCCTTCACTCATCAGTGCTTTTGAATGAAAAAAGAGACATCGGCAAGAGACTACGGCAAGACTATGAAAATTTCCTACATGATAGGCAACAAATGGGTTTCCATTCATTTTTCTTATGCAGGTTATCTGACTAAGAGAAGTAAAAATGAAGCAGTAACAAAAAAGTGGAAGAATACTATGAAAGTTCAGGCATTAGACAGGAAAGTTCTTCCTTTCTGAATTTTATTAGAATATTTTTACATTTTGACTCACTGACAATGAATATGTAGAGACTGTGAAGCTCCTTTTAGGAGCTCTACCGAAAAGCAGGCCTAACCTAGAGTCTAGTGAGGGGAAGAAAAAAAATCCATTTAAAGAGTCCTAGTGAACTCACTGAGATATTGCTCAGGCTTTAAATCCATTAGAGAAATGCTGCTGGCAATGTGTATTACTAGTGTGTATATATATATATAATATATATAAATACACAAAGCTTTCCCAGCGTCCATATGAGGTGATAAAAAAAGCATAGCAGTAGTTCAGTTAACTACTACACATTAAGTTAGAACTTGATAACAGTTTTTAACTGAAGAAACTGAGATTTATTTAATGGTTTCTTTTTGCTTCATCTCAGTGCTAATAGAAAACACTTAAAAACTGTGTTTCTTTCAGATTTGAAATGTTTGATTCCTTCAGTGAACAAAGTCTACATGGACAGAAATAACAAATACACTTCCTCACTATTAGGCTGGGATTGGATTGCCTGCTTTTATGGCTATGTTATGATCCCATAACTGTAAGTGCTTCAAGGGTCTCTGGTGGATGCTAGGCAGTTTAGTGGAAACAAGGACCTCAAAATTCTCTCAGCTTTTTATTGATGAAGAAAACTTCACACACACAAAAAAAAAAAAAAAGAGAAGAGAAGAGAAGAGATGCTTTAAGTAGAAAAGTTGATCAGTCAGTAAGGTTCATCCCCAGTGTAAGCCTGTTAGCTTCAATGGACTTCACAAAACTACTTGCTTAAATCCTGGTTCAGCAGTATCCTAGAACAAGTGTTTACTCAGCAAAGATATTGTGTGACTCATAACATCAACTATTCTGTAGACATCAAGACTAATTATGTATTCTTATCTTCTTTCAAGGTTTGAGAGTTAGTATCAGCCACCCAATCAATACTATTCCTGACTAAACTTAATAAAATCTAAGCTAGCTCAAGTTTTGCTTAAGATTACTGTAGTAAATCTTTGTACCAGGCTAAGGAAAAGTAGTTTTAAGTTATTTTCTTTCCTTTAATACAAGAATTCTAAATAGAGGAAGGACATAACTAAGTTTATGGCAGCAAGTGTTCATTCTTTTCACCTGCACTCTACAGAGTAGTTTTTGGGCAGACCAGAATCTGTGCTACAGGAGCAGATGCAGGCTGGACATACAAACGAAGAATAGGATATAGTAGGAACAGTATGAGGAATGGTATGAGGAAAGTATAGTTTCTTTTTGAGAAAAGTCTGAAAACAGACATAACTCCCACCAGACCACCACAATCCAGGCTTTGCTCTTAATAACACAGTTCAGTCCTTATATAATGTCTCATTATATATCAAGATAAGAAAACACATGTTCTCAAATTCCTTTAGAAATACAAATATGTAAGTAAGTCATTGTGGTGCAAATATGAATGCTTGGAGAACTTTGTAACAGGAAGGGACATCAAGTGTCTGGCAGCATCTTAACGTTTCACTTCACTGGGTTTCCTATGCCTTAATGCTCTAGTGCACTCAGTAAACTTGGATAATGTTCTTAAAAATATACAAAAGCCACAGGAAAATACTTCATTTTCCATTAAACCGTAACTGTTCAAAAGACAGCAGTTTTGTTTGTCCACCTGCCTCCAGAGCACCTATGCCACATTTGAGAACAGAGGATGGGGACTCTTAAGTAGCCCAGCTCAAATGTGTTTGTGTTGAATCCTGAGAAAAACTGTAGGAGATGCCAGGTCCTGCAGTCTGCTTCCAGGAATCCTGTGATGTCCTTATGGAATACAGACTCTGAGGCAAAAATGCTTTTCTGAGCTTTTTAAAAAACTGTTCACGTTAATGAGCTATGTGAAATTTTACAGACCGGTTTCATGATTGAACAGGTCTTAAAATTTTGGAATCTCTGGTGGTGATTATGACCTTTATGGAGTGAAAATTAGCACAAATCTAGAATGATAGTTAAAGCTAAGCCTAAACACATGGGGATCTTCTTCTCAAAATCTTCTGGAGAATTAAGGATCTGTACCAACTTGTAGTTAACATTATCTCAAGTATCACTCTACTTGTGTTTCCCTGTCTGAAAGATTTCAGTTCATTATCATCTGGGCTATAACATGGACCTATCACCACTGTTTTTCCTGGCTGCGGTAAGTAAAAAGATATTAAACCCTGACTTTCTTAACCTAATCAAATAAGGGCTTCATGCTTCAATTGCCTTGCTATTCAACCTCACAAATAGGAAGGTAGAGATGGTTTTAATCAAAGAGTACCTGGCTGCAAGATATATATAAATACAGAAATATGTGGATGCTTGTAAAGAGCACGGGCAAAATACACTGAAGATGACAAAGACTGCTGGTTTTATCAAGGCCTTTGAAACAAATTAAAATTGCCACAGCTAATCATCAGTACAGAGGTATTGCTGCTACTTAATGATAATATGGACGTACCTGTAAATAAAATGTTCCCTTAGGTTGAGCATATAGCATTAAAAAGCTATAATCCAAATTCTGTTTAGTTCTCCACCTAAACATAAGCAGCAAATTCTGATAAGCTTTTTGAGGGGGTTGCAATGGTTATTTCTATAATAAGAGAACTTCTAATGCTCTGCATTTTTTGTCTCTACAATAAAATTGTAAGGTTGAGTATTCTAACCCATTGTTAAGTGCAAAAGCATTCCTCTACAATCAGTGTAAACATTTGTAAATAATTTTATTTTCCTATAAAAGTTAACATTAAATAAACAAAAAATTTTCATCTGTCAGTGGAGCTTGAAACAAAATGTCTAACAAGTTGTTCATGTCAAATGACTTAAAAGATTCTACTCATTTTATGAAGAGTAGAGGTAAACACACATGGATTATTTAAAGATGAAAAAGTAAGTGGTTTTACATATGTACAGCACAAAACCAGGTTGATAAACTTAATTTTCGGGTTTAAATATAAACACATATTTTGGACAGTCTCTCATTTTACCAGATGATGAAGTTGATGTTTGATAATCAACACTGAAAGACTAGAGAGTAATTTATCAGTATTTAATTAACATAAAAGTGTAACTGATCCAAATTATAAGTATGTAAACTTGTTTATGGTCTATGGTATAAACACATAAGGTTTATCTATAAAACCAATATACATACACACATATTTATAAATATACTAGCTGATTTCCTCCAGCCTAAACTCTCAGTATGGCAGCTCTCTTGCTGCATTGTTGCAGAGGCTTCTGATAAATTAGTTATTGTTGGTTGAAAGAAAATTACTTTCCTCCAATAAATAATTGGTTTTTAGCTTATAATCCCTGTCTTAGTAAATTTGGGGCACATGAGTGAATGAAATCACCATTTAGGATATATTAACAGTAGATAAAAAGTCGATGATCACCAAAAGTTAGGTCATTAATTAAACCCACAGTAGCTGTCAGTAGTTAGCTAGAGGGCCACATGGGGTTTCCTCTGTGTGTTCACAAAGCCTCTCCCTTATGAGTCACATTAAAGATTTTTCTATTTTTTCCTTTATGACCAGATGAAATAGCTTATTGCCTGTTGGCATTATCCATGTGGTTTAAAACCTGTTGGATGCCTAAAGTCAAGACCCAAAGGAGATGCCTTGGCTCTTATCCTGAAGCTGATGTGCAGCATAGCTTTTCTCAAGATCCCCTTGTAAATTTTTTTTACAAATACAATGGAGGTCCTTTAGCTCTGAAATGCAAAAACATTATCAGCTCAAATAATGCTGACTTTTTCTGAATTTTCTATTTTACACTCTTAGTAAAAGTTCTTAGGTTTTATATAGCCATCTTACCTTACTCTGTCCTCAGAATCTCCAAGTGTTTTCTTCAGGTTGGAAAGATCTGGGTAATAAGAAGCAGGAGGAGAAATAACCTCTAGGGCTCCAGACTGGACTTCTCTGGGGAAGCTGAGAAGAGAATCTTAGTGAGACCCTATCCCTCAAAAAGACTTTTAAGGGCAACCACAGACAGCAGCTCCCCGAAGTTAAGTCTGCTTCTCCAGAAGTGGAATTCACAACTCTAGCAAAGAAACTGACGGCAAATTTGGAACCAAGAAGGAGTCTTTAACAACCATTAGAACAGACAGGTCAAGAACTCATCCAAGTCTCAGAAAACAGTGGAGAGAAGTGTGTCTCAGAAATCCTGCCCCTCCTGCATCTGTAGATGCTTACTAACAATCCTGATAGTTGCCAAACTGCAGCAGTAATTCACAACCAAATCTACTACCTAGAACAACACACAACTGTTCCCCCTTGCATGAAAGCTCCCAGTTTCCCTACCCTTGCTCCAACTCTAATTCTACTTTCTAAGCAAAATTGTGCTGTCACAGAGCAGGAGTTTAAAATGGGGAGTCTGGATCTAGTGTCTGCTCCAAGGATTAAATTTTCCATTTAAAGAGACATTGAAAAAATGTGTAACCTACTTTGGGAGCTAAACCTTGAAGTCAAATCTCCCCCTTCCTCCAAAAAACCCACAAAACAACCAGCTAAAAAAACCAAACAAAAAACCACCAACCAAACAAACAAAAACCTCAACAAAGACAAACAGACAAACAAAAATTTTAAAACCCCAACACAAAACAGGTAGAGCTTTCAAAACTGAGTTTCCCATTTCCTATGATTAGTAAAAATAGGTAACACTAAAAGTTAAACACATCAGAGTACCAGCATTATGGAAAAAAAAAAAATCAATCTTACTGTGTAACCCTGACAAAGCAAATACTCTGCAGAACTATTGCAAAAGCCAAAAAGAAATAAAAAAAATTATCTGAGTGCTTAAATTGCTGTAGGGATTGTACCTTGGCAGTGCCAAGGACTGCCTCTTCCCCTTGTCCTTGCCACAGTACTCCCAGCTGAGCTAAACCTTCTGGAGGCAGGAAATGATGAATATTACTTAGCTAACAGCCTCAGTGTGAGGAGTCTTCTGGGGGAAACCCACACACAAAATACAGGGGGAAACCCTTGAGTGAAGGAGGATGTGCAGAAACCCTCAAATGAGGAGGAAAAGATCAACTCCCCCAGGGATCTTGTTCAAGAAAAATAAGAGCAAGCAGAACTGCAGGGCTGTGTAGTCAGTGGGGACCTAATACATGTAGTCTCAGGTGCATGAATTACATCATTAATTTTGTGGGGAAAAAGCTTAGGCAGAAGTAAATATTTATCAGAGATTTAAGCTGAGATCTTGACTGGTTAGTTAAAGCACATTTATCAAATAAGAAACGAAAAATAAATTGATATACATCCTTCTGTTCTGAATTTCACGGTGTGTTATGGCACACATACTGAGAGTGCACCTTTGCCTCATTACTGAGCAGTTCCATTTCAGTGTTGAAATGTTCTGATTCTTTCCATAAAAGCTCAAAATGTGTTCACACTGGTGGTTGAGTGTTACACTCTGAGGGACTTACCTGGTTTTAACACTTTCTGAAACCCTCTTAACATACTCTACATCCACCTAAAGAAAAGAAGGGAGGGTTTCATTAAAAGTCACCCATTCTTGTATTAAACAACACTTTGTAGGGAATATTTATACACAAATACTTAATTGTTATTCTCTAATTTTTTTCCTTCCAAACAAACGTGGTATGTTACAGCAGCATTTCTACTAAAGAACAGTACGGACTTTTCAAGCCAATGAAACTGTCAATGCAGTTCACTTTTGCTTCCAACTATCTCCAGCTGCCAATTCTGCACTTCGTTATTCACTGCTTTTGCAGAAGGCCAGGCTATTTTCTGGCTAAAAATCTGTTCAGCTATGCCAGTAAAGCACAGCCACGTAACTGTCAGTAAAAAGAGCTGTTTCAGGTTAATCATCCAAAAATCACAAAAGAGGCCTAGGGCTGATGAGAAAAAAATCACCTAAGCAAAATATTCTAAAGCCAGTAATACTTAAAATTTTTATTTCATTTCTTCCTAACATAACAAACTTACAACTCTTTGTTTGGAAATTTTGAGTACATTCATTGCTGCTGTTTCAAAAAAAGTAACAGTTTTAGTGTGCAAAACATCTGTTAACTACATTAAGAGTACAAAGTTTTATGGATGTGATTTCTAAAGCAACACAATAACTGTCTTAGGAGTTCAGATTTTTTCTTTAACTAAACAAATAATTGTTAACGATTATATATTTAATTTGCAGTAAGTAAAAAAAAAAAAGTGAAGAACTGTGCTAAGAAAAATAATACACAGAACTTAAAACTCACTCTCAGTCAATAAGTTACTCAAGCTTAACCCATGATGTAAACATTTACCTTGTTCTTTTAAAACTTTGTGGGAAAAAGGAAAGTGTGGATTCATGACCAGTGAACACACCTGTCCTCCTCTCATAAAAAAATGTTCTTATCACCTCTCATAGCAGCATGGTTATCTGCTCCAATTTACTGCATGGCTGAAAAAATGGAAGCTGTGAGAACATGACTTTTGGGTTGGGTAAAAAGGGAGAGTAATTCTTAGAATGGCAGTTTAATCCTTAATTGGCTGATATGGACTATTACTACAACCGCAGCTCCTGTTTGTTCAAAGTGTCACACTAGGATTCTCCACAGTGGGAAACTATTCACAAATTAACCCTTAAAAACTCACAGAATTCTCTGAAGCCCTGTAATAAGAAGTTTACCTGAATGGCAGCCAGGCAAAGCTCATCACTGCCAGGGCTCTTCATTGGGAAATACCAACTGCAAAGTAAGTTCAGCTCCTAAAAACTATGCTGAAGAGGAACTACAGCCAATACAACTGGTCCTCTGTACTCATCATTGTGATCCAAACAGAAAAGTGGAAGCCATGGCCAAACTTATTAAAGTGAACTATACTCTGTTTGACACTTTTACACCTGCAAAAGTGATGACTAAACCATAAAAAAAGCAAACTGTAACTGTTAATGAATACATGTATAAATTTAACGTCGTCTATGAAAGGAAAAAGAAACATGAAGAATAAATATGAAGTCTGAATAATTGCACAGTCTTTTTACCTTCTAGAAGCTTTACTAGCTAAATCCCTTCTGTAGCTTTTTTTCTGATGTAATCAAGATATTTTTGAGTGAGAAAAAAAAATGTATTTATCCCTAATATCTTACCTTGAGCATTGTTTACTTTCCCAAACATGTTCAAGGCTCTGAACAGTTTTCTTTTGCATGGGAAATGCCAAAACACATGCAGAAGGCTCCAATATGTCAAGATGCTTTGCAAGATATATGTTATCAAACCAGCAGATAAATAAATTGAAAATTTGTTAGACTAAGTTTATGTTCTTCAGGTTCTATAGCACTTTTCTGTGGAGAACTTACATTTCATTCTGGAAGCGGAAGACCTTACATTCAGAGATAAATAATGAGTTCATATGGTTTTGTTGGAAAATCTGACCCAATGACTGTGTTGGTAAATGTAATATGACTTTTTACCCTCAATCTTCTGCATTACAGGTTTTTTTTCCACAAACGAACATTGAGGCACTAACTGCTCACCATCTCCTCTAGCCCTGAAGAAATCCCTCCCAAAGGCCAAGTTAACAGTATTTTGCAGCCTCTCCTGCAATATTACACTTAGACATAAATCTCCATTTTGTCTAACAGCATTCTGCACCTTTCCACGCAAACTTACCTCTGCTATAAAGATGATTATTATGCAGTCCTTCTTTTGCTCTTCAGAAAGTTTGTACAGTAGGGAATGCAATGTATCAATCAGGTAATTTTGTTTTTCCCTTTTCACTGTAGGAATACCCATCACCAGGGAGACTGCAAAGAGAGAATGCCGCAAGCCACGTAATTTTAAGGGAAATTGAAATTACATTTTAATTTTGATTTGATGTGACCATGAAACTTGGCAACAGTTAATATTTCCTTAGCACTGTGACAGCATTTGCTCTACTACCTGGAAGGAGAGATACCTCCAGCTATGTTTAGTTTAGAGACACCTGTGTCTGTGTTATAAACACCAGGTCTAGATTTGAGAACTTAGAGATGCCACTACCTCTGGCAAACACGTAGGTGTTTGCTGCTGAGATTCCGAAGTGAGTATTGCAAAATAAGTGCTTGCTCTTGCTTTGGAGATCTATGTAGGAAGGGTTAAACCAACACTGCTCTAGTGAGCAGGTTCTCACAGGAAGTGAATGCTGTGTATCTCAGAAAGAAATCCAATTCAAAAATCCTTCTGAGCAGTTTAATTGATATGCATCAATGATTTTCATAGCATCAATAAGAAGAAAAGAACTAAGATGTTGTTGTTATTAAAAATAAAGGAACTGAAATTGTCCCTGGCAAAGACTTCACTAGTAGCAAATGACTCCACTGTGCTGTATTATATCATTAGACCATAAGCAGCATGTCTCTTTTTTCATTAGTATGGGCATTACTTAAATCAGTGGCCAAACATAGCTCAGTAAACCTGTGGAATCTTAGTCCTTGCAGATGATTTCCATTCTCCAAAATCTCAGAAGGCTGGTGAGGAAGCAACAGTTTGAAATAAAACAGTAGGTGCAGTTAGTGACTTGCTTCTCACTTTTAACTTCCATGCCAGTGTCAGCTCAAAACCACCAAAGTGCCAATGTTCCCTCCCAGCACATATCCTGCTAAACCACTGGGGTTTGTTTCATTTTATATACTGAAGGCCATCCTGTACTTATTAAACTGCAGTCTTGCTATTGTGATTTTCCCGTACAAATAAAAGAAGATTAAACATAGAGTATTTTTTCATTAGTGACACTGAATCTATGGGGCACTGCAGTGAGAACTACAACACTAGATCACATTGCTACAACTACACCTATTAATGAGAAGTCTGTAGAAAGTTATCCATTGTCATAAGCATGGTCCAGGGCTTGGGGTTTTTTTTAGTTAAATCAAAAATCACTGCCAAAGTTTCTTCATATAAAATCATCCTAAAGAAAAGTAAAAATTTCAACAAAATACAAAACTCAGCAGAATGGTTGACTAGTTTCTTCTTTGCTTACTATTTTTGCATGTTTCTTTTACCTGGCACATGACAGTTAGAACAATGCATTTAAAATTTGTATTATAGTTCACTGGAATTCATTATGATTTCTACAGGCGTCAGCTGATTTCTCATGTGGATGAAAAAGCTATATTGAAGATATATTAATATCCTTTAAATTATCACATCACCTTTCCCTTTGCTTCTCACATTGGCAAACTGAATGCATTGTAAATTCGCCTTGGCTTCCTCATCCATAATAATTTTGTGTGGAAAAAAATGTCAGCTACTGCATCTTAGCCATATGAATATATGATTAAAACAAAAAATAGTCTTGTTTTTCAATTAAGATTATTTTTTGTTGATATTTCAAAAGGTTTTCAGAATACTTTGAGATAAAGACTTGAAATAGGGGTGGGCATTTTTAAAGTACTTTTGCTATTGCTATTAAAATTCATTCAGCTTGACAACATTAGGAAGCTAAGGGAGAAAATACATTCCAAACTTTTGAGTATGCTTCATTGCTAGAAATTAATATAAAATAAAAACATATAGAAAATCGAAGCCAAACTTTATTTTCTACCTCCAGTTCTCTGTTGCCCAAAAATAACATTTGGGAAAATTGCATCTTCATATTCTCGAAGGTGAGGGAGATAGTAGTACACATTTGTAAGATGCATGGGGAGTTTGCTGGGGAAGTTTAATTCTTTCCACTTCATATCACCTTAAAGACACAACAAACGCAGAGGTACACATGAAGTAAAAAGCCAGCAGAGCAGCCTATTGCTTCACCTGTTTTGCTCAACTGAACACTGGCAGGTTACCACACACAATTCAATCAGAACTATTCCTCAGAAGTGATTATACGTTATATATATTACATTATAAGCTTGAACATCCTGGGAGCACCATCTGTATTTCCCTGTGTCTACACACTTGCAGGATTGAGTCATCTTAAAACACAGTAAGAAGTTATTTTAAAGGCAGCAGTAAAAAACTGTTCAGTTTGCGGGCTTTTTTACATAGTTGGCAAACAATTTTTAAATGAAAAGAAGCACAGATTCTGATTAATAACCTTCTTAACTACTTAATAAACTTAAATGCTTTCCCCAAAAAGTAACACATGGTGGTTTTCACAGCTTGAGCAAAAGTTCTCAGTTTATAAAAAGTCCTATGGTAAAAAGAACGACCATATACAGGCCTTTAAAAACTGTTCAAGAAACAAAAGGCTTATAGCAGTTAAGAGAAAAGTAGGGATTTTGTTTTCTTTACTACTTTAAAATAAAGATGAAAACAACAGAATGTTTACTGACTGGGATGGAAAGTTACTTTTTCCAAGAAATGCATCTAAGGTAACTCCCAAAATTTACCACCCTTCAAAGTTACATACGAGTATCACAAAAACCATCATCAGCTTTATTCACTCAGCTCAGATCAAGGAAGGCAGAGGCTTACTGAATGGGCAGTATTTTAAGTTTTTAATCTTTCAAAAGATACTCCCACTGAAAATTAGGACCAAAAAGAGATTCCCTACCTTACAGAAAACAGTTTTAAAAACCCCCAAACAAGCATACATGGATGTTATAAACGCATATCGTAATATTGGCTTCTCGCAAGTATTAAGGTGAATATTATATAATGTTAGAAATGCTGTGTGGATGTAGTTTTCTTTCTTTTTAGCAAGAATTTAGCAAGTGTGAGCGGGTAAGATAACCTCCAAGCGAACAGAGGATGAGGCCAAAGTGGCTATCAACACTCTGCCCGGGGGGCAAAGAGGCCCAAAGCTGCTATCAACCCTTACTGTCTGGGGAAGTTAAGAGGCCCACTCTACTATCAACTCTCATCTAGCGAGCCCAGGCCTAAGAATCAAAAGAAATAAAACCGCAAGGCAGAAAAATGCACATGCTCTAAAAAGGCGGAACCAAGGAGTGGCCATGCAGAACAGTTCTGGAAAAGTTTGAATATACATAAAGAACAGACAGTAAAAATGGTATAAAAAAAGGACTATCCCTGGGCATCAGGTGTGCTCTTGGCAGAGCTCCAAGGCACCCGGCCATTACCTCTTTGCTTTATGTGTCTCTTATTGTCTTTTTATTAAACTTTTAAATTCTCAGAAGAGAATGAACCTCGTTTTTCAGATGTATATATATGCCCAGACATTTGTGTATGAAAGAGACCCACAAGTCTTTCCATACTGTTAAGCCATTACATATACTGGAATTTTGCTGCATAGAAACGTTTTTTTTTAACCACCTTCACAACTTTGCAAGGACTTTCCTTCTTTATTTGGAAGTAGTACCTATCAAGTATTGGCAAGGGAGTTTAGTTCCATTGACTACAATAAACTTTTTAATTTTGGTTGCATAATGAAACATGGCTGGAATGGGAAGCAGAAGGGTAAGGAAAAATAAAAGGAAAATTATTCAATGATTTAAAAAAATTTCTGCCTTAAATCCTGTGAACTGACAGGTTTAATACTCTCTGAAATTTAGCTGGCTCCAGTAAGAATCAAAAGGAGGGGCAAAGGAAACTTGCAGTCTCCTTTACTGCTGTTTTGTGCATTAGGCAGTAACTCTTTGCCCACGGCATGTGGGGCTACTGGGGGCTGACAACATGACTCTATTCTAAAGCTCCTAAGGCCACCACCCTGCCAATGCTCAGCCCTTTGTTTATACACGTCTGAACAGTCCCAGTGAATTAATATTGGATAAACAGACAAAAACTGACAGGAAAGAACAGGAGAAGAAACAATTCTGACTATACAAAGAAGAAATGCACCTTGTTCCTTCTTCCCCTGTAATAGTCCTGGTTAATTCCCTATTTTAATCTGATTATCAGCCTGCTGTGCTGAATGAAAATAAGTATTGTTAAATGGTAGTTTTCAGTCGCACCCAGATTCTTTCTGAAGTTGGGGTATACTGTGAAATGCCTCCAGCACAGAGATGCCACTTCTAGTTTTCCTTCTCTCCCCAGGGAAGTAGCTCTGCCAATCTCACCAGGAAGGAAGGCAGATCCAGCACAACCACATCATTTATCTTAGGTGACAAAATCAACCTGTCAATCTATGGCATGTAACTACAGTGTGCAGATAGACAGAGATGTACAACAGCCTGTAAGGCAAGGTAACTAGTAAGTTCAGTTAAACAATGGGAAGAAGCCAGGTCACTAAACTTCACATATTGGCGTCCTTAAAAAAAAAAAAAAGCAAAAAAAAAAAGCAGAGATTACCCCTACAAACCTGTGTGGTTTTTTGTCATGTTCATTCTTCTTGCAATTATATGTTTAATTTCATCTAGGGCACTGTTCAGTTCGTGTGATCTTTTTTTATTTTCCTCTTCAGCATACAATAGTCTCTGCTGAAGTTCCAGCAACTGGTGTTGGTACATATCTAAGTCATTTCCTGCAATAAGAACATAATTTCTTTTCTAAAAGGTGATTTGTATGATGGAATGAAGTTAAAGAATAGGAGATTGTCCAGAAAATGACATCACCAAAGCACATAAAAAATAATAAAGTTTATTTAGGAGAAGAAGAAGTCTGGAAGAGTATTAAAAAGGTTGAGTTTAGAGAGCACAGCTGGGTAAAGGTAAATTGAGGACAAAACCAAGAATACGAAATTCATAATAAGGAAAAAGTCAGTGAAAGACTGTGAGTTGCAGGGGAAGGTGCTACATTTTTCACCAAATAACAAATGTTGATGACCCTTTTCACACTGAAAAGTATAATTATGTAATGGCTTGTCTTGTGTATCAAACACTATTAAGAATAAAACAGAGATGTTAAAAGCATCCAGTCTTCATCTATGAGTTACAAAGTGTCTGGAGTATGTTAAGAACTATTACTAAAGATGGTTAATGTAAAGCAATACTTCAGTAACATCAACCCTTCGCAACAGAGAGTAAAGAAAGTAGAAGGGGACTTCTGCTTCATTTTGGTCTTGCTGTGGTTTAGTTGGTTGGGTTTGGGTTGGTTTTTTTTTTAGTTAAATGTTGTTACTTAGAGACTTCTTCCATTCTATTTGTGGACTGTGCTGAGTCTTATCTGTGGCAGCTCTCATTTTCTAGGACCCACCATTGTCCCTCTGGAAAACTGAATTCCCAGGGATTCTAACCTGTAAAAGACACTAGAAGCAAAATGCAGAGGTAACACAAATTTGTGAGGATTTGCAGAGGTGCTTCAAACTGGAATTAATTTGCATTTTGGATAAGCAGGGGGTTTTATTTGCATTAAACACAAGTCCTTAATTTAATTGCGAACTGTGTGATTGGAAGGCTGAAGTTTAAAACATCTAGGAAGAAGGTGGCTAGAAAAAAGAAGGAAACATGTGGTCTGTATTATCATTATTTACCTCATTAAAATTTTAAAGTATATTTAGTAAAATGCCCATAAAATGAATGTTTCCTAAAATTTTTTGACACTCTTAAAAATGTTTTGACTCGCAAGAAAGGTGTTAGTATCTATGAGCATTTTATACTATGTAGCTGTCTCGGTTTTGAAAGACAGGTGTCTGCTAAGGAAGGCAGAGGCCCCCCTTGAAGTGGCTGATATAACCCCTTTTCCCTCCAAGTTATTATATTTTGAAATCAAGGGCCTTTAGGCAAAGATGTGGGAAATAGGAATAACAGTTCTTTACTATATATATATATATATGTATATAACCAGTCAAACAGAACAACAACAACTATGGCAGTAACAGCAAACACAAACCCAGTCCCAGCCTTCTCGGCTGCCGGGCCCTTTCCCCTCGGGTGCAGTTCTGCTCGCAGCCGGCAGGGGCGCTGGCGGCTCCCGGTGAGCAGGGCAGGTGCGATGGTTCCCCCGCGGCTGCAGGGGGCGCTCCGGAGCGAGCTCGGGGAGCACGTGGCACTGGTGGCCTGGGGTCCCGGGAGGGATGGAACAAAGGCTTCACAAACCCCTGGGCAGCTGATCCCGGACTCTCAGGAACAGCAGGCTAGAACGGCAGGCTAGAACGGCAGGGGCGAATGCAAATCCCGGGTGGCAGGCGAGATGTATCCAGATGGGAGAACCCCACGGAGGCCCAGGCAGGCAGGGCGAGCAGGGCTACAGCGTAGCGAAAAGCTCGAAGCAGCAGTGGGGCAGGGCAGCCACAGCTCGGTCTCCAGCAGGGCAGGGAAAGCGGCTTTTGGGGTCCCGGCGTTGTTTCCAGCAGGAAGAAAGAACGGCCAAAAAGAAAGAAGCAGCAGCTCCTTTCTCTGCAGCTTCTCTCTCCGGACGCTCAGAGCGAACTGGACCCACACCCAGGTGTAGACAAAGGAGTAGCCAGGCCCGCCCCACTTCCCTTTTTGTCTTTCTTAAGTACAGCTATTTGTCCCCTAGCAACATGCATATGGGAGAAAATTCCTTTAACAGGAAAACCTAAGACTAAACTAAAACCCCAACGGTAGCTATGAACATAAATTTAGCATTGCTGAAGGAAGGGGAAATCTGTGTTATTTCAGCTGCATGCAACAAGACATTTCTACTTGATTGAAATAGGCTTCCCTAAAAAAACTGGAGAATAAAATTAAAAGAAAACAAAAACAAATGGAAGGTCAAAACAGATGAAGAGTCTATCTTTAAACAATATAAAATAGATAAAATAGATTAAAATAGATTTCAAATTTTAAAAATCTGTCACAAGGCATCAGGCTACAGAGCTAGAACACCAAACAAGCTAAATTTTTGGTATACCTAAGGAAGATCCTTTTCATCAGCTACCATGTAGGAATACACTTTTTTGTTTATGCTTTTCTTTTGTAGCTGTGTTTCCAATGCCATAATCCAATCTTTAGGATTTTTTCCTTCAGAATGGATACGAATAAAATGAAAACAGAAGGTTTAAGCTGATTTAGGTGACTGACAGATAATCATCACACCATTTTCATAGCAAGAAAGTGATTCCAGATAGAACATCAATACATGTAAACATAGTGGAGATTTATCTTGCAATTCCAAGACAAATTCAGAAGTATAAGCTAAAGATACAGTCATGGGTGTGAGGTTTTTTTTAAAATTCCAATTTCTAGAAGGAATTAGTAAAGAAATTGCAGACAAATTACAACATCATAGTCCCTCTCTTCACAATCCTCTCAGCTATGTAGTGTCAGTGTGACTCAAAATTACCAATGCCACCACTGGGCTGACATTTTGGCAAGCACCAAGTAATGGCAGTTGTATTTGCTTACTTACAGGTGAGCCTACCAAAATATCACAGGTGCCTCTTGGAAATAAAATGGTCAACACTCAGCTATCACTGAGTGCACCCAAAGAAGCTGACATTTGTAATCTGCCTTATCTATTTCTTCAGGCCAGAAAAGGGAAACTACATTTTTAAGTCTTTCAGAATTGAACCCTCTGTTCAGTCAGCAATTACTAAGATTCTTAGTAATCCCTTGATTTTGATAGCTCAGGAAGCAAGGGTTTGACACAAGGAACATAATATTCACTCACCCTTAGTGAAGAATGAATTTGTTATAAAAATATATAGTTTGAAATAGAACATTAAATGTTCTAAATTTTACTAGAGCACATGTAAATAAGCAACATTAACTATTACTAAACATTTGGCAAAAAATGTGTGTTTAGAAAGCAATATGAAGCTAAACACACTAAATATTTCAACAGTCATTAAGTTTAAATGGATTTGTGTGTGTGTATGTGTAAAATGTTCTTTCAGCTTCTAATGATCCACAGAGAACTAAAACAGCTGCTTGCAACAGATTGCTTAGAAAGATAGAGGGCATTTTTACAAATACCGTGCTTTCTGATAAGGAGGGCCAGGGAGACGGAGCTTTGGGTGCAGCATGAAACATTCTCTGTGCCCAGCAGCAGCCTGACTTGGCAATGCCTTGTTTAACAATGGTTCCATCAGCAGTGAGGAGTGTCAGAATAAAACCAGAAAAGAGCGAGATGAGGACATACAGCAAAACTACAAAAAGCAAATGAAGGTAAAGGAGGCCCTGCAGAGAGACCCCAACAAAACAGAGCTGAGCAATCACCATAGGAAGTTCAGCAAGGGCAAGTGCCAGATTCTGTACCCTGGGATGGGGCAACCCTGGATGTACGGACAGACTGGGGAATGAGAGGCTGGAGAGCAGCGCTGTGCAAAGGGACCTGGGGGTCCTGGCTGATGGAAAGTTGAATGTGAGTCAGCGGTGCCCTGGCAGCCAAGAGGGCCAGCTGTGTCCTGGGGGCATCAGGCACAGCATCGACAGCTGGGCAAGAGAGGGGATTGTCCCGCTCTGCTCTGCACTGGGGCGGCCTCACCTCCAGTGCTGGGAGCAGTTTTGGGTGCCACAATATAAAGACAACATTAAAGCCATTAGAGAGGGTCCAAAGGAGGGGTCTGGAGAGAAAGCCATATGAGGAGTGGCTGAGGTCACTTCGTCTGTTCAGCCTGAGAAGAGAAGACTGAGGAGAGACCTCATTGTGGTCTACAGCTTCCTCGTGAGGGGAAGTGGAGGAGCAGTGGAGGGGCAGGCACTAATCTCTTCTCTGTGGTGACCAGTGACGGGACCCAAGGGAATTGCATGAAGTTGTGTCAGGGGAGATTTAGGTTGGATATCAGGAAAAGGTTCTTCACTCAGAGGGTGGTTGAGCAGGTTGAACAGGCTCCCCACAGCAGTGGTCACATCACTAAGCCTGGCAGAGTTCAAGAAGCTTTTGAACAACACTCTTGGGCACATGGTGTGACTCTGTGCAAGGCCAGGATTTGGACTCAATGATTCTTGTGGGTCCCTTCCAACTAAGCATATTCTGGGATTCTATGTAAAGGCTGCTTCTCCCCTTGGTGAGCTGCAGATGAATCACTCTTCTGGGCTAAGAGTGGTTCGCTGAATTTCCCTTCTAGGAAAAGTCAGTGGGGCTACACTGGCTACAAGCCATGAGAGCAAAAAAAGACCCAGCCACCTCCCAGACATAGTGATAGCACTCAAAGCTTTTTCAGTGAATTTTCGGCTCTACTGTAGCTTTCCTCTGACTGTTAACTACACATTGGCATATATACCTATGGATACTATAATTTTAAGATAACAACATTTTAAATGGTTTTAAATGCACTCTTGTGTTATCTCCTAATAGATACATTATATATATAACTTTCTGCACTGCATATTGAAACAGTTTAGAAACAATACTAATCTCTAAAGCAAATACTCATTCTAAAAGCCAACTGATTATTTCTCTTAGCTCCACACACATATACTTCCTCTATGATCATAAATGCTTCCAGTCTCATTAATGATTTCTGGCAATATCTAAGAGATGTGGAATAATTCATCACTATCTTGTCCGAACACTCAAACAGAAAAGAAAATAAGAGGAGAATTTGGAGTGGCAGAAAGGAGGGAAGAAAACACTTCAAAGTCTAGCAGTGAATCTTGTTCCCATTTCTTGATTACAAGCTACACTGTTTATCATACCTAAAGACTGTTTCTTTTAGAAACTGAAATTTCATTAATGGCCTCCTTAAAAGAAAACTATATAAGCACACTAACTGCAAAAGATCTTGTCATACTCTGTGCTTGGAACCACTGCTCAGCTTAATGAGGCATATTAAACCACTGAGGCATGCATTGCACTAATAACTGGCAGTTTATTATCTCCCCGTAACTGATCTGAGAGACCTTTTTGAATCTTGTTACATGCTTTGCATGGTCAGGTTTTGTGCTCTCCAAGTAAGGAAGGAAAAAAATTCCCCAAACAATGCCTCTGTCTCAGGTCAGAGCAGCGAGTTCTTAGGCAAACACTTAAATTCAACAATGTGCATTACCTTTAACTACTTTGTTTAGAGTCTTACAGCACAGTATTATTTGTGTCTTCCAAAATGTTTGAGACATCTATTCGCCTTTGACAGTGCCTACATCAGGAGCTACAAGGCAGTGGAGGGACTTTGCATTAACCCAGTGACATCAAAGAAAACACTGTGCCAGCAATTTGGGGCAGGGGAGATAGGGTTCCTCTATTACCATACAGGGCATACTGGGAAGAGAATCAGAATACTTCCAGTATTAAAACAAACACACACCTTACAGAATTAAAGGCAGATCAAAGTTAGTAACTGGATTTTAAAAACTCACACCATTGTCTAATGAACATGGACTTGGGTTTGGCATAGAATACTTTTTACTGAACAATTTACATACTGTATCTAACTGAAAATAGATAAGCAAACTTGTTTCAAAGAAAATACAATTTAACTCTAATAATATTTTCTTCAGGCAAACAGTCCTCATTTTTGACTCAAGTCTTTCCCTACATTAGAATGTAGTTAAAAGTGATCTTAAAACAGTCAGAGCATCACCATATAGGAAAGCAATACTATTAAAATAAGTGAAAAAATATAGACATTGAATGGATATTGCATGGTGTTTGCCCGTAATTGATATACTTCGGTTTTAAGGTAGTACTCATTCACTTCAAGCAATGGCTATTGCTTTGTTCTGGTTGGTATTTCAAATATTTTACTTCTCTTCCTGAGGTAGCAACAACTACTAAATTACACATACATTTAATTAAATGCCTAGCCACTAACTAGGGTATTTCTAGGCAAAACTCTGTTCCTCAAGACTCAATATACAACACTAGGAAAGCATGAAGGTCGTATGTTTACACTTAAGTACAGGTTATGACAAGACACTGTACAGCAAACAAAGAGAGGTCTGACATGCTCCCTTATCCCTTTCTCTGCAAAACCCAACAATAACTGGCCTCCTTTTTGTACCACAAGATATATGACTAAGTTCCTCTACTCTTTAGGCACTCTCCTGCCTGAAATAACAGTAAGGACC
Source organism: Corvus kubaryi (assembly GCF_017639235.1). Lineage (NCBI taxonomy): Eukaryota > Metazoa > Chordata > Aves > Passeriformes > Corvidae > Corvus > Corvus kubaryi. Next base: position 1,043,554 of record NW_024582064.1, on the reverse strand, counting down.
AGCAGACTCTTCAGTTAGTAAATTACACACTTAGAAGCCAGTAAAACTACAGAGCTTTTCTAAGTCTTGGATACGAATTTTGATATAAAATTTTGCATCAGGAAATACTAAGCTTTAAGTGGACCATTCGAGGCTGTTGTATGTTGGCTTTGTTTTGTTTTGTTTTTTTAATGCCAAAATGCAGAACTACACAAAGAAACTGAGTAAGCTATTGATGGACTGGGAAAAACTCTTTCCTTATCACTCTGTGAATTTCAGCCACATCCCAACTGCATGTTGGGGCAAAACCTGAATGTGCAATAAACTCTGTTTGCTCTCAGTGTCACTGGAAGGAAATGTACACATGAAGGGAAGACATAGCCTACCAGTCAGCTGGGACAGCTGGGAAAAATGGTGATTAAACACAGTCTAGCAGTCCTAGAGAAGACAGGAAGATTGGCTTCTGCATGTTCAGAAATCGGGATAAGCTGTATTGGCTGAAGTGAGAGCAGTGCAATTCAAGACTTCCTTATCAAATCTGTCAATTTGCCACTATTGAATTGAAGCTTTGAGCCAGAGTATGCCAGTTGGGACTGGACAGGAAACCTGCAAAGAACTCCATCACAAACAACAGAATCTCCTGGAGACCTGCACTTGGCTGCACAGCTGAAACAAAGAATCACACCATAGGCAGAAGATGACTGGAAATACAAGAAATGTGTAATCATGCTGTCTGGGCTAGCATGTACATTACTGTACTTCAACGGGGAAAAACAATATTTCATCAGAGATACCTCTTTAACCCTTTGCAATGATGAAACTCCCCCACCCACCCCCGATTTGTGGAACAAATTAAAAATGTAGATACCAAAAAATTTGGTGATCCTTACATATACTTCTGTGAATGTAATCATATGAACAGTTTCTCTCTTGTTCATTGCACCTCAAAGGAATAACTAAAGAAATTCAGGTTTCACAATGTTTGACTCAACATGTATATTTTAACATGCCTAGATCCTTGTGACAGCATATTTTCAGCATCAATTTCTCCTAACTTCCAAGCAAAGCTTACTTTTAATTTACTTGGACAAAGTATCCTATAAATTTAGGTGAAGAGGGCAGCAACATGTTACAAATCAATTCAAAGAGATTTAATCTTGTAACTCTTGAGAGCATCATGAAGAAGCACATAAGAGATGGTCTGATTTACCTCGTTGCTGTGACTTACAAAAAATTCACTGTTATTCAGCAAACACACCAAAATTTCTTTTTATTCAGGAATACTGTTTCCTCTGAAGAAACTTTATGTAAATTCATAACAAATTTATAATGTGTTTTTGCCTTCTGTTTTTCAAGTGGGGGAAAAAATTGCTACCTCCTTAGACTTACTTTATTATTTTTATATCCTGTGATTTTTTAAATAGATTAGTATTTACATGGAAAACAATAGCTAAAACTGTGTGAGAAAATCACTACATATATTGTAAATGGTATACTATTCCTCAGAACTACAAATCTGTATGAAGAGTGTCTTTATGAAAGCAAACAATTTTGGTCAGATAAATTAACATGTGAATTGTAACTCAGTTTCACAAGTAGAAACATCTGCATCATCCTAACAACAGCCTTTCCTATGCTCAAATACAAACTGTTTGCTTCAGACGGGTTTGGCTTGGGGCCTGGGGAAGTACCAAAAATTTCACAGCAAAACCACGCAGGACATGGAACAGGAATTGCTGCAGCAGCCCAGCTGATTGCTCACTAACAGCAGCTTGTGTTCACAAGCACTCCAGAAGATGCTGAAGGAATCACCACGCAACTTTAGACACAGCATTAGCTTTTGCTGAAGATCTGATCATTACCAGTTGTCTTCACAATTACTTTTATCTTTTTTTTTTTTTTCCTGGCCGCAAAAATATCAGTATATTTAGTATGAAACCTTTGCTTATATTTATAAAGCAATGGGAAAAGTGACTATAAAAACATCTTCCTAACCATAGTTAAAATATATACAGTCTTATCCACAATAACTGAAATCTAGTGACTGTGGTAGATTCTGATCTTTTATTTTTAAGTGAATGAGTGAGGAGCATCTTCCCTGCTATGCCAGTTTAAGTTACGTGTACTCGATTTTAGTCTCACAACTCCAAGTCAATACTCAGGCTACACATAATAGTCAGAAGCAGCACCAAAGAGCCAATTACTTACTGCTGTCATTGACAGCAAATACATTTCAACTCAAATCTCTCAAGCTACCTTTATTGTAAGGCATTGAAAGGTCACTGGCTTAAGCTATTGATTTTTATTTGCACAGAAATCAGGAGAGAGCCAATATCCGATTTAAACTTCAAATATTCAAAGGCTGAAAGGCTCTGAGACTGCGGACAAACTGAACAGGGCTATTATGTACTTTTTATGTTATAGAAGTACTTAAGACCACTAGTCCTAAGCTCGGGTGCCCCGTCCTAATTGTACAAAGATTATTTACTATCCCAAAATCACTGCTATCCAAGAAACAATTAACTAAACAGAAACCTGAGGTAATACTTCAGACTACTGCTGCTTAGTGTGATAGACTGTAGTCAAAAATCAAGAGCAGTCTAAACATTTCAATGGGCAGAGCAGAGAAGTTAACAAAAGTAAGAGGAGATTTAACAAATGTGTGGAAGAAAATGAGCCAGAAAACATTTGACAAATGAGGGAAAGAGATGGAAGCTGACAAGCTGCAACAGTACTTGACCTTACAGTAACTGGTGGGCTAAGTGAAAAGGGCATTAGAAAAGAAAACACACATGGTAGTTTGAGATACACCAAAAGTGGAAATTCCTGTAGTGCTCTAAGCATGGCAGTGGAGAGTAAATTCAGCAGTGCAGAAAGAAAAAACAGAGGTTTAACAACATCTAAGCAGAGATACCTGCCTGTTTTCAGAACAGAAGATTAAGTTCAAACCACTTTCTTAAACAAATACCCTGTGACAACAACAGAGCATTAGTGGGTTTGTTCCCAATGAGTCTCTCTCTGTGAAAAAAGGTAACAACCTTTGTTGTTGTTACCTATGGCTGGCTATTCTTAAGGTTTTCTGGATGGGTAGAAGGCTTGTCTTCTAACACCCCTTGAGAGCAAAGACTATATTTTCAGTAAAATAAACATAATACAAAGTCATTCACCATGTACTGCTACTTTATCCTTTAGTTAATAATATTAACTATTTTATTTACACATTTTTGAGATTTACCAAGCTTCAGAGGGTCTCTGAAGAGTACATATTCACATATGCAATAATTAAAAGTTTGCTAAAAAAACAGGTGCTAATAATAATAGTAATTAGGAAAATTATACCATCTGAGAGGAATTAATTACTCACTTTGCTGTGGAGGAGGAGGAAACTGTGGAAAGAGAAGTTAAGACAACACATATACACCACAACACACATTATCCCTCTTCCCCCAAACAAACAAACAAAACATAAACAAATAAAATCCCAAAGCAAAACAGCCCATCATGGAATGTCATCAAAGAAACGTCAAAAAGAAAGGGAAATGAAAATGGAATATCAGTAATGAGGAGTCCCAAAACATGAGCCACAAGACAACACGATGGTAACTGCAGATTGGATAAATGCTTTCATTCTGACATCTCTCGGGCCTTAGTCTCCTAAGACACTCCCTTCATTTTTCCTTCCCCACTCCTAACAGGAGTGCCACTGAAGAAAACATGAAGTGTTGTAAGGTAAACAACCATATAACTGACCAAAAATGTTAAAAGGCAGGAGGATCAGCACACTATTCAATATGCCATTGTGGGGCCATGATCTCTACCACCACTTCTATTTGTTACAGGAACAATTAATATAAACAAATTATCTGCTAGCACAAATTATCTGTGTTCATCCCAGAAATTACTAATTGGTTTATTCTTATTCTTCTGCACTTATAAAACCAAACCTATTGTAAAGGTGTATGTAGGAAGCACTCAAAGATCCACTCTCTCTCCCTTACCCCAAACCAACTACCCCCTCACCCGTAACAAGCCAAGTCTCAGAGATACTGTTTGGAGACACCTTCTCATTTCTTTTTGGAAAATACCATCAGTTTTATCTTTCCCATATTGGCTCAGAGAATCTTAGACATGGCTTTATGTAGATCTATCTGGCATGTACCACCTATATAACCTATTAAAAAGACATTGTGCCATTTTAAAGTTTAGAAATAAAATACAAAAATTCAGGTAGTTTTCTCTGCATTCTGGTCCTGGAAATATGCACAGGAAAAAGTGACTGTACGTTAAGGAACAAATACAGTTGCAGGATGGATAACGCTACTTTATCCTCCCTGACATTAAAATCAAAACCACTTTAAAAGTGACAGCCACAGCAAACACATTTAGATTTTTCTTTCCATCTTAATGCAAGATGCTTGTTAGAAAAAGAGTAAGAAGAAAAGGAGAAAAAAAAGAGTTAGGAAAAAAGTTTAAAAGAAACTTTTATTATTTCTTAAATTTAGGGTTGTATTTTTAATAGGACAAGTACGGCCCAAGGATCCAATCCTGTAAGCTGTTTCGCAAGATGGTGCTTGGGTGCAGTTAAGCCATGACCCCGGGGGAACAAGGGAGACCCGCAATCTCAGCCTTACACACGGCCGAGCTTCGGGGCCACGCAGGTTCGTCATTTACCCAGCAAGCCCGGAGAGCCGAGAGGGTCCGGAGCTCCGGGAGGGGATGGGGCGACCCGACGCGCTCCCCGCCGCAACCCCGGCCGTGCCCTGCCCGGACTCGCCGCCGCAGGGCGGGACGGAGCCGCACGACGGCCGGGACGGCCCCACTGCCCCCGCTGCCGTCCGGCGGGCGCAGCGGGGCGGGAGCCAGCGCCTCGCTGCCCCGACGGCACGGCGAGAGGGGCACAGCAGGTGCCACCGCGCCACTCGCCCTTCGCGCCCCGGACGGACGGGACGGGGCGCCCCCGCCGCCCACTCTCACCTCGGCTCCCCTGCCACACCGCGTACCACAGCAGGGGGAAGGCGGCGCAGAAGCACAGCGCCGGCAGGACCTGCCCGAGCCGCAGCCGCATCTCCCGCGGGCGCTGCCCGCACGACCCCCACGCCACCGCCGCCGCTTTCGCCCGGGCAACGCGGGCCGAGCGTGTTCGCGCCGCGCCGCGCCGCCCTGCCCTGCCCACCCCCTGCGCCGAGGGCCGGGGCACGTCCTACCGCGCTGCTCTCCGGGCGGGGCCGCCGAGTCCTCCCGCTGCACATCGGCGTTCCCCGAGGAGCGGGGACCCGTCGGTAGGGACACGCAAAGTGCAGCGGGAGCACCCGCTCCTCCCGCCGCCCGTCTTTCTCCCCGGAGACACCGGCCTCGTGAACGAGCGCCCACGCCAATTCCCGCTGTAAAGCCCCTGGCAGAGCCCTCCCCTGCCCTCAGTCTTCCCGACGCTCGGACCCACACTGAAAAACCTCTTGACTGCGGCAAGTATAGGCTGTGTTTTCACGGCAAAAACGTCTCACGACCGACAGTTCGGCAGGTGCTGTTTAGCCCAAGTCATAACACTGAAAGTAGTAAAATGAATGTGTCTTTACAAACAGGTGCTGTGAATCTGCGTATAAATAGGGCCAGAGACTTGTAGATAAGGAAGTAACGGGAGAAACGATCAGTTTCAGAAAATGTTTGCTAGGGACTATTGCTCAGCCAAGGTCGTGCTAAATTCCCAAACTTTAGAAAGAAAAAGAATAAAGACTTAATAGAACTATCTTATGCAAGGCGGGGGGGGGGGGGAAGGGGGGCAGGGGGGGAGTGTGCATGTTGAGGGGGACATGTAGACGGAGAGTCTGGAAGTCTGTACTTTCCAAGTACCTCAGCCAATGGGGATAGGGAGAGGGTGATGTAGCTGGGAAAATTAGGATAATAAGGGGGCCATGTCCTCCCAACACTTTGAGAGATCCCATGGGAAATGGCCTCTCCCTTTGTTTATTGATAAAGTTACAAGGACTCCTCTATCTCCTTTTTGGACATAAACCTCTGGTGATGTGAATTTTTTCTGCACAACATTGTAATGGTTAACCTTATTTTGCTCATTTAAAACCAGTGGGGCATTTGTTTGCATATTGCTCGTAAGATTGTATCAGGAATCCAAGCTGTAGTGTACAATTAATACATGCGTTTAGCACAGTCATAGAACCAGGTGAATAAACCAAGCTTTTCAGTTTACCTTTAAAGAGGAAGGAGGGCAAGCAGCTGCAAAATCTAACCTGATGGAAGTCTAATGGTACACTGGTACCTCTACACTGGTAAAGGTACTATACTTCAGCCACTGTACCTTGCTTCACACATGTGCCTTTCCATTTAGGCATGCACACCTGTTTGCCTTTTTAGGTCTTCAGCAATCCATAAGAAAACAAAAAATTAGTTGCAGTTTAGAATACATCTTCTACAACATAGTTTATAAAGGGAACGGATACCTTATTTACCAGGGTTCCTGGAACCACTTACAGCAACACAGTTCTAATAGAACCACCTACGTTTTATACAAAAAAATGTTCCTCCTTCTCATACCTGATTAGCATGTATTTAGTGGCTTTTGCTTTGACACGTCCTCTACCTGCTCACAAATCTATCTTTCATTCTACACCTATGATAAAGAAAATATGGTTTCCTGTTCTGTGTTGCAAACATGCAAAAGACAGCTTCAGAAATCAGACTGGACTTGGGTAGCTCATAAAAGCAGTAAGTTGTTTGCTACCTAAACTGTTATCTACTTCCTTAATGTATTAGTAGCATATATAATTCATTACCTTGTTTACCCAGAGGACATAGTATTTTAGATAATTTATTTTCTAAAAATATGCTTTTATTATTAATACAGTACCTCTTCCTTCCTTTTCTCTATTTGCTTACTTATCTCATTTTGTACCAAACCCCCAAATCATTTGTGATGGTGTGGTGCAAAGCGATCCCAAACCCTACAACAGTGGTGTCCAGAAACAGGTGTGCTGGAGTCCTAATGTCAGTACTGCCTTTATGTGTCACTCTTTATACTACCAACAGTATAACTATGTCCTTTTTTGGAAATCTAGACCTCACAAATTATATATTGCTTCTCTGGCAAGGTTAGTGTGACCTTTTTGTGTTTGAATTATGATGTGGATGGTTTTACATCTCTGTTTACTAACTACTTTGAATTAAAAATGTTATTATTCATTAAAAATGCAGGAGATTGCCAGTAGCCTGCGTCAGTATACACATGAACTAAAAATCTCAGTGTGGCTCCATAAATCACCATGAAGCCTTGAATTAGACCTCACAATTCCGTCCTGTACTCATCTGTTATAAACTTCCCTCTACCTTCTGTTTCTCTGCCTTTGAAGTTTTTTACTGAGAAATGCTTAAGCTACACTTTGAATATGCATTTATAATTGGCTAATAAGATGCAATGCAATCACGACTCAATCCTCTTCTCCTACTGCCTCCCCATCACCATTTCCCTCTCCCAGTTAATAAACTAAAAGCTTAGGGCACTAATTTTGATGGAGGGTCAATGTAGACTTTGGCATATTTGCAGTAAAATAGAGATTTAGAACTAAGAGGAACAAATGAGCATTAAATATGTCCCAAGTCAAGAATAAAATGACTTTGTTGGTTGGTGTTCTATCTGTTACAAAGCCAAAGCGAACACGTAAATGATGTAGTCAAGCAGGAGGGCTGCTGAAGATAAGATTAACAGAAATCTAACACACGTTTAATTTTAACTTATGTTCCGAGCGAGTAAGAAGGAAAAGAAAGACAAGACCATCACATATTTCCAGAAACTAGTAACAAACTGACACAGTGTGCAGGGAACGTCTGTGCATTTGATGTTATTTATAAAGGCAGCAGATAGAGTTACTCAGCCAGGCTGAGTTGTGGTGACCATTTACTTAATGCTTACTTCATAGCTCATTCGCTTAGAATGAGGTAGTGCATTAAGTGTTCCTCAAAAAAAAAATTTAAAATCTCATGACACTGTCATGAGCTTCCACTGCACTTGGACCTACTTGCAAATAGGCTACTTTATCTGCTTCATGCTTTCACGGTATCTCCCTCCCAGGGCTCTCTTCATATGTTATTTCACATGCTCAAGGACTGTGTACAACTGGAATAAGTTGTGCTGGTTTTTTGGGGAGTGTAAATTGTTTCAGAGCAGTTTTACCTCCCATCAGCAGACTTTCAGCATTTTTGGCAAACTGATCATCTTTAAAAAGGCTATAGAAGAACACATTGCTGAGTAACCTGTAATACTTAACACTAAGCAAGTGATTCAGTGGACTGGTTCTCCTTACCTGCAAGAGAGAGTTCCTAGGCTTGTCCTTGTGCTTTGTAACTGAATGTCTCTTTTTGCTCAGATGTTTGCTCCACATATTTTTACTGTTTTCACACATCTGTGTGTAAGCAAGGGTAGAGATAAGAAACATTAAAATAAATATTTGACAAAATACAGGCTCCTGGGTGAGCCAAGCAGTGGATTATTTTGTATGTCCTTCATCTGCAAGGGTATATAAACAAAGAATAACTACCAATAATAATACATAATAGTTGCTGCCACGTAAAGTTTTCTGACTACAGAGAGATCCAACTGCTACTGCTGGTTATTTACCCTGCTGTCACGCAAGAAATGGGATTTTAAAAGGTAAACAGGTCACCATCTTTATTTCAACCAAAGTCTCTGTGAAGGTAAGATTTGAAGGCAACTACTGAACACAAAAAGAGGAAGGTAGAATTTTTTTTAAGCTACTGCATGGTATTTTTGGCTGTCTTAATATAATTTATAAATAACCTGAACATGATGATACAGAAGTATTTTGCATGATTTAAGTGATAACATTTGTATAAAATCAAACATGCTTGCTGTTTTGCAGTTTATAAAAAGCTGTGAAAAAACCTGTCAAAAAACCATGCTATAATATTTTGAAATAATTAAATTGGTTACAGATTTTACTTTAAAATACAGATTTAAAGTGAAGAAAACATCATAAGAGCAAAAAAAAGTGTAAGACTAAAACTTGCATCTTTTAAACTCACATTTCAGAAGTGCTTTATTTAAAGCAAGACCTTAAAATCTGTCAAGCTTACCTCAACAAATCTAATTATATCACATTTATTACATATTACATCACAGAAGTGTTGTGCAATAACCAGATACTCTGCACTTCAGTCCTGAAGACTGGAAGCAAAGAGAACTGAGAAAACAATAATCCTGTACTGTGTGTATGTATTGTTACAGTAAACCATAATAGGAAGTGGAACAAATTCCAAAACATGTAGCAGAAGCTACTTTGGTTCTTGACATTCCACACAAAAAAGTAATTTCTGTTTCAGTGTTGCAGTGTGTGAGATTAATGTATGCTGTTCCTGTGTTTTAGATTGGCCCATTGGTCTCCGCCCCTTTGTACCTTATCTGGTCCCCATCTAAAAAGTTCCCTTCTCCTGGTTCTCCTATTAGTTTCTGTTCTCCTGCCTGCCCTTCTCTCTTCCCCGTTGGTTGTTGCACCCTTGTCCCTCCCTTACCCCACCTCCTGGCCCTCAGCCCATTGGTTCTGGTTTCTTCCTGCCCCTAGGAACCCCGATAAAAAGTTGTACCCCTGCTCTCCATTTGGTCTTTTGTTGTTTGTGCGGGGACCCTCCATGCGTGGAATAAACCCTCGTAGCTGGAACCTATACAAAAGACCCTTCTCGTTTCTTTTTCACTGATCGCCGCATAGTGGATGTGTGAGTGAGTAGCTGCACCACCTCGAGTGTGTGTCTGTGCCTTCGTTTGGCCCCCGCGCCGAAGCAGCTTCCCCCCCCCCCCCCCCGGCTGGGGATGCTTTTGGAAGGTCACGGCATTTCACCATCTCGCTCCGCCCACGGCATTTGGCACCCAAAGCAGGGACCGTTGCAAAGGGGTCCCTAAAAGTGTCCCCAGTAGCTTTAGCTGCTGGGCTCTAAGTCGCTTTCAGTACTGCCAATACACAAAGACAGTTTTGAGTTTTATCAAGGCTGCTCCGAGGGTCGACCGACAACCTTCCTGCCGTGAAGACTGGTTGGATCAGCAGACCACCCCGAGAGCTTCTTTTGATGCCAGATTTGTAAGTTCCAGTGGGTCACCCTTATTCTCTTTATTATTTTTAGTTTCCTATCTGGTGTTGGGAAGTATTTTGGGGAAAATGGGTGCTAAATTAACCCGTTCCCAGCGAGAAGTTCAACTCCAAGTTGAGGGTGCCCTTACGGGAAAAATTTTACATTATTCGAAGGGGGATCTTATCCGTTTTGTTCATTGGATTTTTAAGTTTCTTCCACAAGTTTACATTTCAGTTCGGAAATTTTTTCCGTTGGTTGTTTTAATTTACGCTGCAGTTAAAAAATTGAGGAATCATTCACTTGGTGATGGGAATGTTTCTTCTCCTCCTGTTGCAAATTCTTCACCTCTTTCCTCTCCCCATGCTCCCCTACTCACTTTCCCTCCACAAGAGGGATTGAGAGGTGGAGAGGTGGATCCCATCAGTTGATGCAGAGTTGCCATCGTCTCTCTGCCCCCTCTCAGTCCCTTTTGCCCCCTTCTCGAGACGGGACTGATCACCCCGTCTCAGACTCTCCCTCAGCCCTTTTGCTTATGCCCCAATGTCTGTGTCTTCCCCAGTTGCCTCACAAGATGGCGCCAGCAATGTGGCCAGCCACGCCATATTGTCTCCCTCAAATCCCGGTTTTCCCACACTTGCCAATGCGCTCAGTCCCTCCCCTGCTCCGCTCCTTGAGTCATTGGGTCTTCGTTGGGCCTTCCCTCGTCGTCGTTGGGCGTGCCCACGTCGGTCCCCACCCATTCCATCAGGAACCCCGCCCCTGGGAAACTGCACCCTTCTGGTTCCCACGCCATTGGGACTGGAAGTGGGTGTAGACATGACTGGAAGTCGTCCATCTTGGGTTCTGCTAAATGGCATCGGCTGCTCCGAACCCCAGCTGCCAATGCGTCCCCTTCTTCTGAAGAGGAAGAGAGTGATCTCTCAGATGTCGAGGATCACTGGGCTGGGGCGAAGAGACAAGCCATGAGAGATGGGGACTGGGAACTAGCTGCTAAAATCAGTGTCGCTCCAGTCACATACTGCAGAGGGAGGAACCCCAGATGGGAGCCTATCCCATATGCACAACTCAAAGAATTGTGCAAAGCAGCCAAAGATCATGGGTGTGGGTCCCCTTACTTTAATAATTTATTAGCAGCCACCTTCTCTGAACTCGCTCTAGTCCCGCACGACCTTAAAAACATTATGTCGTGCCTCCTTTCTTCAGCTGAATATATGTTGTGGGAAAGGACATGGAAAAAGCAATTAAGGGACCTCCTCCACATATATCAGAGGGATGCTAATCAGGTACCTCTAACCTCCGACCATTTATGCGGAGAGGGGAATTATGAAAAGCCTCAAGACCAGGCTCAAGATATTCCAGAGCCAGTCTTGGAAGACATTAAAAGAGCGGCAGAGAAGGCACTGCTTCTTACCCCTACCGATTCCACTCCATCTCAAAATTTCTCTAACATCAAGCAAGCTATTGATGAGTCTTTCATAAAATTCATTGATAGACTTAAAGAGCCAGTAGAGAGACAAATTGAAAACAGAGAAGCACAAAAAGAACTCTTATGTGTGTTAGCTATGACAAATGCCAATGAAAATTCTAAAAAGATTTTGAGAACTCTCCCTCTTGATCCTGCTCCCACTCTCGATGCCATGATTGAAGTCTGTACGAAACAGACTTCTCCAGAAATTACCATCACGCAGGCAGTTTCTAAGGGAGTGGCTGAAGTAATGGCAGTGACAGCCAATGAAAAAATGTGTTGTTTTAGATGTGGGGAATTTGGTCATTTTATGAAAGACTGTCCAGAGTTCATAAACAAAATCCCATCTCAAAGACTTGGTAAAGTGTCTCTTACAGACTGTCCTACTTGCCAACATCACCACCAGAGGCATCAAAAAAATGGACATCTGAGCACAGAGCGGCCTCGCACGGTGACATCAAATCAGAAGGCGTTCAACCCTGCCGCACATGTCACAGCCCAGACTCCGCAGACGACAGCTTAAATTGGTGCCACTGTGAATGGGACAGAGAGAGTCAAGTTTCTGAAGCCTTTCACCACCTTCAGGCAAGAACTCGGCTCCAGCTGGTAAGCGGACTGTCTATTGACTTTTCAGATTGTGACATGTACTTGATTCCCACAGAACAATATGGGCCCTCAGACGGCCCCAGAGACTTCCTAATATTAGGAGACCCTATTCATGGCCCAGAACAAATATTTGTAACACCTGACTGTGGGCGTGTGTAAAGAACTCCTAGTGACTGTAACTTGCCTTGATCCACCATGGAGACTGACCAAGGGATCACCTATCGCACAAGCCTTCCCACTCCCACCCCATTGGAACAACAAAGAAAGAATTCCAGCTGTATATTGGACAGAGGTAGTGGGTCCCAATAAGCCCCTTTTAGAGTGCCGGCTCCGAAATAAAAACTCGGAGTTATATCTTACAGGGGTGGTTGACACTGGGGCTGATGTAACTATCATTTCTTGCTCCGAGTGGCCCAAACTTTGGAAACTGAAACCGGTAAACGGGCGTATTTCAGGGATTGGGGGGTCCGCAGCTTCCATGCAGAGTGCAAATAATATCAAAATAGAAGGCCCTGATGGCCATGTTGCCACTATTCGGCCATTTGTGGTGAAGGCTGGCCTCACCTTATGGGGCAGAGACCTATTATCGCAATGGGAGACTTGTCTAGAAATCCCATCTCCATCGCAGGATTTTTAGTCGGGGCCACTGAAAAGCACGCCACCCCATCTCTCACTTGGAAACCTAATCGACCAGTGTGAGTTGATCAGTGGTCCCTTCCAGAAGAAAAATTATGTGCACTTGAATCCCTCATAGAGGAGCAACTCACCAAGGGTCATACAGTTCCAACAAGCAGCCCTTGGAACTCCCCTGTCTTTGTTTTAAAAAAACCAGGCAAAGACAAGTGGAGGCTCCTCCATGACCTCCGTAAAATCAACAGTGCCATTGAAGATACGGGTCCCTTGCAGCCAGGCCTGCCCTCGCCCTCTATGCTGCCTCGCACATGGAAGCTAGCTGTGATTGAGATCTGTCTCGGTTTTGAAAGACAGGTGTCTGCTAAGGAAGGCAGAGGCCCCCCTTGAAGTGGCAGATATAACCCCTTTTCCCTCCAAGTTATTATATTTTGAAATCAAGGGCCTTTAGGCAAAGATGTGGGAAATAGGAATAACAGTTCTTTACTATATATATATATATATATATGTATATAACCAGTCAAACAAAACAACAACAACTATGGCAGTAACAGCAATCACAAACCCAGTCCCAGCCTTCTCGGCTGTCAGGCCCTTTCCCCTCGGGTGCAGTTCTGCTCGCAGCCGGCAGGGGCGCTGGCGGCTCCCGGTGAGCAGGGCAGGTGCGATGGTTCCCTTGCGGCTGCAGGGGGCGCTCCAGAGCGAGCTCGGGAAACACGCGGCACCGGTGCTCCGGGGATCCCAGGAAAGGATGGAACAAAGGCTTCACAAACCCCTGGGCAGCTGATCCCGGGCTCTCAGGAACAGCAGGCTGGAACGGCAGGCTAGAGCGGCAGGCTAGAACGGCAGACTGGAGCGGCAGGGACTAACGCAAATCCCGGGTGGCGGACGAGATGTATCCAGATGGGAAAAACCCACGGAGGCCCAGGCAGGCAGGGCAAGCAGGGCTACAGCGTAGCGAAAGCTCGAAGCAGCAGCGGAGCAGGGCAGCCACAGCTCGGTCTCCAGCAGGGCAGGGAAAGCGGCTTTTGGGGTCCCGGCGTTGTTTCCAGCAGGAAGAAAGAACGGCCAAAAAGAAAGAAGCAGCAGCTCCTTTCTCTGCAGCTTCTCTCTCCGGACGCTCAGAGCGAACTGGACCCACACCCAGGTGTAGACAAAGGAGTAGCCAGGCCCGCCCCACTCCCCTTTTTGTCTTTCTTAAGTACAGCTATTTGTCCCCTAGCAACATGCATATGGGAGAAAATTCCTTTAACAGGAAAACCTAAGACTAAACTAAACCCCAACATTATCCACCCCGAATTTTTTCCCATACTAACATGTTACATGAAACTTAACTTTTTTAACCATATAAATCTATGCATTACCCAAATTATATACAAATATACATGCTGATACTGATACAAGTACAGAGCCATGGGTAGTTCACCCTAAAACAAGGTCCTCTTGGGGTAAGCATCGGGTCTCTCCATCCTTTTGCATCACCCACCAGGTGCAACCTGGTCCCTGAGCAAAAACAACCCCACGGATGGGTTTGTCTTTGCTCAAGGCAGACTTTACCCAAACAGTTTTTCCAAGCATACCTCTCATGTGCACCACTGGAACCTTATCTCCATCTGTTGTTTGTAGGGGTTCGGATTGATCGCAGCGCATGTCTCACAATCATGGATAACCTGGGAGATACTGTCCATGGTTAGATCCACCCCTCGGTCTCGTGCCCACTTATAGGTGGCATCTCTGCCCTGATGGCCTGAGGCATCATGGGCCCATCGAGCTAGGAACAGTTCTCCTTTATGTTGCCAATCCAAGTCTATCTGGGACACCTCTATTTTCGCAGCCTGATCTGCCTGTTTGTTGTTACGATGTTCTTCATTAGCCCGGCTCTTGGGGATGTGAGCATCTACATGACGGACCTTCACGGATAGCTTCTCTACCCGAGTGGCAATGTCTTTCCACTCTTCAGCAGCCCAGATTGGTTTTCCTCTGCGCTGCCAGTTTGCCTTATTCCACCTTTCCAGCCAACCCCACAGAGCATTGGCTACCATCCATGAATCAGTGTAGAGGTAGAGCTTTGGCCACTTCTCTCTTTCAGCTATGTCCAGAGCTAATTGGACAGCTTTGAGCTCAGCAAATTGGCTCGATCCACCTTCTCCTTCAGTAGCCTGTGCAACTTGTCGTGTGGGGCTCCATACAGCGGCTTTCCATTTCCGGCTAGCGCCTACAATTCGACAGGAACCATCAGTGAAGAGGGCGTATTGTCTTTCACTCTCTGGTAGCTCGTTATATGGTGGGGCTTCTTCGGCACGTGTCACCTGCTCCTCTTCTTCTTCAGAAAATAACCCAAAAGTCTCACCTTCCGGCCAGTTTGTAATTATTTCCAAGATCCCAGGGCGACTTGGGTTTCCAATTCGGGCGCGCTGCGTGATGAGGGCAATCCATTTGCTCCAAGTAGCGTCGGTGGTGTGATGCGTGGAGGGAGCCTTTCCTCTGAACATCCACCCCAGCACCAGTAGTCGGGGTGCCAGGAGGAGTTGTGCCTCTGTGCCGATTACTTCTGAGGCAGCCTGGACTCCTTCATAAGCTGCCAGGATTTCCTTCTCTGTGGGAGTGTAGTTGGCTTCAGATCCTCTGTAGCTTCGGCTCCAGAATCCCAGTGGTCGGCCCCGAGTCTCACCAGGCACCTTCTGCCAGAGGCTCCAGGACAGACCATTGTTCCCGGCTGCAGAGTAGAGCACGTTCTTCACCTCTGGTCCTGTCCTGACTGGGCCAAGGGCTACGGCGTGAGCAATTTCCTGTTTGATCTGGGTGAAGGCTTGCTGCTGTTCAGGGCCCCAGTGGAAATCATTCTTCTTGCGGGTAACCAGGTAGAGAGGACTCACGATCTGGCTGTACTCGGGAATGTGCATCCTCCAGAAACCTATAGCGCCTAGGAAAGCTTGTGTTTCCTTCTTGTTGGTCAGTGGAGACATTGCTGTGATCTTATTGATGACCTCAGTGGGAATCTGACATCGTCCATCTTGCCACTTTACTCCCAGGAACTGGATCTCTCGGGCAGGTCCCTTGACCTTGCTCTTCTTGATGGTAAAACCACCTTGCAGGAGAATTTGAATTATTCTCTCTCCTTTCTCAAACACTTCGGTTGCGGTGTTCCCCCACACAATGATGTCATCAATGTACTGCAGATGTTCTGGTGCCTCACTCTTTTCTAGTGCAGTCTGGATCAGTCCATGACAGATGGTGGGACTGTGCTTCCACCCCTGGGGCAGTCGGTTCCAGGTGTACTGCACGCCCCTCCAGGTGAAGGCAAACTGAGGCCTGCACTCTGCTGCCAGAGGAATGGAGAAGAATGCATTGGCAATGTCAATAGTGGCGTACCACTTTGCTGCTTTGGACTCCAGCTCGTACTGGAGCTCCAACATGTCTGGCACGGCAGCGCTCAACGGTGGAGTCACTTCATTCAGGGCACGATAGTCCACAGTCAATCTCCATTCCCCGTCGGACTTGCGCACAGGCCAGATGGGGCTGTTGAAGGGTGAGTGGGTCTTGCTGACCACCCCTTGACTCTCCAGCTCGCGGATCATCTTGTGGATGGGGATCACAGCATCTCGATTTGTCCGATACTGCCGGCAGTGCACTGTCGAGGTGGCAATTGGCACTCGTTGCTCTTCCACTTTCAGGAGCCCAACTGCAGAAGGATTCTCAGATAGTCCAGGCAGGGTGTTCAATTGCCTAATGCCCTCTGCCTCCACAGCAGCAATCCCAAATGCCCACCTGAGTCCTTTTGGGTCTTTGTAGTAGCCATTCCGGAGGAAGTCTATGCCCAGAATACATGGGGCCTCTGGGCCGGTCACAATCGGATGCTTTTGCCACTCCTTCCCAGTCAGGCTCACCTCAGCTTCCAAAAGGGTCAACTGCTGTGATCCCCCGGTCACCCCAGCGATGGATACAGGTTCTGCCCCCACATGTCCCAATGGCATTAAAGTACACTGTGCCCCAGTATCAACCAACACATCATACTTTTGTGGCTCTGATGTGCCAGGCCATCGGATCCACACCATCCAGAAAACTCGGTTCTCCCGTGCCTCTTCCTGGCTAGAGGCAGGGCCCCTCTAGCCCTGGTTATCATTCTTTCCCTGGGCGTACATGCTCGAGGTCCCTTCAAGGGGATCCGACATATCATCCTCCCTTCTGTAATGCCTGGCAGCTCGGTCACGGGAGGCTGAGGCTACCTTCACCTTAGCGGAACCCCCTCGGTTAGTGCCTCCCTCCTTGAGTTCACACACCCGCGCTGCCAGGGCAGAGGTGGGTTTCCCATCCCACCTTCTCATGTCTTCCCCATGCTCACACAGGAAAAACCACAGCTCAGCTCGTGGGGTGTACCCTCTCTCTCTAGCAGGGGGACGGCGGGCTCTGACTTGGGGGCCTGTGACTCGCACTGGTGCCACACTGACCGTTCTCATCTCCTCCCTCATCTCCTCCCTCATCTCCTCCCTCATTTCCTTCCTCATCTCCTTCATCTCCTCTTTGAGGTCCTGGACCACAGCAGAGACATGAGCTTTCAGCGGGCCATTGATCATGCTGTCATAATGCCTGAGCTTGTTGGCAACAGAGCCCACTGTTTCTCGGGTATTGTCAGCATCAATCGTTGCAATGAAGGTGGTGTATTGTGATGGCCCTAGCCTTGCCAGGTTCCACATCATCTGTCCTGTGCACCTGACCTTATCGGGGTCATTATCATGCTGTCCATCCTTCCCAAAGAGTACCTCTAATATTGCCACCTCTCTTAGCTGTTGGATCCCTTGCTCGAGTGTCTTCCACTGCATTCTATGATGATACTCCTGCATTCTTTCTTTGTGAATGAACCTTTCTCTCACACTCATTAAGAGCCGCTCCCAGAGAGAGAGAGGCCCTGGCTCCCTCACAAATATCTGGTCCACACCTGGGTCCTGGGTCAACGATCCCAGATACCTTGCCTCACCACTATCCAGTTGCACACTTGTACCCATAAGGTCCCAAACCCGAAGCAGCCAGGTGGTATAAGGCTCACGCCCCCTTCGCACAATGTCGTTTCGCATAGCACGGAGACTGTCGTGCGACAGGGACTCAGTGATGACTTCTGGCTCTGGCTCTCCTGCTGGTTGTGAGGGCCCTGGTTGCCCATCATCATTAACTGGTCGTACTGATTTGGTCTTATACTTCCTCCTTTGCACAGGGGCGACTGCTGCTGGCTGTGGTTGTCCTTGTGGTTCAGCTGAAGCCTGGACGGTTGTAACATCTGTGGGTTCCACTGCTGCACCATCGGACTCACCCTCTTTGGGGCAGGGAGAGGGTTTTTCACTAGCTGAGGAGGTGTATTCCCTTAGCAATTGGCATATTTCCTGGCGCACCTGGCCCATCTCCTGGCACATCTCCTTGCGCACCTGGCCCATCTCCTGGCATATCTCCTGGCGCACCTGACCCATCTCCTGGCATATCCCCTGGCGCACCTGACCCATCTCTTGGCACATCTCCTGCATCCCTTTTGCCAGTACCCCCACCCAGTTTGGGTAGTCCATTTCTGAGGTGGACTGTTGGGCGGTATCAGTCTGTGGGGCGGGATCTCTAGTGTCTGGGGCCGTGTCAGGCTCTGGGGCAGGATCAGGCTCTGGGGTAGGAACTCTACTCTCTGGGGCCATGTCAGGTTCTGGGGCAGGATCTCTAGTCTCTGGGGCTGGTGTCCGGGTAGATATCCAAGCCAATCTCAACTTATCCTTGAATGCTAAATAGAGTAGGCCTATCAGCAGCAGATGGTTAGTATTCAGAGGGAATTTAAACCCTTCGAAAATTGATGGGGTGGGCCCAAAGAACTGGTTGAGGGGTTGGGAGAAAACTTCCCCTGGTGTCATTTCCTCACAGAAGGCACCATTGTTAACATAACCCCAAAAACATGTGCTCAGTGTGTGATAGCTGTTTATCCATGTGCCCACATTCCGGAGGAAGTTAAAAACCCATGAATTCCTCACCTTCTCGACCCATAACGCAAGCTGGATAACAGCAATGGTAGCCTTAGTCAGAGGACCCATATTCAAGTAAGGAGCTGCAAAGGGGAAGAATATAGCCACGGCCACATGCCACCCGAACCAGGGTAAACTAGACCACATAGTGCTGCCTAACAAGGTTCCAATATCCAGCACACAAAATAAAGTTATCGAGGAACTGTTATTCCTTTTTCACCTCTATCTCTTAATGCCCTCAGGCCCCACATTGGGCGCCAGAATCGCGGCACCGCCCTCTTTTCTCCTGTCGCCATGCTCAGCTCCGTCCCACGTGACCCACTTCTCTTTCTCTCTGACTCTGACGCCGCCATGTTGAAGAGTGCTCCCGTTCAGGCTTTACGGTGGAGAAAGCCTCGCTCCCTCTGTGCTGCTGGCTGCATGGTGTCCTCTTCAGTTCAGCACGAAGTGTGCTGGCTGCAGACAGGAGGCTCTGCCAGCTCCCGCTGGCTCTGCCGGCTCCGCATGGAGAGGAGAGGGACCCGCCTGTCCCCAGAAGCCGCGCTGGATGGGTTTAGCTGTGAGCAGTCCATGGCTGGTTTTAGCTGCCTGCGGCTCTGGGACAGTCCCCCCCAGCGACCCAGGGTCCGTGCCGCAGCGTTGGGAAAGGGGGAAAGGGGCAGTGGCCCCGGCCCGGCCCGGCGGGGCCGGGAGGCTCGGAGCCCCCCCACCTTCCAGCAGGCGAGCTCTGACCAAAGGGGAAATCCCGCCTTTCTGTGCGGTTTAAATATGTAAATTGTGAGAAGCGTAATTGGTCTTAAAGACTGTCCATCAACTCAGGGTCAACCCAACACAATATTAAAGACTGTTTTTTCACCATCACATCCTCGTGATGCACCCAGGTTTGCCTTTTCAGTACCATCCTTGAATCGGCAAGCTCCGCTTAAAAGGTACCATTGGCAAGTTCTCCCGCAAGGGATGAAAAATTCACCCACCATTTGCCAAGGGTACGTAGCCCACATCCTCTCCCCAGTGCGGAAGAGATTTCGAAGGCTGTGATATTTCATTACATGGATGATGTCTTAGTCTGTGCTCCAGAACAAAATTACCTAGACTTAACATTGCAACAGACCATCCAAGCTATTGAAAAGGCAGGGTTTGAGATCCAACAGGAGAAGATACAATGCATTTGCCCATGGACTTTCCTTGGACTCTGGATAGGCGAGCAGACTGTCTTACCCCAGCAGCTTACCATCAAAGATGACCCAAAGATCCTTCGAGATCTCCAGCAGCTTTGTGGGTCTATTAACTGGGTTCGTCCTCTGCTGGGAGTGATGACAGAAGACCTCACGCCACTGTTCAACCTTCTCCGTGGCAGCGAAGAACTAGACTCGCCCAGGACCATCACCCCAGAGGCCCAAGATACTATTACCAAAGTCCAGCAGGCATTGTCATCCCGCCAGGCTCACCGTGCTGAACCAACCCTGCCCTTCAATTTCGTTGTTTTAGGTAAGTCACCCAGACTACATGGGCTGATTTTCCAATGGGACACTGCCCAAAAAGACCCTCTGCTCATTACTGAATGGGTCTTTTTGCCACACCAACCTGTAAAATGTATCACCACACCACAAGAACTCATGGCTCAGCTCATTATGAGAGCAAGAGCTCGCCTCCGTACCCTCGCAGGGTGCGAATTCACATGCATACACCTTCCATTAACCACGGAGCTTTGGAGCATTTGCTCCAAACAAATGAGCACCTCCAGTTTGCCCTAGACAGTTACACTGGTAAAATTTCCATACACGAACCAAGTCACAAGCTGTTTAATTTGACTTTTAATTTGGCCCCAAATTCCTTGCAAAGTCAAAAACCTCTCAAAGCCCTGACAGTATTTACTGATGACTGCGGAGGGTTCCTCAGATCTGTCATAACTTGGAAGGATCCTGAGACTTGAAAGTGGGAGTCCGATGTCGCTGTGGTGGAAGGCTCCGCACAAATTGCAGAATTAGCAGCCGTCGTCAGAGCTTTTGAAAGGTTTGAAGAGCCAATCAATTTAGTTACCGATTCAGCTTATGCGGCTGGAGTAACTGCTCAGGCAGAACATGCTCTTTTAAAAGAGGTGTCCAACCCAAAATTGTATCAGCTACTTTCAAAATTAGTTTACTTACTCTCCCACTGAAAGCAGCCTTTCCATGTTACGCATGTGAGGTCGCACACCGACCTTCCTGTGTAGGTTACGGACGGTCGAAGACGAGAGATCTCTGAAGTCAGATCTTGGGACACATGGTTTATTGCAAAGGGCGTGGGTATAGGGGCACTGCTCAGAGCTGCCAGACTCAGCTTGGAGCAGGCCCAAGAGAGCAAGAGAGTAAGCGGGTAAGAGAGAGAGAGAGTGTAAGAGCAAAGAGAGTGAAGAAGAAGTAGTAAGAGAGACTGAAGTCCTGGTTATAATACAATAAATCATCTTCTGTACTGAATATTCTAATTGTCACTAACCAATCTAATACAAGATACAAATCCTATAGCATTTACATACAGCCTATAAGAGTTCTTATATTACCATAGTGTGTTACATCTTAACTTCTAAAAACTACTCTTTGGACCCCTTCTGCTGAGCTAGTAGGGTCTGCTCTGACCCCTGCCTGCAAGCAGAGGGTATTGTTCCATCAAGAGGGGATTACCTTAAGTCGGCCATACCATTGTTTTCCAGTTGTTCAGTAACTAAGACTTGGTATTTCAAAAGTGGCTTTCATTTCGATGTTGCCTGTAGTTTTCATATTCCCAAAATCTTTTGTCAGGCAATCATATTTATAAGGCTTTCCTGTTTCATCTTCCCCAACATTCCTGGACCCATCACCAAGGGAAACTGGAGAGCTGATGCTCTGGCCATGCCTGTGCAGGCTCCCAGTGTGCCAGACATCTTTGCACAGGCCAGGCTGAGCTATGCATTCTATCATCAGAATGTCCCAGCCCTAATCAGAATGTGTCAATTGCCCCGTGAACAAGCAAAAGCAATTGTAGTGACTTGCCCTAATTGCCACATCTATCAAGTACCATCACTAGGTTCTGGGGTTAATCCCAGAGGTTTAAACAGCTGCCAGTTGTGGCAGACTGATGTCACCCATGTATCACAATTTGTCAGATTGAAACATGTTCACGTATCAATAGATATATTCTCTGGAGCCACTTTTGCATCAGCCCATGCAGGAGAAAAAGCAAAAGGTATCATAAAGCATTTTCTCCTTGCTTTTGCCATCCTAGGAGTCCCATCTGAAATTAAGACTGATAATGGCCCTGCTTATGTTTCCCGCAGACTGCAAAATTTCTTTAGTCAGTGGGGCATAAAGCACAACACGGGTATCCCCTATTCCCCCACAGGACAATCCATCGTAGAGCGGGCCCATCAAACTATTAAAAGAGTCATTGATCAACAACAGGGAGGGGCAGAGATAAATTCTCCAGTTGAGAGACTTTGCAAAGCTCTTTCTACAATCAATTTTTTAAACAGCTCGTTCTCAGAGCCGACCCCCAGCGTAGTCCGGCATTTTACAAATTCCAGCCAAGCCAAATTAAAAGATCACCCGCCGGTGTTCATCAAAGACCCCGAGAGTCACCAGGTACTAGGCCCTTTCCCACATATCACTTGGGGGAAGGGATACACTTGTGTTTCTATGCCATCAGGCCCAAAGTGGCTCCCAGGGAAAAATATTAAACCATACCTTGGGTCGATGACACCTGCCCCAGAAGACCCCAAAAAAGATGACAGCACACCACAATCAGACAAAGAAGCTCCCAAAGATGAGATCAGTGTCGCCTGGAGACAAAAGCAACGCAAATCGACTGGCCATGACAGTAACATCTAAGCGTCTTTCACCAGGCAGTTTTTTTACATATAAACCCCCTGTTACTTACCTGTATCTGTGTCCCATCCCTTGTTTTTCCTATTACCCTACCCTTAACCACATTCCCCATCCCCCTTATTTTAACCCTCCCCCTTCCCTCTCATTTCTCTTGGGGGGGGGGGGGGGCAGAAAGGAACCAACAATTTTCTTTCGAATTTCATTAATAATTTTGCTTTAAAAAGCCCTAGAAGAGCCAATCCCAACCCCACATACTACGATGATTGCCCACCTTCAGTTCCTGCTTGCACTATGAATCTCCATGGAGCTACCACCTGTCATTGCATAGTAAAAGCATCCATGTGATGATTCAAGAAATACAAGACCATGCTAAAAGCTGCAAGTAAAGAAGGAACCAAAGTGGTTTGAGGATCTCTTTATCTCTTTAGACATTGGGGGTTGGAAGGGTGGCTGAACTTCTTGGCCTCGTTTTGCTTTACGGAATATTTATTTTTATGTGTTTGTTTCATTCCTTTAAAAGGTTGCTTTTTAAATCTTTGAGACAGGCCCTTTCTTCAAAAATACAGAAGGGGGAAGTGTTGCAGTGTGTGAGATTAATGTATGCTGTTCCTGTGTTTTAGATTGGCCCGTTGGCCTCCGCCCCTTTGTACCTTATCTGGTCCCCATCTAAAAAGTTCCCTTCTCCTGGTTCTCCTATTAGTTTCTGTTCTCCTGCCTGCCCTTCTCTCTTCCCCGTTGGTTGTTGCACCCTTGTCCCTCCCTTACCCCACCTCCTGGCCCTCAGCCCATTGGTTCTGGTTTCTTCCTGCCCCTAGGAACCCCGATAAAAAGTTGTACCCCTGCTCTCCATTTGGTCTTTTGTTGTTTGTGCGGGGACCCTCCACGCGTGGAATAAACCCTCGTAGCTGGAACCTATACAAAAGACCCTTCTCGTTTCTTTTCCACTGATCACCGCATAGTGGATGTGTGAGTGAGTAGCTGCACCACCTCGAGTGTGTGTCTGTGCATTTGTTTGGCCCCAGCGCCGAAGCAGCTTCCCCCCCCCCCCCCGGCTGGGGATGCTTTTGGAAGGTCACGGCATTTCACCATCTCGCTCCGCCCGCAGCATTTAAGTATAAACATGATGAAAAAATATTCATGTTGGTATGAAGGTATTTAATCCATTAAAAGATGCCATGGAGCAGCAGAACAGTTTAATTTTGGTATAAAAAAAATCAACAAAAGTCTCATCAGCTAGAAATTTCCCTGTGTTATTTGTGCATACCCATGCTTTAAGGATGCACCTGCTGGACTTCCTAAAATTCCAGTAGCTCATGCTTTTAATGAACTGTCTCAGCACAATCCATGCGTGGGCATAAAGACTGACAAGAAGGACCTGACCACCCTTACGTTTCTTCACATTGTTGCAATTCATCTGCCTTCCCAATATCAAACTAACACCCTTCTGCTGCTGGTGTAGCCAGGACTCCTCTGACAAGAAGCTTTCAGCCCAGCTGTGTTTAAGCACCACAGGAGCAGTGTGCTGCCAAGTTGTCAGATGGAAGGTATAGCACCATCTTTTTTTCCAGGAGTATTTGCTCAGAGCTGTTTCATATACAAGGTGGGAGCTGTAGCTTACACCCAGGTCCCGCAATACAGACAAATTCTTTCCTCCAGTTTCTGTTACCAGTTCGTAGGCACAGTATCTTTGATTTTTTTCAATATATTTTGTGGGGTTTGGCTATCTGTCTTGGTTATGGGAGAAAATTCCTTTAACAGGAAAAAACTAAAACTACACTAAAACCCCAACACTATCTTAGAACAACTTATATGCAGGTAATATGATAAAACCATCATATCATCTTGCCACCAAGTAAGAATACTTTTAAATAGCGATAAATACTTTCAAGCTTATTTGCACACAATGCTCCAGTGCTTTGAAAGTCAGATTGCTCCCATAAGCAGTTACATTGCCTCTTAACATGCAACATGCACCACCTCTCCTCACTTTAAGAGTAGAAATAAGATATGCAAACAATTGAAGTTCACACAGCAATGGTTTCCCCACATGAAACTCTTCACCCCTATGAGTGTAGAAATCCAGAGAGAGGATGCCAAACATGTTGGTCCATGCTGTGAAATCCTCTGTGGGACACAGGCCACCAGGCCTGCTGTGTGACTTTTGATTTTGTGTAAAAGGTACTTCAATTTCCACACATCAAAAAATATATCAGAATGTGGTCAAGCAAGTCTGCCAGCTCCCTTTCAACACTCCAAGTTTTGCATACAATTCTGTGTTCAAGCCATGTTTACTGAAACAATAATTAATTTTACAATGGAAGTAGTGACTGGAACTAAATGGAACACAGGCTGAACCTCCATTCAGCAAAGGCAAGGCAGGATCCATGGCAACACACTCCTTAAAATCATCTAGCCCAACTGCTGCAAGATGTGGAATACGTAAAAATTTTCTTAAGAAAGAATGTCCTTTGGTGTTTCGATCTTTATCTAATTTCAAGTCTAACTAACAAAAAGGGAGATTTAACCCATGAAACAGAGCACCCAACAAGCTCTAGGTGATGTCCAGGTGCTGGGGAAACAAATTACTTTTTTGTAGAATTGCCTTGTTAAGGCAATTCTTGTTTAGGGCTGGACATGCTTCAATGATCTCAGATCTTCAAGGATCTCAGGGATGTTAACAAAGCTTGGGAAGAAGGATGTACCTGTGGACACAGTGGATGTCCCATAGTGCACACCAAAAATGCAGAATTTAGGGGCCACAAGGACATCTGGCAGAACTCCCCAGGTAAGGACGAAACAAATGAAGACAACTTAGTAATTGTGCTGCAATCGGCTCCAACTGGGTAACAGGTAATTCCGGCAGGGGCAGATCCCGACCAGCTCACGGAGCAAGGACCCGAAAAAGGACACCGGCCCAAAAGGAGAGAGAGACTGAGCATGGGGTTAGTTACCATGGGAAATGAGAGAATCATTCACCAGCAGAAGATAGAATACTAATTAGTAAGAGAACTATGTAACTTGTAGCAAACACACTAATCCCTTTGTTTGCTAAAATGTATAAATAGGAAAAAACTGTGATAGTTGGGGCGCTTGATCTGTGGATTATCAGGGAGCACCCAGGGTTGTGCAACTCTGAAATAGATACTCGATGTCTCTCTCGAGTATTGGATTGCTGCACACCGGGCGATGAATCCGGTTTTTGCGGGCAGCAGTCACAGCGCTGCCCGGCCCGGAGGGGCAAGAAGCGGGCGGGCGGCGGGCGAGGGAGCAGCAGCGCCCGAGGCCGATAACGGCCGCCGGGAAAGGGAAGCCTCTCCCCAGCCGGCACTTCCGCCTCGTCCCGTACCCGCGATCACTTCCAGGTCGGGAGTTGGCTTCCGGCGGGATGCGGGGGGCGGCCGGGCCCCGCTCGGTCCCCGC